>NC_134282.1:25870641-26183076 GCF_949628215.1 Phalacrocorax aristotelis | reverse complement strand
GTTAACTCACAAATAAATGTCCGCATTCACTCAAAGGATGCTCAGTTCAGTAATCTAATTTTTTTTTAATTAGATTTAGATTTTAATTATTTTTAATTTAGATTTTTAAAAGAGCTTTAAAAATTGTTTTCAGATTCTGGCTTTTATCTTGTCAACTTTATCATTTAACTTGAGGAACCTCAAAACTAGAGAAGTTACGTGTCACAGACTGAGCTAACATTGGTGTTTCATATGTGGGCAAGCTTATTCTGGGTGTTTGTTACTCTTTCTACAAGGTGCTGTAAAGTAAGACCATTAAGATCCTGCTATCTCAGCCTATTTGTTTGTGAAGCCCCTTAGTCTGTAAAAACCTATCTGCAATTAGCAAACAAGAACTAATTTATTCTGATTTACCAGTCAAGTTATCTCTCGTGAAATGGCATGTGAAACATGCTGTGGGAAAAAGTTTTGCTGTGAATAATGCTTATGTTGCAGGGTTTCTGATAGAGCTATTTTTGAGTAATGACTATCTTTGTGTACATTGGACTAAACATCAAAATGATCCTCTTGCATGAATGTTTGAAGGAAGATTGGGGCTGGAGTGCAAAATTATACTGGTAATTTTAAATTGGAAGATGAGCAAGCTGTAACTGTTTTTAAAATTAACTTTTTTTTCCTCTTTTTCTCCCCACCCCCACCCCTGTACTAGAATTTGCCTGCACTGAAAAAAATGTTCTCTTCATCCTAGGTACTTTGTTGACAACTCATTCCCCGACTCCAGTAGCCCCTCATCCAGTTACTATGCCCACATATCGGGCTCCAGGAACACCAACCTATAGTTATGTGCCCCCACAGTGGTGATCATCCTGGCAGTCAGTGTAAGTTACCGATTTAGATTGAAAGCAATTAATCTTTCTTACAAATGACAGCATTGCAGGTTCTTATGGAGAGATTTTTCAGGAGGTAAGCAGTCTGGGGTACTTCTACACTACTCTGAGTAAGGATACACAAAAATTATTGCTTATGGTAGTAGCTGTTCCCTGCAGAGGACAGAAGCCTTGTGGGACTACTTTAGTGGTCTGTATCTTCAGAAATTATGAAACATTTTCATGTTCATGATTGTTGAATATGAAAGAATGAGCCTCAAGTTTGCCTTACTAAAATACATCTGGGACTAAATGTATTCAGTATTTTGGATTAATTGGTAATTGTTGAATTCAGCAGTACTGTGATTCATGAATGAAGTAATGTGTGTAACTTTGTAGTTTTATTTTTGATTGGCTAAATATGTAGGCAAGGCAGGTGTTTTGCCTTGTTCTGAGGTTGAATATTTCTCATAAGCTGCCGAAACAAATACGTAACCTTGACTCAATTTCATACATTCGCTCTGTTTCAGGTAGGTCGCAGTTCATGCTACTTATAGTCAGCGTGGAAAGATCGTTTCTAGTGTGGACCAAAATTTAGATTATGGGTTTTGAGAAAGCGAATTTAATTTTGAAATCTGCTATAAGGTGGGATGAATTTTGGGGGCGTAACATGCATCAAACTGACACAAAGCCTAATGTTTTTGGGATTCTCACTTCGGTTGTTTTTTAGCATGTGTTGAGAAGAGCTTCATTTGAAACAAAGACTTGTCAGATCAACTGAACTAGAAATTTTCACTTTTAGTTCATTTACTTTATGACAAAATTAACGTTGTTTTAACTTTCTTTGGATTTCTCTTTCAGCAGTTAGGGGCCCAGAGTTCTGTTATTACACGTGGCTGTATTCACCTTGAGTTAGCCACGCAGCAGCCATTTCTCATTTTGCTGTGATGCTACATATCAGTCTGCAGATCTGAAATGTTTCACATATAATATACTCATGTAGTATGACATTCTTGGATGAAATAAAAAGTGAGTTTTGCTGTGACCAAAGTCACAACTGCTGATAATTAAATTTAGCATAAAATACCTTTTTAATGTTGCACCTTCTACTTAAGACAAAGTTACTAATCATGACAAAGCTGGGAGGGACATGACAGGAAAAAAATTGATGCAGCGAATTCTTAACCTAGAAGCCTGTAGGTTTCAGTTGACTGGATAAGTGCTAGCATTAGCATTATATAATACTTAACGCCTGTTGTGTGCACATATCAATATGGTGTTAGAATGTTCTGTAGTATCTCACATAACTGAGAATATTTCCTACTTCCCCACCCCCCACCCCCACCCCCACCCCTAATGTAGGTTTGAAGATGGGAGATATGCAATCAAGAAATTGAGGTTTAAAAGTTGGTGCTGAAGCCCTCATGCCTCCGACCAGGACTTTTCTCTGAATGCTTTCAACACTTGGCTAAACACTACTAATTCCTGATCACTGAAGATTTTCCAGTGCTGCATATCTTACATCTTGGAACTCCAGCAGTTAGTCTTAAAGCAAATCCTGTTTTGTGGACTGTCTTGCAATTTTTTAGCTAATTATAATGATAAAAAGGGAGTATAAATTTATTCTGATCCATATCTAGTTGAATGCATGTTAAAACACAAAAACAAAGCTTGCTCAATCTACCTGCAGTGACTGATGCAAAAACCATCATATGCAAATCCAAAGGAACCGGAAAGTATTTTACAACTTGTATCACTAATGCAGTGTTGTAATGTATGCAGGGTCTTAAAAGGTAGAATCACAAAAGTGAGTTTCTTTATAGAATACCATAATATACATTAGATAAGTGCTTCAGCCTTCTTCAGGTTGATGAGTTGCCAGTTTAAAAGGGGCATATTTTTCTTTAAGTGATGTATTCTTTTCAAGTTCAACTACTAAATTGGAGTGACTGGAAAATGAGTCAGACAAGCTGTAGAAATCCCGCACACAATTAGTTTACTTCATACCTTTTCATTTTCATTATACGGATTCAGTGTTACACAGATGTTCTTAAGGATCAGAATGAAATGACAAAGGTAATGCTGCGTGTGCCAGTAAATAAAGCAAACTTCCTTGAGGGAAAACTGGCTCTTAGGAATAGTAGGAGGTGACATCACCTGAATAATGAATTGCGTGTCCTGGGGAGATATATATCCAGTACTATCTTTCATATGATGCAAGATGTGTCGAAGTGAGACTGCCACACAGACTGATAGAAAAACACTTTCTTTTAGTTCTCAGTTCAGGAAATCCATGCTGTTTTTCCTAAAGAATGTTGTAGTCAGTTGAAAATGTATGTGCAGTTGATCCAGCTTGCTTTCCTGAAACTTAAGAAATGCTAGGGCTTTCTACAACAAACAGGAGGAGTTCAGCTGCATGTTATTCTGAGGAAAGCTTGTGTGCCTGATGAGTATGTTAAAGGGGAACAAATCATTTTAACACAATTTCCTTATTAGCTACTTGCAGTATAGGCTATGGATATGCTGTAGTAGGGCTGCCAGAATATAAAGTTTTCAAATAGCTGTTCTTTCTTCTTTTCCTGAAAATATTTGTAATTGAAGTAGGACCTATTTGTTGTTTTTTTGATGTGTTTTCTTGGAATTTTCTTTTTTTAATTCCTAAATTGCACTTAGAATCACGTAGAATAAGACTGACTGCAGATGAGCATTTCATTGCAATGAGTCATTTCTGATATTCTTTCTTACAACTTCAAGTTTTAAAAAGTACCTCAAAGCAAATGCTGTGGGGATAAAGGGCTAGCCTTAGAACCCATTTGTATACCAAAATTGTTACGGGGGAGATTTTAAATTTTTAAATTTGAATATTGCATATAAAATTAAGTTTTTTCTTACACCTGCTTGACTTACAATTCCAGAAGGATGCGGTTTTCTTTTTTTTTTGATACATTCTGCCTGCAATAAATTATGCAGTAAATCGTTATAAAATGTTGTTCCCTTTTAAGCGTTTACACAGAGGTATATCAGGCTGTATTGTTCTTGTAGGTTAATTTCCATTCAGAGGTAAATCTTTTTAAGTTGTATATCTAGTTACGCTTTGTTTTGGGGTGTTCTGCTCCTGTACAGATTTGGCAGCTGCTTCAGCGTAGCATCAGTGCTGATTTAATGCTGCCAGCCCAGTACTCTGCCCTGGTGGGAGGCTTACATACCTTCATAACCTGTTGGTGGTTAGAGCCTTCAGTAACTCGTATCTTTCACAGTAAGCACCGTCCGTGTTTTTTACTTCCTTTTTTTTGTTGTTGTTTAATAAAGTTCAGGTTTGTTTTGCATGAATCACTGTCAGTGGACGGCCCCCTTATTTCTTGAACATAACTGTGTTGTTGAAATAAGTACTTTAAACCTTACTCATGAGCACTTACTGCAGCCTAGGGATTTCCATATGTTTCCAAGTGTTTCTGTATGGAGCAGAAAATTACCCCAGGCAAACTATCTGAATCTGTACTGCTTCGTTTAGGTCTGTTTAACAATTCCATTTGTGTAGTAGATTTGCAGCTTTGATTAGTCAGGTGTGCCAGAGAGTACAGCGAACATTAATACAGGCCATTTGTCCGTTTTAGCTAGTAGAGAGTGACATTTTGTTGTCTTACAATGATTTTAACAAAAGAGCTGAGGTATAAAACAGTGCTATATTGGGGAGAAGCTATAAAGAACAAGCTCAAAGCTTTGCTGTCTCCTGTCTCATCACCCAATAAACTAAAGCTTTGAAAAATCATAGGAGAGAACTTTCATGAATGCTGCAATACATAAATAGTTAAGGAACAAATATAACTTCCTGTATATTTGCTCTAACTTCAGATCCTAAATGTCATCTTGGAATTGGTCTCTGTATGATACTCCATAACATTTAGGCAGTCTCACTTACTTGAGCACTTTTTTTCAAAGTTGCATTATGGGGTTCATCCACGAGGGGGAAACTGTACCTTTTTTTAAAAGGTACTTACGCCTTCCAGTTTTGATCTGATTATAATCTGCTGGGAGGGTGGAGCATGTCTCCAGTAGTTGATACAGAAAGTAACCAAAAGCACAGTGCAGGGGACGGGGGGGAATATGTGTATATATAACTATCTTAATGGTATTTTGTTGCAAATAGTAGAAAGCATGGATATAAAACTGCGGCGGGGGAAACTATACATCATTAAATAGGCGTTTACACAGTGAGGGTCTTATGAAACATTCTCTCCTGCTTTTTATATAACATTCCCTATTTAGAATTCCTTTATAAATAAATACGCAGTATGTGTTTGCACTAGAGCTCCTCAGCAAATGAAAAGAGCTGGTGCAGTAGAGACATTTCAGATCAAGCTTCTCTTTAAAAAAAAAAAAAAGAAAAAAAACCACAAAAAAAAAACCAAACAAAAAACTTTTATGGCAGCTTTATATGGTTAAAAAAAAAAAGTACTACTTTAAACCTGGAACTGAAAATAACACTTGCAGCAATAACAGAGAGAAGTCCAAGAAAGATTTTTTTTTAAATTCAAATTTCAGGTGTTGAGTTTAGATAAAATATTTTTTAAAAACTGAGGTATTCCCTATGTCAGTAACAACTGATGAAAATGTCTTTTAAATGTAGCAGCAGCAAAAGAAAAATGGCTAATAATTGGCACCAAAACAGTGTAGCCCTAGTCAATGGCGTGGTGGTCATTAATGAAACACTAGGAAGGAAGGCAGAGAACCTACTACTAGATCTTGATTATGCTTGTAATCGATCTCCTGTTTGAATTTTCTAGGAGAGGGGCAGGAATGCTGTTCAAGCAAGCTTCTTTTTGAGTGTACTATGCAAGTTAAGTGCTTAGATGCAGTGGTAGATGAAGAAATGCTATATATTAATTGAAGTCCTTCCTTGTATTGCTTCATCCACTGAAATAAAAAACAAAACCACCACCCGTAAGTACCACCATGTCTTAGTGTTGTCTGAGAATAGTTCATGGTACAGAGTTGTATACCAGGGTACTCAACATTGACTACTCTTCGTGGAGCAATCTGGCTTCACTGCTCTTGGGTAGTAAGGCCTCTTAAAGTATCTGAGCAAGAGGTGGTCAGAATTGACTTGGAATCACTCCCCAGTGCTTCAGAACAGTATTATACACCATTCACTTGGGTTTAGAACATACTTTTGCTTGAATAGGTAAGCACAGCAATCCGATACCACCATTTAACTCTAGACTTAAACTCATACCAGAGTAGTGAATACCATGCGTGTGAAACCTCCCATCTTAGGAACATGAACAATAGTGATGCTTCAGCTGGAACTCGTGGGAAGGGGGACAGATGCTGTGGTGGTTGTTGAATGGTGACTTGCGGTTGGCCAGGATGCGATTTGTGCAGTAGGTGGTAGGAAGTAGGCACGATCCACATCCAGCCTTCTCCAGCAGGTGTCACTGGCCGACCTTAGCATGTGCAGAGGGTCAAAAGCAATCCATTAATCCTCATGTCGAAGTGTTTGTGAACACCTGTTCAAAAGACAAAGATTTACGCTCATTCAGGTTGTTCTCATTAATAAGTGTCAGCTTTCTAATCCTGCATTTTACCAACTCTAAGCTTCCTGCAGAGACCCTCAGATTTGACGAGGTAGAATGCTGATTAACAGGAACAACTGGAGCGGTTTTGTGCTTCAAGCCTTGCCAAGAATCAGGTTCATTCTGAGATCTCTGAAGTAGTGAGGACTCTCTCAGCAGGCTGTGTACGCCTCTGTTTGAAGGGTGTTGAGAGAAAATGAGGTGTGTTTTGTAGACGGAAGAGAGGGAAGAGGAACAGTGCTTATCTGGGGGACAAGGAAACCTTTTCTTGTGTGGGTTGAACATAACACTGAAACATCGGAATTCCACAGGTAGTAAGGGTCCATTTGTGATTTAAAAAAAAAAATCTAAACAATTTATGGGCCCTGAAGTTTCAACATCAAGAAAGCGAACATGACTTTTCTAAACTGTTGTGACTTTTGGGCACTTAGCAGGCAAACTGGGAAAGCTTTTTTTAGCTGGCTGCTGTACAGACTTGTTTTAAGTAGAATGGATTTGTTAGTGGGTTTTTTTATTGTAATGCTATTATTGGCTGCCCTCATGTCTAAGATTTGAAAAAGTGAGTGCATGCAATGGAAGTACAAGAGGCCCCAGTAATAGTTCTCCATGTTTGTTATAAAATAGACACAGGTTTCCTTTTTATGACTTTTTTTAAAACTGTCTTACGAACAGTTGTATTGGTACTTTTTTTAAGTTTAGTCAATGTTGTCTTCCAGAATAAGTTTTAAGGTATCACTTACTTCTGCATTGAACTATCGCATCAACACAAAGAGTGGAGATTCCATTCTGAGCCAGTTCAATTGTGAAAATTCATACTTTTTTATTTTTTATGCAATTCAATGAGTAGATGAGCTCAGATTTAAATTCTTAAAAGCACGTTTATTGTAACAAGAATTGTTATGTATTAATACTTCAGTTTTCAATAAAGATTGACTTGTGTTGCTTATTGTGGTGGTGTTCTGCTGTCTCTGGTGCCATCCTTTGAGGAAAGATTCTCTTGCTGCGTAGCAGTACGGTATGCTGGAACTCCTCAAGCTAATGACATCTGATGATTGGTCGAATCAAAGCAAAACACTTGAATTGGTTAAGTGACTTTTCTCCATAAGGTTTCTTAATGGGTAACAAAACACAGCAGTAAAGGCTTCCTTTAATTCCCCTGGGGAGCAAGGAGCTGTAAGTTGCCCTGCCTGAGAGTACAGTAAAGATGGTGCAACCCTGCCTCACTCCCTTTTGAGGCATTTCTTCAGGTTTGAGCTTTTTATTATTTTATAGCTTAAAACAAAGAAAATGGAGCAGATTTATAATTTCACAATGCTTTAGCATTTACTCGATACCGAATCTGTGGTGTTTCAGAGGTGACAGGTCTTGAGCAGAAAGCTGTTACAAATCGGAGCCTTGAGTGTTCCCCAGAAGGAAAAGAACTGAGTAGGTGTGAAGTGTGGGTAATCATCCTAATTCTTCAGAGAGTGAGTGGCCCTAAATGACACTAGTGTTAAAATGGAAGTATGTATATTTTGGGGGGGTGGGACTACACTGCTTGAACTAACGGGCTATTTTCATTTATTGTAGGTCTCCAAAATAACAATAACTTACCTGGTAATGTTCCTGTGAAAAGCAGCGCATGTGGAAGAGGAAGGTATAACACCAATAACTGCATGGAACTGCAGAAATAGTGCTTGGTTTTGAGATTATTGCTACAGGTGTGTTTTGTTCAGTCAAGTAGTTCAGCTTCTAAGAGAGTAGCAAAGCACTAGGAATCCTGTGGGCTGATTTTTTTTTTTTCAGTGTGTTTTACCTCAAGCTAGTTGCTGGTCAGTTTTCCTGGGATCACTTTTATTTTACAGGGAGATAGTTTGGAGGGGTTTTGCAGGTCATTGGAGCTGATGAAAATTCACAATCCCGAACCAGTGAGTTTCTGGAATCTGAGAGGATCTAGAAGGGAAATACAGTTTTTCAGAATTATGCTGATCATTCTTGGGTTGGAGGGATTCTCCTATAGCTGTTCTTGGGGTGGTCTGTTGTTGTGAAGAATCACTTTATACTGTATCTGACACTCATAAGAACGTCGTACTGAACTTACAAGTCTGTATATGGGGCTGCTTGTTTGTTCTAAATGTATCCAAAGAACTACCAAAATGGTGGGTCAGTAATGGTTTGATTTCCATCCCCCCCGCCCCCGAGATTCATTCTGCAATGATACTGTGGTGCATATTACTCTCCCACTTACTTGCCTACGAGTGGCTGTTAGTTACTTGCTCTGGAGGTTAGATGTATTGGTAAGAGCTCCCCTTATTGTAGAGGCAGCTTTCAATACTTGGTAACGGCCAGAGCCCCTTCCAGGACAGTAACCACCCAGTTAGTGATTGTCAGAAATAAGGCAAGAAGTTTTGAGTTTCAGGTTTTCCTGTAACTAATTATGGACGCAAAGAAATTTTGCTTTTCCTAACATCTCGCTTTAGATTCTAAACTCCATGGCTTGCTGTCGACAAATTCAGATAACAGAAATAGTTTTTTGGTGAACTCCCCTGGAATCAGGAGTGACATACTGATGATTGTTTGGCTGCGAATTTTCTTTTGTAGGAAATGTCAGTCATAGTGCTGGGGTAGAAGGTGTTGCTACATTACGTGGGTAAAACGTCTGACTTGGCAGGGGGAGGCTAAATGCTCTCCTGGATTTTATTTCAAAATCCATCAGGGTAGTAGCTGTCCTATATTTGCCATCCAGAATAGAATGGGCTCCATGTGACTACTTTAAAAAAAAAAAAAATTTAAAAATTGCACTGCAATAAGAAGTCTTTGGTAGCTACGGGAAGATGTGTTGTCCGTGTTACAGAGAGAATGGCAGACCTACACCTACAGGGAAGATTGTTGAGCCTCACGGCACAAGTAACCCATAGCTACAGACCTTGGTGGACTGGAAGATACTTCAGATGCAGACTTGACACAGAAGACTTGGCACCACCAGTCAGCTTAAATTAGTGCAGCTGGACCTTCATTTTGGGGCTATATTAATCTATTCTGTAGTGTTTTACAACAGCTTATTCTTTTCTGGGCAGGAAGGGTTAACTACACGGACAAATTGATGCTTCTGAAAGAGGGAGGGGAACACACCTTTCCACAGTTTTGCTTTTACCAGCCTTATTGTAAGAATAGTGATCACGGGGAATTTCACAGCTGAGATCAAATGCTGTACCCTCTTTGACTGCATGAATGCTGAGGTGGCTGAAGCTGGGGGTAAGGCTTTCCTTGATGGTGTGATACAGGTAGCTAGTCTATTGATTCAGGTTGCTGGAGGTTAAAAAGTATTATCAAGCCTAGGTAATGGGTGTGAGGACAGGCTGCTACTTGTCAGAAAAAGGGGAAGAAGAAGAGGTGGAAAGACAGAACTCTTCAGCAGAGTACTGTTACATAGCTACATATGATTATGGCAGATATAAAGGCTTATTTTGTATACACAGTAGTTAAGGTTTTGTGGGAGGATTACAGAATTAGACAAATAAAGTTGGTAGCTTGTTTATTTCCCATCTCACAAATGTATATGTAAACAGTCACACACAAAGGTACACAAGTCTGGGTTAAGTATCACAGGTATTTTGTTTGCACAGGCTGTAAAACAGGGAGCTGCTTTGGTAGCAAAGTTGTGCAAAAGAAAAGCTCACGATGTGCAGGGAAGAGCGGCATAGTTGCAGGGAGGAAAATGACAGGAGTGTTACGCAAAAAGAACAAGCAGCCTGTATTTTTCCGAAAACCACCAGCACTGCCAAAGCCGTGGGATTTTAGTAATGTAGCTTGTTGTTAAGGAAACGTGGGAGACGTGAGAAATGAAGTGTGGTGTGAGGTGTTAATCCCAAGGCAGGCCAGGCTGCGATTCCTGCGTGGCCAAGAAGGAGTGCCCTGTGGCACCTCAGGAGCCAGAAGCTATGGGGCTGTAAATACAACGGCAAGTGAAATCCAGGTTGCTGCTGTTCTTGAGCCTGTGGAAGGCTGTCTGATACCCCACCCTGATCTGTGTAGCTCTCGTCAGAAGCCAAAATGCGCCCCTGCATTCTTCCGCCGTGTCATGTTTTTGACTGCCTTCTTGCACTAGCTTAGCTCTGAAATGAGTTGTGTTGTATCTGCTGCTTTGAAGATAGATTCCCTCCCCTGCACTAAAATGAACAAACTAAATGAACAACACTACCTTTAGTGGGTTAAAATAATCTGAAAACACTACAGGGTTTTTCAGTTCATGTCTATGCATTACCAAAACCCATTACTTACCTGGAGACCTGATCCTACAGCTTTGCTTAGACTGGGAGCTCTGGGGACAGGGACTTTCTACTGGTAGGCTGGTACAGGGCATCGTAGTTGAGTCAGACCTTATGATCGTACCGATGTGGTACTGCTACTTGTCAATAGCAGTGGCAAGGCCCGCTAACTGTAGTAGAAAACTTAAGTAGCAGCAGGTACAAGCTGAGGCTCCAGCAGTTGAATGAAGTGTGAACAGCTCCATTCTTAAAGCTTGAAGAGTTATTGTACTACCCTATTCGCTGTCCAAACAGGCGTTGCAGTGCCGTACCCTTCATTAGCAGGTACGCTGCAAAACTGGACATGAGAATTGAAAACAGTTGAAGTAATAACAGTAAAATAAGAAACTGGCACTTGCTCGAAGCTGTACCACCTCACAGACGCTGACAAAGTTCTTAAGCGGTCGGTGTAGCAAGTGGTACAGTACTTGTTCAAAAGATTGATAGTTAAGGATCAGTGGCAAGATTGTTATATTTAATTCTGCTGTTACATGAAGCCATGCTTCCACTACGGTAAATCTGGAGGAGCACAGCCTGATGCTTTGATGTATGTTGCAAAAGATGAAAGGCCTTTTTATAAAGAAAGGCTAATTTCTGTTGTTCTGGCATCCCGAGAAATTAAAATTTTCAGTCTGAGGCTGTGATTCTCTTGGAATGTCTGTTACTCGTAGATGCCTCGATTTTCAGTTGTCCTCATTGATGACAGGGAGGCCTGGCCGCCTGATGTTTTGAGGAAGCTGTTTGGATGCCCACGTGCAGGCGGTCTGCACATCCGAAGGCTTCTGGATGGCAGGCTGAAGCGCTGGTTTTGCGGAGCGGTGTCCTGGGCGGCCGGGATTACCCGCAGTGTATAGCGGCCAGGCGATGGACTAGGCCGGACAGGAACGGGCTGCTCCCCACCCGACCCCGCACTGTTCTTCAGGTAGCTGACAAAACAGACAAGATCTTAAAGGCTGCTTCATGGGAGCTTTTAGCTCTGTGGGAGCTGATCTTTGTTATTTTGATTTAGTACAAAGAGAGTTTGTACTGCTTTTGATGCTATCAAAACTTGAAGCATAGGCATTTTTCTAGTGTATACACCCACCTTTTCTGACTCAGTTATTCCAAACTAATAGTTCAAAATAGAGATTTTTTTTTTTTTCTGTCAGAGAAGAAACTACATTATTTAGCAGCCACTGTCTCTCTTCATTTTACTGGTAGCTTCAGCAAATCATTCTTCTGATTGGTTCACATGCTTTACATAAGTCTGGGTCTTACTTGTCCAAGTGAAATCTGGGCAGATTTTCCTCACTAAGAAACATGGCTGTTTTTCACAAGCAGCTTTCTAAATGGATAGCTTACAGAAGGAGGGGAACAGATAAAGCCAAAACCACTAAAAAAACCCAAACTGCCCCTGGATCTTGTCCTCTTTATGTAACTCAATGCAGAATTATTTTTCTGGGTAGTTAAGGTAGGTTCTACCCTGAAATCTGGAATGATTGGTGCTGTTCAGACCCGTGTCAGGAGCTTCAGGTTGTTTTGCATGAAAACCTGCATTTCTAGCAATGTAGAAGGTTCATCTCCAGAGGAGCCGGTACCTCTCTGTGGTCTCACCTCTGCTTATTCATGCTTCAGTTGGGCTCTTCTTGGGAACCTGTTAGGATTCTGTGGTCCATTAAGCTCAGAAAGCTTGACAGAAGCTGTGCATGACCTGTTGTTCATATGCCAGAAAAGCCCTTTATTACAAGCTCAGATGATGACTTTGTGAATCTACATAATGTGTACACAAACGCTTTCTGTCCTACACACACATTCTCCTTGATACTTTTAATTGAGTGTACAATGTGAGTAACGCCATTCAAAATCCAGAAGCCAGGGTGAAGAGGAGGGAAATTCAGTGTTGGTTAGTCTGTTACCAGGGTCTAACATATTCACACTTTACCACTTAATCAGTAACTTAAGAGATGGCTTTCAAGTATCTAATAATTTAAAATCAATGGAGGTTACATGTGATCTGATACACAGTTTGTTCAGGAAACAATAGGTTTTGTAGTTAGGAAATCAGGAATTAGTGCTGGGTAGAAAAATAAGGATGGCATTTCTTGGTGAAATCCTCTTCAGGTTTACGAAGTGGTCTGTTGATGTGCTGGTGCGTGGGTAGGTGTGGTGAGAAAAGTGAGTTTGATTCTTACCTGTTAATGTCACTGCTGTATCTCCACCTACTGTGTCACGAGGCTTCCATCTCTTTCAGTGTGGTCATCTTTTATACCTGATTTCAGTCTTGCATAGGGGATCAGATCCTAGCTCCAAATGTCTCTTGCAAGACTAGAATCCGCACTGAAGCCACTTTTTAGGAAGAGTACCAATAAGCAGTCGGGTAGAGACTGTGTTTCTCTACCAGAAATAACTAACGGTTCATCAACTGGTACACCTTTTGGCCAGCGAGGTCTGTTTAGGCATTTAGAGAGAGTTCTATAAAAAGGTTTCTTTCTGTAAGTAACGTGTGTGAAATAATTTGGGTGCGCTGGTCAGTATGGCGTAACTTCTGGAAGAGACGGTAACTACTCTGCTAATTTAAACAACTTGGTGCATATTTACTTTCAGAGTATTGCCACACAGATAATAGTAGCCAATCCTTATGTGTGTCAGCAAGGGGCCAGCAGGGGCTTTTTTTTTTAATTGCCCGTAAAAGCTGCTGCCACTGTCATCCCATTTCATTCAGTAGCATCAGTCAGGATTTGTACTGGCGTGGCTTCAATGTAGACATAAAGCTGCGCATATAAAGCAACATAAAAATAAAAAAACAGATCAGCAGCTGCAGCAAGGGACTCTTTGACTGGATGTAAGACTTTTCTTCTTCTTATGTGGACAGCAAGGTATTGAGCCAAAGAGGGTTGGGGGGAGCTCTACCCTTGAGCACACTCAAGTAGCAACTGGACAAGACTATGAGCAACTTGATGCAGCGTCACAGTTGGCCTTGGGGGGGGGAAGAGTGTCCCAAGGGCCCATCCTGCCTGGGCTCATTGGTCCAAGCCAGCATTCCTCCCCCACTTACTGCGAAGCTGAAAAGCTCAGAACCATGGATCATGACTGTGCCAACAGATGTTTTTTTTTCTCCTGGCCAATCAAAACAAAGACATCACAGATAAGGAAGGTTTGCAGACACTTACGGTAGACACAAAGGTGACAATTGCCTTCGGTTACAGAGGGTGCAACTGTCTCGCTGTGGCAGTGCAGCAAGGGCAAGTCAGCGCTGTGGATGCTGCGATGGCCCACCGGAGTGATGCTCTGCTCAGGGTGAGTACAGCAGCACTTCTTGGGCTTAAGCTTATGCCTGAGAGTCAGGAAGTAAGCACAGGGTTGGTGCCTTGAAAGGTGGGAGTGGTGGGGGTGTTCTTGGCATTTAGACTGGAGGGGGGCAAATGTCCAAACCATGAAATGCTCATGGCATGCAGAGCACTCTGGCACGGGCCTGGGAGGTGTTAATTTTGCTACTTGGCAAGAAGTACTTAGTGGAGCCTCAGTCAACATTGGGTGGGGTGGTGGGGGTATGTGCGCACCTGCATGCATGCCCCCCCAGTATTAACACACCGTCCTCTCCAGTGTAGAGAACAAATGCTCTGTTCCTTGGTTCAGGCTGAGAGGCACAACTGTCAGAAGCTCTTCATGTTGGCACTAAAGATTAGGCTGTCACTATGTGCTGCACAAGCAGGCGAAGATGGGCCATCCTGAGCACCGTAAGCCTGATAATGCGGCTGGAATGTGCAACTGAGGGCTGATTTTTTTTTTTTTGGTTGGTTGTTCTCCCCCTGCCCCCCCATTTTGGTGAGCCACACCTCTTTGTGCAGTGTTTGAAGGCCGTTCCTGCACTGTACCCCAGCTTGTTTTCTTATGCCTGCTAGTAGAGGTGTGTGTTTGACAGATGACAGAGCAGCCCTGTAAGTGGTTGTGCTGGTTCAGGTTGCTGAGGCAGGCAGGCATCTCAAGGCTCTGCTTCCAGTTTGGTAAGCCCTATTTTCCTCTGTTGCACAGGGTGACATGGCGGGGAGAGGTGTGTTAGGGAAAGTGCTTTAAAAAAAAAAACAACCCACAAAGCCAAAACAACCAACTGGGAAAAAAAAACCACCACAACCTTCCATGGGCAGACATCTCTTGTGCTTCTGCATGAGGGAGAGCTTTTGGGGGTTTTAAGTCACCACTGTCTGTAGGACCGTATTGAATGGTGAGGTCACATCTGGCTCCACCAGAAGAGCATGGAGTTGTGTGTTTTCCCAGGAAGAAGGGCAGGGGCGCAGGCTGGCAGCTGGGCAGGTCCCAGGAAGAGCAACTGGGTTCTCTTTCAAGTACGTTTCTTACGTCTTAGTGTTTGCTGTTCCTTTTTAATGCCATATTGCTCAAAGTGGGCTTGAGCATCCCCTGCAGCTTTATTGATGTTTCCTAGCCATGCTTTCCATTCAAGTAACTAGCAGGAATGTGGGAGCTGGTGGCTTGCTAACCTTGATCGGTGTTGTATGTGACCGGTATGTCTCCGGTACAGCCTCTGCTTCACCAGCCTTCCACCCAAAGGGTGGCTGCTTTGAGGATAACCTTCTAGGACGACTTCTCTTGATCAGTGGTTGTTCTCTTAAGCTGCAAGAGCAGAATCTCTACAGTGACTTTGAAGAGAAACTTAAGTTCACACAGATAGACATGTTGGAGACAAACACAGGCCGAGAGTCACTTTTACTAGTTTCTTTATGAAATTAAATGTTGCCCCTGGTCTGAGGGGGAGATATAGTGCAAGAATGACTTTGTACGTGCTACTGAATTCATATCCCTGGATGACCAGACTTTGGTCAGCTACAGCATCAACTAACACTGGACTTCTGAGCTCTGCAGACAGTTAGTGCTGGCTCACACTAGCTTCATGTTGGAGTGAGCAGGTGTCTTCCTTCCAATGTCATGGGATGTCTCCTAAGCTAGGGAATTCAGTCAGTATGGCTTCTAACTCTCACTATGGTAAGGCAGATCTTTCCTTTTGCTAACCAAGATTTAAATTAATTCTTTTTGGCCACAGTTTGAAACTTGGGTTCTTAAAAGTGAGGCTTTTAATGCCAAATTCAGGGCTTTCTAAAGTGGCTTTCCATTTCTTAAAGGTGTCAAAAAGCTGTAGTAATACCCCTTGAAGTGAGGGTCTGTGGGAGTTTGCATAACAGCCCTGCTTTTAGTCTTTGAGTTGAACTGTAGGTTCTGACTTCTGGGAGCTGGGTTTGCAAATATCGAGCTTTCTTAAAAAAAAAAAAAAAAAAAAAAGACAAAACAGGCATCAAGTTAACAACATCTGACAAGAACAATTACAGACTTACAAAATACACAGTTCTGTTTTTTACCATAAATAAACACATTACAAACAATGAGCATTTTCATTGGCCAGGAAATATGGCAGAATGATGGAGAGACGAGAACCTAAGGAGTTGAGTATGGTATTAATTAGGCACGTTTTTCTAACTTATGTAACTCAAACCCACTAGAGAGATTCTTGAACTTTACTCATGCTGCAGGTTGATTGGCACAGTTTAATGTACTATATAATTCATCAGTGGTGTTGAACTAAAGGAAAGAAAAAGGTCACAGTGTGATACTCACTGTTGTCTTGTCTGAGTGCCTGCGAAGGCTAACTGAATTAGTGTGTGGGAGGATCATGTCTCTGAGAAACGTGGGGAGTGGGGGTGGGCAGAGAGCAGAAGGGATTATCCCTCCATGGAAAATGTGTAATGTCAGTGACTGTGAACTCTTGTTCCGAGCACGTCAGCGGACATGGAGCGGGCAGGTGTATCAGCCGCCATCCCCTCTCTGACAGCTGCCAGACAGCAGTAGTGTTCTCAGTTGGAAGGAGCAAGTCAAAGTACAGCTGACAGGCAAAATCTCTTCAGATGAAACATGTCAGGCTCCCTGCTGTGATCTCTTCCTGGAAGTTTGCCTCTTGGGCGCCGTGCAAGGCTGGCTCGATGGGACTGGCACAAACGCAGATGTGTGTGCAAGCACACACACGCAGTGTCTCACCTCGGAGCCAGTGCGCTCAGTCGGTCTGCAAAATAAATAGGGAAGGCTGGAGCACGTGTGCCATCCTCTGTAAACAAAGGATTGGAAGAACCTGGGCTCCACCTCCCAGGACTGATGGATAAAGTGCTTTCTCAGAAGGGGTTCAGGCACAAACATGGGGCTGCCCTTATTTCCGGAAGGGTGTCAGCCTGCTGATGTTCTGCCAGAAGTTCGAGGGCTTGCGCTTGGGCTCTGCCAGCATGAAGACTTGCTGCTGAGGGAGCGTGGTAGGCAGGGTGGGATGCTTCTGACGCATCAGAAAGTCATAGTATGGCCTGGTGACAGCTGTGGTGAGAAGGAGATGGGGAAGCATGTTAGTTGAGCACAGCTCCCTCCTGCACCCCGCCCCATCCAGTCCCTGTTAAAGCTGCAGGGGAGTGAATTGGGTTTGTCTTAGTATTACTCTTCATTTCAACACTGCCTTTTGGGATTAGATTTGATGCTGTGGAAGTCCCAGAAACACGAAGCATAACTGAGAGTTGTTCTGTCACCACTACAACAGGGCTAAACAGCCATAGCTCACCATTAGTGACAAGCTTAACTGGTGACTTTGGTTGTTTTGGGAGAAGCAGCTGATGCGAGTGTGCCTCTGTTGCCTGTTACACCTTCCTGTGCTGGATTTCCGAGTCATGATGGCCAGTGCCTTGCCTGTGGCTGGGGCTGGCTTGTGGGGTCTCCTCTACTGCTTTGCCCCTAGGGCTTTGCTCTGTCAGAGAGGTCTGGCCTCCTTTCAAACTTTCCTCTCTTTGCAGCTAAATCTCACCTCTGAATTGTTTTGAATTTTAGCCAAGCTTTCTTACTGGATACTTGGCTAGGCTATAACTGCCGGCTCGTACCACCAAGAGGAAGTGGTTGTGTCTCTGTGGGTCCAGAGGAAAGCAAGTGGCGTCTCTTCCTCTGGATATAAAGAGGTGTGGTGGCATCACAAAGTGGGTTAGCAGGATTCTTCAGCTGAGAGTGCTGTGGGTACAGGAGCCTTCCTTTCTGTAGCTTGAGTTCACGCTCCCCTAAATCTTCCTTGTCTCTTAAAGTTTTAATGAACAGCTCTGTCAGTGAGCCTGGTACCTACCTGTGGCATTCCGCCAAAATGACAGGTTTCATAGCATATTCCTCAGGCACAACTACCCAGGCAGGAACAGTCCCTGTGGTTACCTTTATGGACCCTCTTTGCATCATAGAATTGTTTAGGTTGGAAAAGACCTTGAAGATACGTTGAGTCCAATGCCCAGTCATGGGGATTATCACACAGGGAATGCCACACTGCCTGGAGAGCCTGGCTTCTAGGGTGAGGCTGTGAACTAGCCTTTGGACCGAAGCTGCCTGCTTGTACATCACTGATTCCTGGCACAGTGCTCAGCGATTAGCTAGGAGTAGTTTCCTGACTCCAGCCATCTGAATCTGCCAGGAACTATACTGCAGATTGTCACATCAGAGCTCACCATCTGGCCTTCTCAAGAGTTTGTTAATGCCGCTTCATTGAAAATGCTCCCATACAGTACATGTAGAACCACCCCCCACCCCCAGTTCTGGCAGCACTTATATGCTCAGGTGTGACTCACCCTTAGGCTTCCCAGTATGGTGCTGCTTGCTGGCATTCAGCATTGCCTGTTTTTTCTGCACTTCTGTGATTGAAAAACCTTGAAGATAAAATAGAGTTTGTCAGCAGCAGGTTGTCATTTTGTTTCTCATGGGAAGACACTGGCATAGACAGTAAGGGAAACACGGGTAGGAAAATGCCTGAGGTGAGAGGTCACAAGCTAAAACTACTCCCAAAGGTGGGAGGGGCATGTACTGCCCCCCTGGCCCACCACCCCAGCCTGTGCTGCGCAACTCTCCTTACCTCTCATGCAAAGTTTGTCTGCTCTTCTACCCCGTGCTTTGCTGGGTGAGGAAGCCAGTCCAGACCCGTTGCAGTTCAAATCTCATTAGTTCACACACATCTGAATCAAGCAGCAATGAGAACCCTTGACTGAACATGTTTTGTATAGATATGGCCGAGTTGGGCACTCACACTACACTGCAAAATACTGACTGTTTTGTCAGCCCTGCCTGAACTCAGTAAAGACACATCAGCCTCCCTGAGGACATGCTGCAGTGTCTGCTCTTGGTGGTTTGGGTTTTTTTTTTCCTCCAGTTCCATGGACTCATTCAGAATATGCAATTCAGCAGCCCATGGCTGGACTGGAGCATGGACTATCATCCCCCCGTTTCCACTCTTATGCATTGGCTGGTGGTTAAAAAAAGGACAGGGGGGAAAAAAACCACAAAACACCCCAAAAGCCCTGCTGCCTGACAGCTTTGCTCTTTCCATACCTGTCTCCTGGTCGAGCTGAACCTGTCGCCTTTCATTCTCAAATGCCTTCAGCCAGCGCTGTTTCTGCTCAGGCTTTTTTGCACAGAATAAGTGGACTTCCTCAGTGTCTCGGCAGTGCAACTTAAATGCATTTTTCACACTGATGTTGAAGTCCTTGTCCTTCCCATCTTCTACATCCAGTATTTCCATATCATCCATGTTGATCCGACTCTTATAATACAAGATGTCCCGACGCAGAAGGTCCTGCAAGAGAGATCACACAGACTTATATGGAAGTTACTGTTCCTGTCCTGTCCCTTCCTTAAACATTCATTTTCTTTGATATGATGGAGTAATTTAATCTTGGCAGTCATTACAGTTCTGTAAGAAAAAAATTGATACTGGATTTGCATCTCTGGAATCGCAGTGCTAAGCTCCTGTTGATACCATTGGCAGTGAGTGAGGGGAACCGGATGGTTTCTTTGAGCAGTGGGGTCAGGACAGGCTGGCATCTACCGTGGTGGGTATCAGCTGCCCTGAAGACCTCTGAAGGAGAGTAAGCTTGTGTTCTTACGTGTGATCCCAAATCCTCATTAAGCCAGCGTCAGAAAAAAAGTATTTGAATCCTATTTGGGTTCCAGTTAGAAACCTAAAAAAAATGCTTTGGGTATTTGTGTTGACAATGAAAAGTAAATTTGAGAGCAGTGATAAAACAGTGAGGGTCTCATGCCTAAGTTACCTGGAGCTACCTATATGCCATGGATCATGCAAAAAAACAAATTGACACGTTCAGTTCTGAAATTCCAGTGGAAGATATCTTTCATTTGCTCTATGAAGGAAGTTCTCTTTTATTACGTAGGTTATGAAAAATATAAAGGGCTGTACTTACAGACTTACATATGATGTTAATATGGTGTTATTTATTGTCAAGGCCCACAGCTCTTCATCAAAGCTGCAGTTACCTTCTGAATGTATTAATCCCATGTGGTAGTGCAGTTGAAAAAATATCTTTAAAAAAAAGGGGTGACAATGCTCATACTTTAGTTGTATAAAATAAACCCATACACTAACTCTAGAAGCAGTGCGATGTTTTCCTCTCTTGCTTAAGACATAGGCCAGTAGTTAGTTCCTGTAGCTTATCGCTGTGGTCAGGTGTGCAGAACATACCAGGATGTCAGAGAAAAGATTACAGTGAATGCACATAAAAAGTCTCTGCACCAGAAGCACGTATGTTGCCAGTAGATATTAAGGAAACAAAGGGGTAGAGAAGGAGTTCACTCACATTCTTTAGCATTTAATAGATAGCATTTGTGCTGGGCTAGTGAGGTTACCTTCTTGCAGCAGACAAGCTGGTGATCGAAGAGGAAGAACATCCTCTGCTGGCTCTTGGCTTGAGGGTGGGAGATTTTGGTTAATTCCCCAGAATAGATGAGTTCTGAGCTTCTGACTAGGACATCTTCACCCTGAGAACAGCACAAAAAACATGTTGGTCTCAGCCATCTGAAAACAGGAGGAGAAATAAGCCTGTAGTCTCATAGGTGACCCTCAGCTTGGCTGTGGGACCTGAACTCCTGTCTAGGAAACTCTCCTCTGGGAATGAGAGGGAGCCTCTGAGCTGGAGGACAGTCCTTGTCACAGCAGGGAGACACCGTGCCCTTGGAACCCAGGGAATGGGAACTGAATTTGATAAGAACCATAGTGTGTTAAATGAAAAAAAAATCTCCTGTTTCAGGGAGTCTGCTCAGGGCAGCTGATCCATCCCTGATGTTCAAGGAGGCACATAAGCAGAGAGCTGAGAGTTTAGCCTGACATCCTTGGGGAGGGAGATGGTCTGGCTTTATTGAGTCTAGGATTTAGAGAATTAGTAGTTTTGTTCCTTTAATTTAGCATTTTTTTTCTAATGAGGCTATGGGGAACCTTGGCTTCCTTTGCCACTCTAGCAGAGCTTGCCTTTCTGCAAGAATAACGTGGCTTATTAAGCATTAAGGGGCAATTCTGCCCATCTTGAGAGTTCGAAATCACTCAAGACAAAACGGGGGGCAGGAAGAAAATAATAGGATTTCACAGCCTACATGCTAATTTTATTCTGCAAGGAAAATGCGGAAGCAAAAATAGTAGGGAACATGCAAAGGCAGCTGGTCTAGCTGGGTTATGTGCTAGACCTTTTCAGTTGTACTAAAAGAGCACATCTGTTTGAACACCACCACCCCACACACACACACAGAGTGGGGCTGCAGAACTAAGGTATAGCTGCATAGTAATCCCTGCAAACATCTTGGTGTAGGCAGAAGCTGTTGCGGGGGGCAGGGGGAGCAGGGCAACACAGAACATTCAATTGATGGGGAAAGTAAGTCTCTTTCTTACCTCCCAGTCTTCTATCGAACTCTGCCACTGAGCAATTTTGTCAATGTTCTCCAGCCGCCGCTTTCTCTCATTGATGAGCCGAGCAACGTTCTTCATGGCATTTAAGGCAGCTTCAACATCTTTAAAATCCCTAGGGTAGAGCAGAGGTGTTAGGCATGACAAAATGACACGTGCTTATTGTATCTACACTCCAAAGGAGTGCAGTCTACCATGGTCTAGGGCTGGAGAGCAGAAAACATGAGTTCCACTTGCACTTATCCCAGCTGTTTTATACTGGAAGTCTGAGGTACGTGTTTCTGTGGGCAGCTTTTCAGATGTGTGCTGGTTTTGAGGCACAGATGGTAGTCTTGTAACAAATCCAGGCCCAGTTTGTGGAAAGGAAGTGGGTAAGCAATCAAATTTAGCCACAGAGGTGTAAATACAAGTTGCTGGAAGAATCTCCAGGGCTTTCCACATAACACAATGTATTCATAAGGCCGCTGTTTTCATGCAGGGACTATCATGCATAGGTAAGGCATCTCAGCAATAACTGCCTGTGTTTCAAATAGGAGCTGATGGTTTATCTGGAAGGGTAGGACAGAAGCTTATCTACCCTCCCCCACGCACCATCTGCTGCCATCAGCTACTTCTGCCGAGTTTAAAGTAGCTGGGAAGGGGCTGTTCTGCACAACTTGTCTCTTAACGCAATTTTCAAAACATCTGTGTACTGCATTAAGGAGCTTTCTGTTAAGGGGTCAGCTTCAGAACAACCTGCTTATAGATTTAATAAGCCATGCTTAAAACCATTCTGAAACAGAGCCATGGATTTGGAGGCTTTTGAGCTAGTGCTGAAGAGTGTGCGTGGCTTGACTCCTGTAGGCCACGCTTTCCCACTGGGGAAGCACTGACCAAAAGTCATGACTACCACTCAGCCCTGACGTGCTATGGTGTAGTTGCATGGACATTTTGGGGTATTTCAAACAGTGCTTTTGGAGGCAAAGTTTTCAACACCACCACTGGAAACATTTAACTCTGAAGTATGTATGTGCTGGTATCAGATATGTGGGCCAAATAAAACAGAAAAGTACCATTAATAAGCCAGACCTTGCAACCCCAGGTCTGTAACAGACAGGAAAGCCTAGTGCTACTGTAATGGAAAATGATGTATTTGATAGAAAAAAAACCCTTTTTTTTTCCTGGTTTCTACAAGGTAACACAGAAGAATCATAGTATCGCTTGCTCTTGGCAAGCTGCCCTCAGTACACGATTCTGCATTAGTCCATTTCCACAAGACCAGTCTCACTCCTTCCCTCCCTGCCATGCTGACCTACCTGTGCTGGGGATTGGTATATTTGAGCAATTCAGCCAGTTGCAGCGGATATTTGCAGATTTTCTGCACGGGAGTCAGCAGAAAACCATCCAGAGAAATGTCGATCATCTTCTGCAGCAAGCGGCAGGCTTCGAAGAAGTAGACGTACTTGTTAACTTTGGTGAGGCGGGACAGCTCCATGCAGGCGTTGGGGTGGTTGTTGCAGTATTCAGAGTATATCTGAAACTCTGTTTGCTGCAAGGGAAATGAGGGATTTACTGTCCCTATTCTTCAGGGTGATGGCCCGGCTCAACCTGCTGTGTGTGAGTTTCCTGTGTAGGTCCTACCCTTTTATCACATGGGGCTGTTTCGTAATTTGTATCCTCCCCACACTTTGAAGCCTGGAGACCTAAAGTAGGGGATGGGCAGTGCATATTACAAGTTACGGAATGTGCAGCTTATCCAAGAGAACAAGACCTTTCCGTGTACTCTGGCCTGTGCTCAGCTGAATGCTTTTAATGACTGGATCAGCAGTTGCTGATCCTGCAGTGACCTGAAAATACCATAGCTGTAAACTCAGGTCCAGCTCAAGATTTGGAATCTTCATAAATTTTTGTGTAAAGTAGCATGGTCTGGCAGGAAGTAAAGTGCTCAGAAACTGAGGCACTTTGAAAATGTTCTCTTCACAGCCACAAGAGCTAGAGGATGTTTGTTTGGGAGGTGGGTAGTGGTTGAACGGGGGGTGGGTGGAGGGGTGTACGTGGGTCTTTTTTAAACAGAGCTTCAGTTCCGTCAGGTCAATTTCTATATCATCTGGTTTAATCCATGCTCAGCTACCCTTTACCATGAAGTCAATTTTACTTACATATTCTAAGAAGCATGAGCCGACCTCACTCAAATGTGGGTGGTCTTTGTTGAATTTCTTCTCTAGTGCTTTAACGAATTTTTTCTGGCACCTGTAGATGTCCTCAATATTCCCAAAGATTGTCTTCAGCTGTTCTTCTGTAAACATGTCAGCTCTTTTGCGGCACTGTTTAATGTAACCCTAGGAGGAAACCAAATGGGAAAGCTTCCTGAGCATTTGTTCTGTGGCCTTTGGTTACCAACAGAAAACCCTGTGGACTGTAGTCAGTTGAACACCAAGTTCCTGTACCCGCTTCCTGCATAGGTGCATCCCTGTTTTAGCTATTATTTCCAAGCCACAGCTACATCACTGCCTTAAACGGTACTGTAATCCACACTTGAAGGAGTCCCAGAGCTGCTTTGTCTCCTATTAAAAACACCTTTATCTGCCTGCAGGCTACAGGTGTTCTGACCCCAGCATTGATCGACTGATAGATTTAGGCCAATTAAATCCAATAGCAGATCTGTTTTGGATGCTTGTGTTGGGAAATGCCTGGTTGACTCAAGGGAGGAGGAGGACACAAAGGACATGGGGGGACGCACACACGACACTGCAGGAGGAGAGGCTTGCTTGGTAAGTATGTGCTGCTTTGCCCTAGCTGGCTCTCCTGTAAGGCACTACATTTTTGTGTCATTTCAGTGAAGAACTATGCTTCTGCAAAACTCTTTTCAATTACCTTCATTTACCCCAGCATATATGACAGCATGCATCTTCTGGAATAGGTGTCGCAATACTCAGCATATTTGGAAGTGAAAGACCTAATTGGCTGAACATCCCCCAGTTGTTTTGATATGAGCATGACTTGCCTGAAGGCTGGAGTTATTATATTACCTCAAAACATATATTAAAGAGGACAGCAATGCTAGACATTTACTTTTCTCTGGCTTAGGAAATTGAATTAATCAGAGCCTAAGTGGGTGCTCCAAATACAGAGGCATTTGGGATATTGCTGTAATGAATCACCTCCTGTTTTCTAAGCATGCAACGCCATTTAGGTGAGCAGGCTCTGATGGAAATACAGTCTCATTTTCAGAAAAGTTACCTGCTTAGGGTAACTCTCTGGGCAAGAATACTTTATTATCCTTCAGACAAGTTCTGACATTCACTTCCCCGTTTATTCCGTTACCTCACAAATGTCCTTCAGGTGCTTGATGTAGTCTCTCTCTGTGCTTATGATCTCATTAATGACGTTGGTCCTCATTTGATCTTTGGTGGTCTGCCCCATCCCAAAGCGGCGGGTACCACTGCTGGAGTCGTCCTCTTTGCCACCCTCTACCTTCAGGGGATAATCTTCCATGGGTTCATCCTGATTTACTCGCAGCTGTGCCAGATACACAAGATGCTCATCGTTGGTATTGCTAAACACAAGTCTTTCGAGGAAAAGAAGTTTGGGGCACTTGACTGAATGGCAGACAAAGATTGAGCTAGGATAAGGAGCGAGGAGGGCTGCTACATGTATATTACTTGTAAACATATTTCCCCCTTGGGGAAGCTAAGGCTAGACAGCCGGTTTTGGGAGGGTGCTTTCAAGCCACATGACAGCTGCTCCTACTCTGTGACATGGGTGGTTTTAAGCAGGCATCCCTTGTGGACAGAAGTCACAAGAATGATATGGAGTCCTCCAGGAAGAACACATACAAAATCAGGACAGGAAAAGGTTTATCAAGTGAAATCTGCTTAGGGACTTGGGAGGGGGTGTTTGGGGCGGGGGGGGAGGCGGGCGGGGGAACCAGTTAATAGTTGCTTTTTTATATAGCTTTATTGTTGTTCTTATACTATAAATAATGGATGGCCTCTCAGTATCGCTTTCCCCAAGATTATTTAAAGATAACCTATTGTTAGTATAAAGCTGATACAGATGCCAGCGGGCTTATAATGTGGTAAGGAATGGCATTACATTACAGGGCTGTGTGTGAAACTCATGGTTCCTTCACAATGCCCATCAGATGGCAGCACAGCATGAGCAGAGAAAAACATCAGCCTTTTGTAGGCACACTACCTACGGAGTATATTGTCAACAACAGCAAAGTACCTTATTTAATAGCAGGCAATTATCAGTGCATTTCACTTATGAGCTTTCTTTTACGTAGTAGTATTATAGCTCTTAGAGCGCCCATGGGAATGTTTTGTACACAACTCAGCACAGAGAAGTGAAAAACACTGAAGTAGGAACATGCGTAGCTATAGGCATTTTTAGTACAATGACACAGACCTGCTTTAAACTTCTAATGCAGTTTTTTCTAGGCAGGATTACTTACCACTATATTCACATATATATCTACATATAAAAACAGTGCATACCTATCCCTTGTCAGCATAGGCAGAGATTACATTTACTCACTGTTACAGCTGGTGAAGCCCTCAAGACATGCAATCCTGGTTTTCCTTCACTATGAGCAGAACAACATTGGCTAGTCTTAAACTCAAACCTTTGCCTGAAACCTGTGTGGAGTTAACTGAGAGACCTCGATATTTATCCAAATCCCCAAACATACCAGCCTTCCCAGCAGTAAGCTTGAGAACCAGTGATAATTAGCTGGAAATCTTCACTCAGATGCTTGAATAAAGTGCTGTAATTACTCAGCTAAAAGAACTTCTTACTCTGTGTCCCTAACGGCTAGCGCCAGTCTGCTTTCCCCTGAAATATTGTCACAAGTTTTTGCCAGCCAGGGCAACAATTCAACTTATCAGTAACATAAAAGAAAAAAAAAAAGGCCTGTGTTTTGGTTGTGAAAAAAGCATTTCCATCCCCACCAGTGCTGAGAGTTTGGTCCACCGTTCGTAATAGTTATCCAGCTGAGACTGTCTCCTGCAATCTATAGCAAAGCATTTCAAAACTTTTATAGCACTATCTGCCCCACTTCTCCGAGAACTTGCTACGCACACCAGATCACCTCGTATCACCTCCTTTCATGCTTCACCTGATTTTGGGTCACTTGTGATCTGAAGTGACCCGGATAAAGAGCTAAAGGGCGGAGAATCTCTGCCCTTAGGCACCTAATTGCCTTTGCAGTACTGAGGAGCCTGCCCTGAAGTGGTGAAAGCAGAATCAGGCATCCACACCAGCAGTCACAGCCCAAAGAAAGCAAAAAAGCCTTTTTCCTCACAGCAGGAAAGGAGTGCACAGCAGCTACCCAGACTCTTCTTTTACCCCCCACTTACACAGAGAATTCTGATGTGTTTCAGAATGCTCTGTTGGAAATTCAACCTCTGCAGTATACAGCTGGGACTGTGCTGGCTGTTCTACATAGCTATTTCTATATGGTCTTTGTAGCTGGCACTGGGGGAGAGCCTTGGCCCACAAGCATCAAGTGTTTCACATCTCCCCCCTCATCAGTTGTCCCACATGACCAACGAGACATTTTTTGTGGTTTTTCTCCTCCATTTTAAATGCCTGGGATACAGTGCTGCATGGTAGCCCACCAGCCTGATGTTTTTAAAACTCCTGGGCTAAAAGAAGGTGCATGAGTCAGGTGGTTGCATACTTTGGGATGTGGGATAGCACTGGACCCAGCACCAGATGGAGGAAATGACTTCGAGCTGCATCAGGGGACGTTTAGATTGGATATTAGGAACAATTTCTTTACTGAAAGAGTGGTCAGGCATTGGAACAGGCTGCCCAGAGAGGTGGTGGAGTCACCATCCCTAGAGGTATTTAAAAGACGTGTAGATGTGGCACTTAAGGGCACGGTTTAGGAGACATGGTAGTGTTGGGTTGATGGCTGGACTTGATCCTAGAGGTCTTTTCCAACCTTAATGATTCTATGATTCTATGGAGAAAGCTAAATTTGGTGCCATGCTTATCCATACTGTCTGAAGCAGACGCTAGAGTGAAGACCCCTGCCAGCTGCATCTGGGATTCCTCCAGGAGAGTATATGTTGCTCTTTCCTGAAGGAGAGGCTGCGTGCTTGGGGACAAACTAGCCAATATGCATATGGGTCAGCAGGAGCACAGGCTGCAAACCACCATGCAGGGCTGCTCCCCAGGTAGCGCAGTTTAGCTTAGCTCCAGAGTCTGGAACTGAACCACCCTTACCCTGATTTACTCATGTAAAGAGGGGCTTCTCCAGCCAGGAAGGTCCTACATACCGTGTAGAGTAATAGTAACAATGCATGTTGAACCAACTACCTCTGTCAGTGAAAGTGCTGAGGAGTGACTACAGAACCTGGAGAAAAAGAACAAACACTTGGTGCTAATGGAGAGGCATAAAGAAACATCAAGCTCTTACCCGTACAAAGCTAGCTGGAAACCAGCCTTCGCTGTCCAGAATCCTCCCCCACCACCACTCCTTGTTGGTAGCATCCATTACTTCAATGACATCGCCGGCCTTGAATCCCAGCTCTTGGTCGTCCATCGTGACATGGTCCCAGAGGGCTTCTGCATACACCACACTGCCATCGCTGATGAGCTGTGGACAGAGCAAGTCAAACTGTCAGCTCCCACCAAGGAAGCAGTGCAGTCTGCCAACACGGCTGCAGCTTTGGCACCATTGCTGCTGAGGCAAACAAGCGTTGATGACTGTTTACTCCCCATGAGCAATGTGAAAAAGAGTTAGTGCTAGTCTGGCAATTGCTTCGACTAACCTTGCTCTCAATAGCATTTATTCAGAATCACCTGGACACATAAAAGAACATAAATTTGATGCTCTGGAATTTCTCACTGGTGACTTTGCCTCCGCCAGCAAACAAGACTCAGTGGTACATTGTTGGTGGAGGATGCTCTTGTGCTGCCAGTGCAGCCCTGCTTGGGAAAGCCCCGAAATAAAACCTTGAGCATCAACATTTAGAAACGTACTTCAGTGCAGAAAGTATTCTGAGGTGTCAGAGCTAGTCTAGGATGGATAGAGCCTTAAGTCTTTAAGGTGGTTAAACTTAGCACTTAAGCTGCTTAAAATAAGTCTTCTGAAGAATTTACGTAATTCTGCTGAGGGACGACAGTTATTTACTACCTGTCCCATAGAGGGCCTACTCTCAGGAAAAAAAGGGGCACCAGCAATTAAAAAAACAAAACAAAACAAAACCAAACCCAAAAAAACCATCCCACATGTTTAGAGGCTTGAAATGGGGGCTGTTGAACACAGTGATGATTGTGTCTTTACATGCCTAATGCCATTCCCAACCATTCATGCTTTAGCTGTGGTGTAACTAACACTTGGGACCTGTTGCAGCAGTGTATGCGTAGCCTGGTCCTGCTGGCCACTACGTCAGTAGTGCCTGCCCGATGCCCACATGTTTATCACGTCACAGGCTCCTTTGAATTTCAACAACTACAGAGTTAGATGCACAGGCTTCTCGGAGCCTGAGCATGACTGGGACTCTCTGAACACCAAGGATTTCCCCAAGAAGGCAGAGCATATACTGGAGTCCTGCTAAAAAGGACTTATTCAGCCATTCTGGAGTGGCAGCAAAGGTCTATTTTTCTCCAGGAAAATGGTGCAACGGTAATTCTGGGAAGACAATGGAAAGAGTGGTCTGTGAGGCACAAGGGAGAAAGAGAACCTGTAGAAAACCCACTATGCATGGTGTATCTCAAAACACTGCAGCAGTATCACCACAGGCACATAATGCATGTGTCATCCATGCTGGGCACCTTAGGCTGTTTGGTCACATGGTCATCTGTGACTCTGGGTTACTACTTTTGCCCCTCCCCCAAGAATAAAGATGCATGTTGTAAAAGAATGTCAGGAAAATCACGCGTACAGTAAATCAGGAGACACTTAACGAGGCATTTGAACGAAAATTCAAATAAAATCTGCCTTTGGATAGCAAATGCCCCTTCACTGAACCAGAAACAGCTTAATGCAATATTTCCATTCTGACAAAAATAACAGGATGATGGGGAAGGAAAGGATGAGAGGTTCCCACTTATCTGCATAGCCACTGTGTCGGCACGCCCCTCAGCTGCCCTCCACTGCACCAACACAGGGCTCGGTGCATCCTTGCTGCAGGTTTCTGCTCTTCACAGAGGTGAGCGGTCACCACAGAGAGGCCCAGGAGGCAGGGAACGAGCATAAGGGACATGCTGCTGTCATACAGCCAGCCAGTGGCATGACGGGAGAGTGATCCAAGAGTCTTAAATGGTGTCTCACTAGTCTAAGCTCCTATGGCAAGGACAGGCTTTGATCACAAGGCAAGTAGAGAAGTAGTATCATTAGTCTCAGAAAACCAAACATCAAGAGATAATGATGAACGCACCACACAGCAGAGGCAGCTACGCCCAGTCAAATGGCAGGCATTTGTCCAAAAGAGCTGTGGAGGGAAAGGATATTTGGGCTTCACAAGCAGTGTGTACAGCCTATGTGTGATGCTTTTTATGTGTAGCTTACTTAACAGGCGTATTGCATATAGTTTGATGAGCTTGAAGTATACTCAGCATTATGAATAAAGCCTTTATTCATATTTTTGAAACACTTGTAGGTCTTGTCAGTCTTCTAGAAACTTAGATGTTTTAGCTTTCTAACAGAAAGTAGTGGTAACTAGAGTAGGGAAGAGAGTGGATGTAAAAGTGTATATTTTTCCAAAATCGGCTAGCAGACTTCAGTTACAGAACAACAGCTGGGCTGTGGATGATGGTGGATCATCAGAAAATAACTCTGCTGCTGCTTTGAATAATCCACCTCTGCACAACCCATCCATTTGCTTTAGCAGTCCAGCGTCAGTGGCTAGTGACTGTGTGGACCACAAACTGAGCCCAGCAGCTCCCTTCTGCAAGAAGAGAAGAGCAGTAACAGGGTGATGGGGTGGCTGGAGCTGAGTGTCTGGCCACCCCTATACAGATGAGCTGGTTAATGCCGATCTCACGCAGACTGTTGGGGAGTCACCTGCACCTAGGTAAGCCCTACCACCAGGTCATGCCGAAGCTGCTGCCATACCACACTGACTTATGTACCCCTGTGGGTAAGGGCTGGCTGTTGCTCAGGAAACTGGCATCTGCTAATAAATCTTTGGAAAGAGTGGCATTCAGCGGGCTTTTCAACATGCCAGTTGTAACCAGCACTTAAAGAACATGGCTATTTCTGAGATAAAGTAACTTTGCTGTGTGTTTAAATATGCCACTCTGAATCAGTGCTCCGAGTATGATGTGGCAGCGGTGCACATGCCACGACTGTGGCCACAGAGAGATTAAATGGACTTCCGCTCTAGCATTTTGATGATCACATAAGCAAGACACTGATGATGTGAAGGCATTAATACGTTACACTACCAAGCTGTCAAATCTCAGTGTCTTGATGAGAAGACGAGAGACCAAGTGTGACCTAGCATTAACAGCATGTTAGGGTTGATACACCCAGCTCATAAGGGACAGAGCCACATGGTTCTCAGTGTCACCAAAAGCCATGTGACTGACTAGTGAATCCTCAGCTGGTATTTTAATCCATCCACTAATATTAATATCTTACATTTTCTCTATTCAACCACAGCCATACTGTGAATATGATTTGCCAAATACAGAAAGTCACAACTGACCCATCACCATCCTGGCCAAATAGGCACAAGCAAGCACACAAGCCACTACCACAGACAGTTCTTGATCAAAGGTGTGACCAAAAAGACACCCAAAATACAGGCCAAGATTTGATTAACTACACCAAGCAACATGTTTGTAGGGAGGAATGATAAATATAAATAAAGCAAGAAATGAAAAGAAATTTTTATATACGCTTTGGGTTGCCTGAATTAGTTTAGCACAGCTGCACTTGAAACACCTCCATGACTGCAGGCTGACAGGCTCTGCCCGGTCTCCTCCCTGCACCATGCTTGTATACTGGCGGGGTGGGGGGTGGGCAGGGGAGAAGACACAAACACTGAGCAGTGTTTAATGATCACCATGCTCAGGGCTCATTTTCCTGTTAGCCCTCAGTCTGTACCAGTCTGTACCTTACACTATTCTTTTCAACTGTATCCAGTCCAATTCCTAGGCTGATACAGAAATACCAGATATACCCAGTGTAAGAGTCCCTTTCCCAGAGCGAATACGAAAGGGTAGCTCTGAACCAGGACTGACATTTCCATGGCACAGAAGCACCTCCAGTACTTCATGTCATGGCAGCAAGCAAAGCTGCTCCAGCTGGGGCAGAGCACACTGCAGCGTCCTCTCCAAGGAACATCCTGTTACTGGAGAAAAAAGGGTTAGGACTTTTACTCCCCACCCCAGGAATGATAAAACACACCAGCAGATAAAAGGGTTTTCTGCAAAATGTGTTAGAGCATGGCACAATCAACCAGCTATATTGTGAGAGCTGCTTATCTTCCAGAGAAGCATGTATTAAAGGGAATGCTCACCATTTCCAAGCATGGCAGCTCCTAGGCTCAAAAGGCTCATCTTACTACTGGGTTTGATCTTTGTGATTAAAGCAAGGTTTGAAAAACAGCTATTAATTTCTTTATGAAACAACATTTACGTGCTGGCGTTGTAATATCAAGAACAATACCGTACATGTTCTCAGGCGGCCCCAAACCAGTCTCTAGAAGAGAAACATTAGAAGACAGAGAATGCAAACCCAGCCACCCTACAGCTGCTCTAGCTACTGCTGCTGGCAGCCGTGAAAACAAAATTTGGCTATTTTTCTTTGTTTATAACAATACTTAAGTTTGTAGACAGCAGTGTTTGCAACCCAAAGGCAGTACTAACACGGATGCTTTGAAACTGAAAATTGACTGCAGCTCTAATATTACATTGGCATTTCTGTGCAGCTGCAGCTGCTTTCCCTACGACCCATGCAGCTACAGCCTCATTGCTCATTTACAAACACGGCAGATGCTAAGGAAAGGTGCCGGTAAAGCAGTGCTTGTGCAGGTTGCTCAGCGTATCACAGAAAGATGGAGGGGGGGTGATTGCTGCATTACTCCTCCAAGCAATGCCTATGCACAGGCTGCCAAAGAGGAGACACAGACAGGGCTATTGCACATAGCTGCCCCAAAGGAAGTCCATTACACGTGGGCAAACAGATCTGGTGTGCCAAGGCCCGCATCTATGGGCTTGTTTGCATTCCAGCTACTCAGTCCCTGTTTGTCTCAGTCTGGACACCTTGACAGAATTATCTTTTAAGTCCTGGTCTTTTTCTGACAGGAGCTCCAGGCAATATTAACAGAGGTAAAAGATCTCAACAACTTAGAGAAGGAGGGACGAAGACTCCTTTAAGAAATTTTTACCTTTGAACTACTCAGTTATAATTGAATAAAATTTTAATAGCTTGCTCTTGATAATGCCAAGTACACTGGATTATAAAGAGCTAAAAAATGAACCCAAGAGCATCAGAAGACACTGGCAACAAGGCAGTTCAGGGAGAAGGTGGCAATAAAGCAGAATTTACTTTTCAGCTCTGTGACCCCTAAACCAGACACTTTCCATAAAGAGCACCTGAACCCAAGCCCTTCCTCATTGCTGTGAAGCTGTGACGCCTGTGTTTGTTGCTCGGCCCCTCCAGAACTTGTGCAGACTGAAGCTGAACTGGGTCAGCACATCAAACATTTAAACCCTGTGGCAGTCCTGACCCCAGAGGCAAAGCCTCCTTCCAGCTCCAGTTCCTTCATCTGTCACTTTGCTTCCAGAGCTTCTCTTCTGCCTTCTCTCGTGCGAAGCACAGCAGAGGAGTTAAAGAAAAATTTTACTTCCATTCTTGCCCCAAAGGTAGTGCTTCATCCACACAAATACTTATTTTTTCTGAATGTGGGTAGAAGCTAGCTAGCCTCTCCCTTGAACTGAACCCACTGGATAGTTTTCAAATCATCCTGACAGCTTGCTCTTGCTGCCTCTCAAAACTTTTAGTTTCATTGTTTAATGATGGAAAATGGAGGTGAAATTTATCTCATAAAGGTTCTGTCATCTGAACAGCAGACATTTAGTCTGAACAAGTTATCTTGATAGTCTTTACTGAGCATCTCCCCTTTGTGGAGAGAGACAGGCACCGCAGGGAAGGGTTCATCTTAGGCATCTATCTTAGCATGATGAATTAACCAAGTCCCTGGAGGTCTTGTCTGCCTTTGCTGCCAGGGAGGAATTTAGGCTAGCTAAGACTTGCTTCCTGGCTGCAGGGAGCCAGAACAACTGACACAACTCCACAGCCACAGGAAACACTTCATTGCTTCTTGCTGTTCCTCTGTCTATATTTTTCAGGATAACACAAGCCCTCCTTGCCACAGCGTTACACCAGACACGTGTCCCCACATGGGCAGTGGGTGCATTTATTGCTCAGAAGCACAGACCTGCACACCATGCCCCCAGCATTTGTTGCCTTTTTGCCTACTGTGTCAGCTGCATATTTTTTCAGCACAGATTTTAGAGCACTGATTAAGGATAGTGGAGGACTCTCAGGCATTTACCAAACTCTGCAGATCTCCATTCAAAATATTTTAATTTGACAGTGATTCTCCTTAACAAATCTGAGATGTCAGTCAGCCAAGATCTTAATCCAGTTAAGTGTGCTACACTGATATTCTATAGTGCTGCTTTTTTAATCAGTGCCTGTAGTCAAACTCCTCATGTGACATCTAGTACAGCTGCCTCCATTTACCAAACATTCAAAATTTGTCATCACATTTATTTGGTAAGAACTATTTTCCACAAAACCATTCTGACTGGCATTAATTATATTATTCTCTTTTATTTATATCGTCTGAGTCCTGATTGCCTCTCAGAAGTGATTTAAACAGATGGAAAGAAGAGGAGGGTCCCCCCGCAGCAGGCAAGGAGAAGCTTTGAAAGCTCCCTTTATCAAGTGCCACAGGAGGAGGGGAGCGACTCTTGTAGAAAGTGGAGGAGGCAGAGCTGTGCTCCATGTTATTTCTACCTGCATATGAAGAGCAGAGCATGGGAAAGCATGCCAGGTGCATGTCCATCTAAGTCCAGTCAAATGTGATTTTTCAAACACCAGAGTGATGAAAGCTCTCAGTTCCTCACCTAAGGTATGGGACCTGATTATTATATTGCAAAACAAATCAACTGGAATTGCTTTAGACCATTTTACTTTACGCTGAAATAGGCCAGGAAAAATCTTAGGAAAGAGTGGGGCTACTAACCTGTAGCTGAGGAGGACACCTACTCATCTAGATCCTACCAATGCCCTCAGTACCCCAACCATCCCTGTATATCAAGGGAGTCTACTAATTTTGGGAGCTAACATCCTTAGGCTTTGGCATAAGGAAATAGGAGCAAAACCCTTCTCAAACCTGTTAGCACTCTGCAAAAGGTTGTCTTTGTATCACATTTTATAGCTAAATGTTGCAGTTGCTGGTAGTGATTACAGTAAGTAAAACTGTAAAACAGCTTCCATTGTAACCTTTCATGCAAGTTTCCAGAGGATCCTTATTTAAACTGATGTCTGTAAGACATTTATTTTCTGGTGTAAATAAAATATATTTTCAAACTCTTTCCAAACAAGCAGTTACAATGCTGACAGGGAGACAAAATGGCAAATTAAATTCTATGCTGACAAATGTAACTCAAGCAATATCCAACACAAATGACTGACTAAATGAGCTGCTCCTCAGGAATGTCTCTGCAGACAGATTTAAGAAAACATCGGCCTGCTCCATGAGGGAGCAGTTCTCCATGAGAACTAGACAAGGCACAAAGGCACAAATTGAAGGTGGGAAGAGTTTCTAGGCTAGTACGAGCTAAATAGACCTTGAAGCTGCAACAGAGATTATTCGTAACGTAAGGCTGATATATCCCCAGTGAAATTGCCAGGCAAGAAATTTAGTACAAAAGCAGGACTTTTTCCCCATGGTGCATAATTAAGCTGCACCACAAGATGCCACAGAGCCAAACACAGATGATTTAAAAAATTGTTATGCAAATGTATGTCTTTCAAGGCCATTTAAACACATCATATCTGGATACCACCCATCAGGGATCTTAAACACACCTGGAAAGGCACACAAGGGAAAGAGCCAGGCCGTACTTGGATCTCTTCCTGAGCAGTTACCCCAAGTCACAGCCAGAAGTGACTGGCTGGCCCTACAGAGTTGGTCTTAGGACACTAGGGCAGTAAAAAACAGAAATGTTGACTATTCGTATTACTCACAAATACCTCCAGAAAGTAGTGAGCCCTGAAAATGTTAACTTGACAGGGACAGATATATTCCCTGAGGTACTGCAACACTCTTGTTCAGGTGGAAAATTAGCAATTGCCAACACAGTAATTACAAGGACATTAGGATGTCCTCTGGGGTAGGGCTGTCATTCTCCTGGCTGGGACTTCTCAGGCAGAGGTACATGCAGCACTTCCACACAGCTTTGACATAACATCCCGCACACTGTTTATCCTACCCACGCAACACTCACCAGGTGCATGGAGGAAGGTCAGTCCACACACCTGGGGTAGTCATTTGTCCCTACCACATGGATGTCCAACTCCTGGGCTTTCCCCCCCCCCAGAGAAGGGCGGATGGAAGTGTACCCAGGGAAACTTGGGCTGCTCAGACAACACACTAAGGGAGGAGTCCCTCAGTGCAGGTTACAGGAGTGGGTATGTACTGCATCCTCATTCAAAGTGTTCAGAAAGGCCTTTACAATTAAGAGCTCAAAGGACCTCAAAACCTTTTTAAGCACTCAAAGCCAGAGAACTTAAGTCATTACAAAGCTATAAATCAGCTTAAACAGCTTAAACTCAACTAAGGCCTTAAAGTGTTTTAAGCATTTTAAACCCATCTAAAGCCTTAAAGTGGCTTAAGGAGCTTGAAATACTCTAAGGCTTAAAAGTAGCTTAAGCATCTTCAACTTTTGGCTAACCTACTCCTCATACCCCTCCCAATTGTGTGGCACCTGTCCCTTCAGGTTAAGGTAGGATCCACAGTGCCATTTACCCCAAACAGCTCAGATTTCTGACAGACTACCTCTTTTTACCCCTCTTTCCAGCTATTCTGGGGTGCTTTGGGGAACGCTGAGCTCCTCTCTCCTGGATCAGCACAGGCCCCACATCCTGCGGCCGACAGCTCTGACTGCAGCAGCTGGAGGTGGGTGCACACAACTACTCAGGGGTTTGTAACAGGATTTACTGGGCAGGGGCGTAACAGCATCTGGAACTCAGCCACACACTCTTCTCCTATTTTCTTTGGTTTCAAAGACTGGAAAAGGAGTGAGGCCTGGGGTTGAACTCTCAGGTTTGAACAAGACTTTGACCTAGGGCTCACACATCTACAAAGTTTCTAGTTTCTGGTTCCAGTTTGGCTGTAGATGAAAATCATGCCAGACTGACTGACTCCCCTTTCCATCTCACCACAGTTTTGAAGTCTACATTTACAGCAGAATATGAAGCATACCTGGTTAACGCAATTTTTACACTTTCTGATGTCCTGATTTTAATTGTACAACCTGGGAATGGAAATAACCCATGATGTTTCTGTTTGGTTGTTCTCACACTTAAGAGCGAGTGGTGTTGCATCTTTTTTACACTACGATTTCTCAAGTACCCAAATAGAAATTTTCTTTAGAAAATTTTACTTGATGTTACATTAACACATTTTTGTCACTGATGCTACAAACTTTGCCTATTCTCTTCTTGCTGCTGTCTGCATCATTACCCTTGCTCTGTGCACCCCAGCACATCCCCCTGAGACATTTCCCATCCTTTCCCCTCTCTGCAGGACAGCTCCGAACCCCATTGCCTCTCTCATGACTTAATTTGAGATTTTTCCTTTCTATCTACTTTTTTGCTTCCTCTTTCACAATTATTTCTTTGGACAAATGAAGAATATACTCTACAGATTCCCCAGGACAACATAGCCAAACCAGTTCAGCTGGAGCTCATCTGACATAGGGATTTATTGAGGGTAAATGTTGCATCCTGGCTCTTTGCAGAAAAAAAGGAAAGGGAACCATGCAGTTCCCAGAGGTCTCTGCCCACTGATGGCTATCCCTATTCCCTTCCTCCAAAGGATACAGCAAGTTACAGAATCAGTCATAGCTTGAAGGCAAATTAATCTAAATTTGTTTTACAAATAAGGCTAAAGAAAACATTTTAATGCAGATACAAACTGTGTTGCTAGCAAACTGCTCTGAATCATGAAAAGGTCAGCATCTCTTTGGGCTCACAGTGGGCAGTAAGCCAGAAACACAGCACACGGCTTTTTCATGTGTGTGCATGATTTAATTTTAATGGAACACACTGCAAAGAACATGCTGAAATGATTTTTATTGCTCATATCTCCTGTGAAAACATCCCTTACATTAATAGCACTGTGCCAAAGTCTGTACAACACTGGTAGGTGCTGGCGGACATGCTGGCCAACAAAGATTGTTTAGAAATCTCCATGATGTAGCTCTCAAAGATGGTCGTCTTACCTCTTCACCTTCTCCTGAGAGAGAAACCCTGCAGGTTTTTGGTGACCAAAAACTTACCATTTCAGCCCTGCCTCCCCCCCCTTCTGGTGATCACTTTGCCAATGCATAAACACTTAGATACTTTCTTCACTGAACTAAGAATTACTGTCTGTTCTTTTCTTTGAAAACAGGGCAGAGGAAAATCTGAATATCAGATAGCAAAAAGGAAAAGAACAAAAAATCTTGATAATGTCTCACTGTGAGGCAAATGAGGCTGCCTAGCCTTTGTTTTTGGTTAGTACCTGTAAATATAAAAATGAGTCATTTCTTTTGTAGTCCCTACAGAAGATTCTTCAAGCTATGTATACTCAAAAAAAAAAACAAAAACCCCAACCAAAAAAAAACCCCAAAAATCCCACTAACATTTTCATATTGTAGGTGTCCTGTGCCAGGTAAAGGTTGAGTCAAGCAGAAGCAGGTTCCTGGGATCTTCCAAGAACCCTGTACTATTATGCTTCTGAGTATATCTGCTTTAGTTATTTGTCTCAAGTCCACATCATCTGGATGAAGAGACCTAATAGCCTAAACAAAGCAAAAGCTTCAAACCAGAACCACATTCTGGTTTCCAGGATCACATTGCAAACAGGTCCTTTAACTACGGGAGAGTGAAGCACCTGCTATTCCTCCTGCAGAACACTGCTTCTTTAGTCCAGTCTCCTGTTCCCCACAGGTTCTCAGGTTTTTCAGTATGACAAAGTAGTTTTGCAAAAGCAGCTCAATGCAGAGCAGATTCTGGTAAATCAGGCAGCAGTGGGATACCGAAGTCCCTGGCTCTCCTCTCACGGTCTCTAGTGTAAATCTTCTCACTACATAATTAGATAGTGCCTAGTATAACAAGTCCTGACTCCTGGGCACTACAGGTGTGAATCGGGATACTGAAAACAGTAAGTCATGACTCCTTAGCAGCCTGTCTTGTCTTAATCTCCTGCTGGAACCACTTCATTTGGTGAGGTGACGAAAGCTGTATTAGGCTGCTGCTGAGAGATCCTGGCGTAGCTCTTTAGATTCACATGTGATACCTAAATACAGTGTTTGTATTTCCATACAAAGTTTACCACAACCTGCAGACACTCAACATGCCAAGGCTGGACAAGATCACAATTCAAAACAATCACAATCAAACTCAGCTGTACTATGCTGTTCTGAGCCACATTACCACCAAGGTTATAGACACTGGGCCTATAAATAACATTCACGTACTGCCCCTGCACAGTGGTCACTACAAACCAGCACAGCTTAGTAAAAGACAACATACCAATTCCATTCTTGTGTGAATGTCCTAAATGGATGCAACACCAAACAAGCACAAGATTTTTAAGTGTGGATGCTATGATGGTTTGCTGCATGCCCTGTGTCACCTTGGCTTTACCCAGCAGCCTGCTCTGGATAGGGGCTACAGCAGGAAGGAGGAGGGGGGTGAAGGCAGCCCCTGTTCCCCCAGCTGGTGGAGGATCTACTTGCTCTGCCACCATGGGACAGCAGAGATTCAGGTGCCCAATGTGAAACTGGTGCTCTCTGGAGGCGATCTCTGGAGGGAAAAGCATGCTGGAAGGGACAACGCTAGGGTCTCCCTCCCTGGAGGGAAAATGGGAAGACATGGGGCCTCAGTGCTGCAGCAGCATGCATGGGACCAGAATCCTGCACCAGGCCCTTGTTCCAGATCAGATCAGTTGGTCAACTGCAAGGGAGAGCAACGTCCCCCATTTCCCTCTCTATGGTCCTTCACACCTGACTGACTCCTCTGCTGAAAGGTTTAACAACATCCTCTGGGTGACTTGGGCAGACATTTTTCTTTTAGGATTACCGGTTTAGCTGAGCTATCATTCTCATCAGTTACAAATGCAGAAGGCTTTCACATGTGCAGCAGGATAGAAAATGCCATTGTGGGCCTCCAGCAGGTCCATGCTACCACTTCGAGTCCCAGTTCCACCACTGCTGAATGCAGACACAGAGTGGGTGCACTACATGTGACAACCACAGTCACACCTGGAGTAATCCCAGCCAAAGAACAGATACAAAGATTCGGATAAGACATAATTTTATTCCAGAGTTTCCAGCACATTCTGTAGTTAACAAGCCCAGTGACATGGCATAAATAACAAGTACTCCCTCTCTTAAAATCTTTCTTTAACCTGTGTAATGGGCCTTCTTTTGTTGTTTTTTTTTTCTTTAAATCAAAACACTGGAAGCATTAATTAAAAGTAATTGTTGATGCTATCATCCTAAATACTTACTGTGTTTCTTATCTGGCCAGTTCATGCCTTAGATTCCAAGAATAAATCACAAAGACAGCAGATATCACATATCGCCACAGAAATGAGTTTAGCCTGGGAGAACAAATTAAGAAAAGATACAATCTAAAGCCTAGATCTCCCTTTGGAAATGATGTTTTGGTCTCAGTCCTGTTCATAGATGCTCTTTGCATTTGCAAGGCTCAAAGTAGCAGAGCAAAGCTCTTGCCTGTTAAATGTTCTGGTGAACTTGCCCCATGCAGGGCTCAGGGAAGCAGTACCATGCCCCATCCCTGCACGCTGCTTTGCCACGCAGTGGGAGTGCATCAGCACCGCAGCACCAGCATGGGGAAAAGCGTGGAGGCACAGCTCTTACTGTGCACCTGGGGAGGACAGGGATTCATGCAGCAGCCACAAAAGTGCCCAGCTGACATGACCTGGTCTGCTGCAGGAGCAGAGAGCACAGTGGGCACCAGGCACCCCAAGTGCTTTGCAGAGGGGCAGTGACTGTATGACTCCCCTTTTCCTGGCTGTGCTGCTCCCTCCCTGGGGCTATGGCCCAAATGCCACAGCAGAGCCTGACTTTCAGATGACTGCAGAGAAGGCAATCACTGCCTTTCTGCACAACACCCCTCTCTTGTGTCAAATAAGTGCACTGAGAACAAAGAAAAAAACCCAACATAGTTGACAGAAATACCAAATGCTTCTCCTTCCCCACTGTCGTATCACCAACTACAGCTCCTGCACAAGATTCAGGGATCCTTCACCAGCTTTATTTTTCCTGGGCTTTATTGGCTGTTGCAGCTTCCTCAGCCAAGATCTGAGGCAGCCCTGAATGAGTCACAACTAATATCAGACTGATTAATGCTTATATGTCAACCGCAGGTTCCAGCTGAATGTATGCAGCTGTAGGTGAAGTTGAGGAACGAGAAAAACACTGGGTTCCTCATAACAAAACTCAACACAGATACTTCAGGATTAGTCAGGTACCACACACCTAGACAAGCACTAGAAAGAGAAAGTTAAAATTCACCGAACATTAACTATTAGGAGGAAAAGTGGCCCCAGGCTCTTAGCAAGCAGCGTTAACACCTGCAGCAGGCAGGGTTATAACACATATCTCCAATGAGTACTCTGTAATCTTGCAATTTGTCTTATAAGAATTTTTAAACGCAAGAAGAGTTCTACTTTTTTTTTGCTCCCAACTATTCTTGTACTAATAATCTGGTGAAATTGCAGGGGTAACGCAAATTGCCCCATATAGGGAAGAGGAAGGAAATTCACCAGGGATTGCATTACCTTTTTATATAATGTACTTCTCCTCCAGGTTATCCCTCACTGTCCTGGACTCCCCATAGTCTTTGAATAAAACAGTTCTTTGCTTTACTTCTCTCACAGCAGGCAGATCTCCTCCCACTGGGGAAGTCTCAGGTCCTCTGTGTCAACAACTGCAATGTTTCCCAGAGAGGAGAGCTGCCGGCAGGAAGCAATGTGGTAGCTCTGTACCTCAGAGATATTAACTGCTCAAACCCATATTATTCCTGAGACTTACATTTTCTCTCTAGTATCAGCAGCAAGCATTTTGGAGCACTGGATCAGCTGTTAGCAAGACACTCCTCCATCTCCCATTACATGCACTGGCTGCTTCTGCACAAGCTTTAATGTGTCAAAGAAGCAAAGGCAAACGGCTCTGGCTCCCACAGACACAGCCGCTGTAGCTAGGCAGCGCAAAGGGAACTTCCTGGAGATAAGGATACCACACCAGAGATGGTGTAGATGTCGTAAAAGTGGGCCAGAGAGAGAAGGGAAGGAGGAGGTTGCAGTGTTGTGGGAGGACCTGCCTGCTCACAGCAGGGCTGTGCCTGCCCTGGGAGCCTGCCATCATCAGCTTTGGTATTCGATTCCTTCCAAACCCATCAGAGCCCTTTAGCAAGTGGAAGGAATAGGGTGTCCCCAAACTGAGCAAGGAGCAGCTAGCAGAGGGTGAATTACTTCCTCACCACAAGTCCAGCTCCGCTACCTAATCAATTTTGTGGGACACTAAATAAAAACGTTCCTGGACAACTTTCCTGAAGCACCTTCCTCAGCAGAGTGTAACAGGAAGCTAGAGTCTCCAGTTCAGTGACAAAAGCCACCCAAGGAGCATTTCAGTCACATGGCACCAAGCTAAACAAAAGCACGAGTCACTTTGTGGATCTAGAATCAGTCTTGGCTGGCAGACATTTGTGTTCAGCTTACCAACTGCCCCCACGGCTTCTATGTGTTGAGCCAAACATTTGGATTATGAATGGAGTTGACCTACCAGATACTCTCCACAGCTACATGTGTACATGCAGGCCCTGTGAATAACCTCAGTTCTCATCTAACATCAGATGTGTTTTGCACTATCTCAAGATACAGAGCAGGCAAGACAGCAATAACTGACAGTTCAAACACGTTGCAGGGGCTGCCATGATGCTGAGGCCTGTTACTGATCCCACTGCTGTTGAGAGCAAAACATGCACTAGATGAGGGGTGAGAGCTTCTGAACGCTCAAACACTGTCAGAGCCTGCTCAAACCTTGTGCATGATCTGCCCTCACAAGAACCTGCCAAAGGCTTTCTATCACTGACACCTACGACCCCAAAGTCACACTTTGGTCCTCACCTGTCATTTGAAGACTGGGATATGCTTTCACATCTTTCATTTGTCCTTTCCAATAAACAATCTTTTTTCCACCTTACACCATAAAGTTCTGTTTCCTGCTGTAATTGAGACCACAGGAAAAGTTTAGAGAGGAGAGAAAACAGATTTGTTTGAAAGCCAGTGTTGTGTGCTCAGGTTTGATTCTGGGGGTTTTTTTTGTGTGGTTTTTGGTTTTTAAATGGTAGCTTCCAAAAACAACATACACTGGGTGGTTTCAGTGGCTGTTTATCACAATATCTAGCTAATAGAGTTAATAGCCTAGTTCGACACTTTTAATAATTCAAAACTGTTCATCTACATAAGAGATTCCCAAAGAAGCGCAGATAGCTGGGGCCTGCTACTGCCCCACACCCAGCACTGCAGGAGACTCTCCTCTTAGGGAAAAGGTTGCTCCCTACTCACATGTAACAGAAAGGAACTCAGCAAGTACGAATATAATTTCTTTGCGTGCTAAAGCGATGTGGTTTTGTACAACAATAAAGTATTACACACAATCACATTAATAACTAGTACAGAGTACATCAGTCATGATGACAGAGACAACATCACCATCTGGCCTTTCTCAACATCAGATCAGACTCCAGCAGCCATAAACATTCAGGTCTGAAAGGACTGCAGTAACTGCAACCATTAGTACCAGCAAACGCACTGCCCTCATGAAAGCTGTACTTAAATTGCAGATTACCTAACACACAAAAGGAAGGATCCTGATGAATTTTAAGGGCTTGGATATTTTGCACAGTCTCCAGCACAAATGCAAACAGTGTCGTTAAGAACAGTGCACTTTTGCTTCCTTTCCAGTCTGTCTTCTTTCAGAAATTGGTCTCCTTCAATGCCATCAAGTAGAGGGTTGCTCCATTGAGGTGCCAATGCCCAGGTCTGGAAGTGCTGTGATGTACAGGGCTGCTGATAAAACATCATTGAGGTGAACAGGCCTGGAATAAGCATGCTACTTTGCTGCCCTTCCTTCCTAAAAGGTCTACAAGGGTGCTCCTTGAGGCGCTTCCCTGCTGTGCATGGCTACTGCTAGCTAGCGAGAAGCACGTGGCCTGCAAGCAGTGTCCTGTGCTGTGGTTCTGCCAGCCATTTTAATACACATAGATAAGCACCAAGATACAATAAAGGAAACAGGATAAAAGCCAACAAAACACTCCTTCCACAGTGCCGCAGCGTTTATTCAGCCCAAATTCCTTATGCACTCTATTGATCCATCACTTTGGTTAATTGGGCATTACTCATGCCACCGCCCAGCACAGTATTCACAATGGCAGAGTGAAGAAGGCATTAAAGGGTTCAGCTTTTTACAGCAGGTGTTTACATGTAGCAGGTCCTTGTGTAAGGGCTTGTTATAGGATGACTGTCCCTCTGCAAACAAAGCAGCAGCACTTTGGGCTTCTCCAGGGCTGAGAAGTGCTATGCACAGGCACAGTATTGTCATCATTAGGAGTCGAGACCGATTAGTGCCACGGAGAGTGGTTACTATTAAGCAGGTTGGCTCTGTTACCTCTTTCCCATTCTCTGGTTTAAAGGTGATCCAAACCACAAGGCACAGGTGATGACGAGAGGAGAGTGAGGGGAGCAGGGTGGGGAAGGAGGTGATGATTAAAAAACAAAGGAGGGATACTCTGAGACACACAGTTACCGTAACAGCAGACAAGCAGACCAGAGGCAGACAACGACAAGCTGACCTGCTGATTTGTTGCCCAGTCCTGGAAACCCTCACGTACCACACCACTACCAGCAGTCCTCCTTCAGTGAAATGCCAAAAGAAACATCAGTACCACGTTGACGATGATGAGGAAGAGCAGAATGACAAAGACCACTACCCGCTGGGTCTCTGGGTTCATGTTGCAGCGGAGGAAAGTGTGAAGCGCACTCCATTTGTGCCGGCTTCGGTCGGGGACCTTTGCCATGGCTTCAGCCCCCGGAGGAATTAAAAAAAAAAAAAAAAGCCAAAAAACCACACAAAACAAAACAGCAAGCTTCTTAAGTGACCGCTGTACAGCCCACAGCAGGGGCACAGATGGGGGCAGAGGGTTGTGAACAAAAGCTGTTTTGCAGCTCTCAAAAGCAGAAGTCTAAATGGTTTGACACAGCCATTGCTGGTCCCGCACAGCACGTGTGCCAAAACGCCCCCTCCCCACCCCCTTATCTCAGGGGGACGCTTATCAGCACATCCGTGATTTTCCACATCTTCCTTGCTGAAGGAACTGTCGCCATCGCTTTAGCAGAAGGAAGACATTGAATGCCTTCTTGCAGAAAGCCCGAGCGTGCCGGAGCACTGCAATCCGGGCTGTGATATTGGCTTTCCAGAGAGCGGCTCAGCTATTTGCTGGGTGCCGTCTCCAGGATACATGCAGGCCATAGCAACGCGGCAAGCGCCAGCCCGTCGAGGCGGTGTGCAGGGGAGGCTTTTAAGGAGGGTCAGGAGTGGATTAGGCGGCTGCTTTTTAAAATCCTTCCGCCCACACTAAGAGCATGCCAGCAATAGAGACAAGTCCTGCCAGAAGGCAAATCCCTCTGCTCCGGGTGGGGCTGGGGAAGGCTGGCTGTGCAACAGTGCAATGGCACGGCAAGGGCGTCCACGGCTTCCCACACACCTGAGCGTGCAACAGGCTGTGGGATATTTGTGAGGAGGATGGGGGGAGATGCAGCCCTCTGACCGGCGGTCCAGGAGAACTGACTCTCGTTGGACTCTGCCATCCACTTCCTGGCATGATCCTGGAGCCAGAATGTCTGAAGGACTTAGCTACCTCTGCCAATGCCTCCATGGGACTGAGGCACTGAAAATCCAAATCTCTGCAACCAGAAAACCCCTGGTTAGCTCTGCAGGGCCCTGAACATACTTTTTTGAACTTAACCTTTTGCCGCTGTGCTGTGGAGTTCACAAAGCATCAAGCTGCCTGGGGCACTCACAGGTGCCCCAGCCTAAGCACAGCCCTCACCAATGTCTGATCAAAATCAGGATGAAAAGGCATTCCTCCTTGGAGGAATGGTTCTTGGAGAGCACCCATCACAGACAGGGTCTTCAATTACAGTTGCAGCCCTTTTCTTTCCTCTAGCCAGCGAAGTGGAGCCCACCTTTTACTCAATAGCTGGCAGTAATAACACTCCCCAGGAAAGGAGGAAGAGGACCTTCATTGACAGGAGGTAATTCTACATCTTCCAGTGCTCATCCCCCACACGCCCCCTTGTGAAAGTGAGGAATAGGAATCCAGCCCCTGGAGCTAGGGCTAGATGATACAGTAGCTAGTGCGTGGAGCTGGGTGCAAAGAGGATGACTCTGCACTTTACCCAATAGTTTCAAACACTAAAAAAAAAAAAACCCCAGAACCAACATGTGTGCGTATACACACACACACAGAGGAACCAGAAGTCATGGCTCCCCCCTTAAACATACTAACTGCTGAACACCTGTGGTAGCATCCACCTCTGGGAAGGGCAATGAGGGAGCAGCCACACGATGTGGGTATGAAGAGAACACACTCAGCTGTTCTCACAATTGAAAGAATGCATGTAGAAAAAGCTGACTTTTTTCAGGTGTTCACACATCAATGCACATAATGTTTCTTGAAGACCTGTACGTATAGCTCCTCTATGTATCCTGGAACACAGCAGGTAAGAGATTTAAAAGGGAAATGGTTTAAGAGTTATGGTCTGGCTGGGCACTTGTCTTTCATTTGTTTTTTTCCCCAAATTGTACTAACCTCAGCAGGGGTTATATAGAAAGTGCTAAGCAGTCAAACAAGTTCCACTCTCTCCTTATGCTTCCATAACATTTAAGATATGTCTTTTTTAGGCATTATAAAATCAAGCCTAGAATTATTTCAGTTTGCTCGTTTCTGAACTTAAAGATTCTGCAAATCTCCTTTTCTCTAGCCTAAATATAGAATGGGGGGAATAACGCATAGGATGAGGGCTTGTGCTCTCAGTGCAGCTTCAAGACCTGATAAGCAGAACTTCACATACGGAGCAAATTACTGGGATCCATAGGCTGCCCAGGCTCCCAGGTGTTTTTGAGTTTTTCGCCTGCATTCACTTAGTGGCTTTGAAAAACCAATTCTCTGCGCCATATGCACCACAGTGTAACACCTAGATCCCTAAACTTGCAGAGTTCAATTTAATGAAAGTTCTTCAAGTCCACAGTTGACTCTCATCATTGTTCAGCTCCCGGGCATTCTACAAATCTTGTCTGGTTTTGAAGGCTTTTCATGAACTGATTGAGTTTGGGCATAAACCACCAAACAGGGAAGGGTGCAGATCTTCAGGAGACGCTAATCATGGTGAATGGGAAGCATGATCACACATGCTTCTTTGAAACCTGCACAACAACTACCATCTTCTCTAGTCACTTAGTTACACTGATAAGAAATAAACTCCAGTGACCCACCAAGACACACACTAGTGAGTCAAGCTGGCAGAGGTATACTGTTGGTGCCACAGGATGCTGGGCAATTTCTAAAATCCATGATGATGTAATTCTCCAGTAATCTCCTGAAATCTTTGCCACTCATGAACATGCTAGAGTATTTGAAGATGAAAGCACAGAAAGTTTGACTGAATATCTATAAAGACATCTTAAACAGAAAAGTAGTTTACTACTTGGACACTGCTCTGAGACCACCTGGAAGGAGAAGTTGGAGGGAAGCTGATATCAAGATGAAAATGCAGAAAAAAAGATGCAAAATGGTAATGGAGGGTGTGTTTTCACCTAACCTTGTTGGAGCTGTCTCTAAGAAACATCCCAAGCCACAGCTATGTTCCTTTGCTTTTCTGATGTACAGAGCTAAGTGCCCTCCTACACTACGTTGCCTGGGCACATATAACATGTTTACTCTGTGTACTTCTTGGAGCATTACACAATTAATGTTAAGTTGCCGTCACCCTTCTGATCCCACAGTGAATAAGCAAGCATGAGTAGAAACTGGTCTCAAGAAGGACGAAAACTGCAGAGCGACTTCTAGCTGTGAGCTGGCTTTTGTTGTCACCACCATGCAGTGAATCCCCTCAACACAGTCCTTCGCAGAGGCTGTACATGGAGGAGTTACTTCCATAGTACTTCAAAGTGTTTGTACTGGCGGGGTCGGGGGCGGGGAGGCTCTCCAGCTCCTGTGCACGCCCCTAAACACCATGTGACATTCTTCTGTGACAGAACTAAAGCCTCATTCTTATTTCTCACTGATCAGACATGCTTTTGTTGTAGGTGATATCAGCGAGAGAAAAAAATCATTGCAGGTTTTATCTTGCTTGTAGTAGAGTGGGATTTAGTTTGTATAACTATCACTGAGGGAGCATATTTCAAGTAAGTGTTGCACAATCTTCATTGGAATCTAATTTGCAACTGTAATAATTTACTTCCAATTCTTCCTCTAAGAGCCATCCTCAGCCAGGACTGCACCAAGGGAATAACGCTGCCACTCAAACAATGCAAGTGGTGAGCACAGAGCAGCCTCGAAGGCCTGATGGCACACAAAGCCACGCTGCAGTCACAGAAGTTGTTCAGTGACCAAGCCTTCAGATAGTAACTTATTCAAGAATCTCCAGTCTAATTATGGATAAAGCAGAAAGACGGCCCTTCACATTTAATCAAAATTATATTAATTATTGTCCAGGCCTTACTCGTCATCTTGCTTGTATGTGCAGCAAATGGGGCCTAAGCTCTTGAAGACAGTTTTAGGTGTCAGTTTTAGGAGTCAGTTTTAGGAATCCAGGAGCGTGCAAACTCCCTTGTCTGGCAAACAGAGAGCATTTCGATATTGTCGCAGCTGAACTGGGAACTGAAAGGCACATGTACATAAACATGAAAATTTAATAACTGTAATCAGCAACACAGGTGCTTCGGTAGAATGGGCAAATAAATAACCTGAGGAGACAAGCAGTGAAGTTATTCCCAGTGCACCGGGAAAGCAAAGAGCATGTGCCCCAGATTGAGGTCCCCAAGGGCAGCCGCGCAGAGGGGACCAGCCCTGCCATCAGCACCTTTCCTCTCTCTCAGGAAAGCGTACTGTGAAAACAAGGCTTTGAGCAGTACACTAGATACCATGCTAAAACACATTTCCAGGACTTCCTATACTTAGCACAAACAGGGACGTGCTTGCTACAAGTACAAGACAGACAATGCAATTCAACTCCTCTTAAAGCCAAAGACACATTAGTATTGTAGGGACAAATAAACCGTGCTCTAAAAATCACAAGAGGAAAAAAGACAACTCTTATGGGGTCATTTATCAATACCCTCTCTCCTACAAGGTGAAAAATGTGTCAAAATATTAACAAGTAACAAAGACAAGAGAAGTGCTAGAACTGAGCCTGGCTTAGGCCCATCTGATACACAGACACGTACTTTTTGCCCCAGCTGCACCTCCTCATTCTCTGCGCAGAGCATGGACAAACCAGGCAGTCAGCTCCGTGGTGTGTTTGCCTGCTCTGTCCAACAGAGCTTTCACACCATGCAAACACAGCACTGAGTACACAAATACTAATTTCTCTACAAGTTTTCCTAAGATGTTCCTAAATAGGCTATTTTCTGAGGTAGCGTTACTCTCTCTTTTTACAGCTATGAAGCCACAAACATGAACTTCCCTGTCCCTCTGGTTGGCATCACTGGCTGTTTGGATGCTGTGTATACAGAACTGCAGGGGAAGAGAACATGTTCAGCACACGCAGAAACCTTCAACAGCCAAAGTAACAAATTTCACCTGGATCCACATGACTGGGGTTTTCTCCCCTTTAACCTTTCTTTGACATAAAAATCACCAAATTATTAGTGCCCTTTTCATAGAAGAGCTTCTTGGGGAAGATGTTTCTATTAATTTTAATTTTTTTAATTGGGTGATGAAAATAATTCCCCCTAATTACACTGGGGTGATCAAACCATTTCAAATGCAGCTTTCAAAAAAGAATCCAGGCTCTGAGTGGACATTCAAGGGACACATTTCTACTCAGTTTTCAGTTTAGCAACATTAAACAAGGACTGAGAATGAAAATGTGAAAGGGGCAAGCAGTGCTACCGGCAAATCAGTCTATGAAAACCAAGTGTCCTTAACACCCAAATTTGCCACTATCACACTTTGCTCAGCATCCAAACTAAGCAACTATCAACCCTATCACACATTAACCCTCAGTTACAACTGCAGCTAACACCTCCCAAAAGGATGTCATTCACTATCGAGCTATGGCCAGAAAACATCAGAGCAAGCACAGCTTCTTGAACTGCGTATGATGATATATTTCTAAAATGGAAAACAGTCTGTCAAAGGCCCACAATTTGCTCTGAATTTTACAGTGTGTAACACTGTGTTACTAGAGCATAGTTACTCCCACCGCATGTTTTTCTAGCTAGTACTGCACAGTTTAAGCCCACACAGCTTTTACAGCCAGTACTTCCCTGGACGATTTACTCATGTAATACTGCCAAAACATTACAAGTTGTTCTCTTGCTCGAGTACTAAGATTCACAAGATAATTATCAATGGAAATAAAACTGGCCTGACAGTTTCTTTGTGTAGTGCATAGATGAAGGCATGGCCATATTGGTACACTGCAAGAAAAGCAGCCATTTAGATGGGCTGCCCCTGACAACAATTTAAAAAAAAAAAAAAAAAATCTGCTTAGCAACCAGTTGTCTGCTTTCAGACTCTACTAAAGCTAGAAAATCTTCCAAGTTCTCCTGAAGCAAGTTTCATTTTCAAGAGCAGCACAATAACTGTTAACATGTTTGAAGCATCTGGGAATTACTGTGATGGCCTAGAGCTCCAGTGTCAGAGGAACTGTGTTGCTGCCATGAGCCACGTACCAGCACAACACATCCCACGCACTTCTGTGAGCTGAGGCAAGGGAGCTTCCAGCATCACATACTGAAGATGACACATTTCCAGCATGGGTTGGGCTAGTGCTGGGCATGCATTTGGGTTTGACTGAAGGTGGAAAATACTCTCTCAATACTGAATGACAGATGACAGACAAGGGATACAGACAGGAATGGCCTGGGAAATAAAATAAAGCATGTTACGATAGATGTGGTGGAGCAAGGAACAGAGAGAAGAAAAGACAGGCTGGTGCAGTCCATACAATAGCCTAGGAAAATCTTTTTAGTTCAAGATTGGACACAGGCAGAAAAAAGGATGCTGTAGTAATGATACTCTGAAATAAAGACAGCTGAATGGGATATACAGTAACACAGACAGAGAGGAAAGGAAATGCTGCATCTTGGATATCTGGCAAGATTAACAGTTTCAATGCAGTAGCTAGAAACAGGTCAGAATAAAAGATGACCCTTTTGTTACAGAGCTGAGGAATAGACAGGGTGGCAACAACATCCTTAGTGACCAAGGTTGGAGGTGTTCAGAAGGTCGTCAAAATTATTTTAATGCCTTTTTTTTTTTGCTATCCTGTTTTTGAGCTGAAAATTTACAGCCATGGATAACACAGAAAGATAAGGAATGGTCTTTGGGCACCATGTGGGCTGGAACAGAGAAATAAGGGAGAAACAGAGGCAGAGAAATACTGAGAAAAGTCAGGGCAAGGTGAGAGGGAACAGGCATGGGTAGAGTTGTAGGACCTGAACCAGGTGAGGTCAGAGGAAGCTGCAATGAAGCCAGTAAAAATAGATAAGTGGGTGAGAAGGGGATGAATAACAGTGCAATGTGAGCGACAAGATGAATGTGGTGACTAACATGGGGTAGAGGAATATGCATAATGTACGGAGCCATAAAAAACCCTAAAAGATGATCCTTGTAAGAGTTTTTAAGAGAGGTGGCTGGAACAGGGGCAGCCTTTATTTTTTGGTTGTTTCTAGACCATAAGACTCCTTTCTTTCTGACTATACAGGAGTTTTCAAGAAAGCCATGTAGTTTTGGGCTGTCTAGCATATTCTACTGAGCTCACACATTACAAAATATGACTACAGGGTTCCTTTAGCTGTCATCTTTGAAGAAATGCATTTGGTTGCAGAGCAGTGTTATGACACTTCTCTGACTGTTCAGCCCCCTCACCTCTTACAGAATATACCTGTCTTGTGGATGTAGAAAACAGGAAAACTGCTTAAAAATAACAGCTCTGTAAAGTTCTTCCAAGCTGGCATGTAATAATGTTAATTTGAGCATCCTCCTTCATTGTCTTCTGATGCAATTAAATGAGCCATAGGGGAGGGCTGGGAAGAACAAGAATTTCCATGAAGTATGAGAATGAGAAAAGCTATGAGAGGGTAAAAGACATACATAAGATGTGTATAAGAAACAGGCTAGACATTTTTATGTCCAATACAACAGAAAAGCAGGGTAGAAATTTTACACAGTCAAGCTGCCTTCTGAGTCTACTTTTTCCTAATACCTCTGTTTTAGCCAGCAGGCTGGAAAAAATACAGCAGAACAACACACCCTAAAGACTAAATCCAATGGAATGTTCTTCAAGAGCCTGCCCCATCGACCAAGAAATTGGTAACAGTCTAAGATATAACTCAGAAGCAAACTTGGTAAGTGGCTGTGATGATGATCAGCAAGGCAAGAATGGGAAATTGATAGCCCCACAGTAAATGAATAAAGCATTCATTAGTCCTTTATGAACAGTGGAATGTGAGAAAACAGGACATTCAGTCCATATTAAACAGCTCAAGCAGTCTGCTTTCTTTTCACAAAACCCATTGACAAAAAGACTTGCCAGCGGCAAGTCAGTGGAATAGCCAGAAGCAGGATCCTCTGGAAAGATTATAGATAAACCCAGCTAGAAGTAGGATAGGAAAAAATCCCCCATCAATACCTTTCTGGGTCACTTCTCCCTACAACTGCACCTGCCCCTCAACCCAAAACTTCAGGGAAGAAGCTGAACTTGGTGTTTAACTGCTGTAAAGCAGCACAGCTCTACTCCTGTCCTCTGAGGCCCAGATCACACTCCACAACTCCATGCAAATCTGCCTGAGAAGTATGTGCCACATGGAAGTGTACCAGTCAGTCCCACACTGCTAGGGACAAAGACCATTCTGTTCACCTCTCCTATGGAGTGCGCATATGTTCGTGTGTGGGAGTAATGGGGTTAATGCAAGTAACATTTCCTCATTTTGCTGCAAGGAACAGGCTTACGACTGACCTGCACTGGAACAGTGGCTCTCCCAGGGCGTGCTGAGGGCATAGAGCAAGGGCTGGCCTCAAATGCCCCACAGGGAGGGGGAGTCTCCACCAGCCTCAGGAAAAAGCAGGGTTGGCACTTCAGCAGCTAGGTTGTTCTTGCTGATCTATCTTCCTTCTACAACTCCCACAGTTTTGCTGCCTTTATCAGAGTGATAATACAAAACTGCAAGAAAAATACCAATGACTTCAGTGCATTAAAGGGTGGCTGAACTTGCTGCTAACTCTGCCCACAGTTTACTGAGTGTAGGACAAGGGTCCCGGGTCACAGGAAAGGGCTGAAACTGACAGGGAAAATATTCTGAGGGATTAATAGTGCTCCCTGAAGGGCCAGAAGAGTCAGGAGGGATTTTATTTTTTCACTGCAGTGTTCATATGTCTTCTGGGGATTAGGAAAAAAAGAAAACTTTGCAGAGAAGAGCTGCTCTAAATCAGGATTTGGAGGAGAATGAACGAATCCAAGAAATGTTCTGATATCAAAACCATGCTAAGGGGAACCTGAGGCACAAGTGTGGTACAAAACCAGATATATTTATTCCTCTGTCTCTATGCAAACACTTAAACCTGGAATAACCTCAGCCCTAACCTTTACCCAGCATTCTTACTCCGTCACATTCTTTCTTTATCCCCTTCTCTCAGCAAATCTGCGTACTCCAATATCCACTTTGTTATTGTGATGTTATCCATCACAGGTGTTTCTTGAACTAGCGAAATGGGGCATGGACATCCCAAAAACTATTTCTAAAATAAAGACATTGGCAGAGTGAATTCTTACATCAAAATTTTGCCAAACAGATGTGTCTTTGCACACCTTCAGGATACCACTTCAAGCAGGAATAACTACAGTTTAATTTATGCTACACTTCTGAAGTCACATATTAGAAGAGGTGCAAATATGACAGCGCTTCTAATGCTCTTCCTTCCATAGAGCAGCAGTGGAGAGTTGGGTAGCAAACTAACGATCCCTGAAAGTCAAAGAGCTCCCAAGGATAGCTAGTGAGATACATCAAGGACAGGAGTGAGTTCCTTCTTTGTATCAGACAGAGGGCAGGTTTGAAAGCAAGGCTCCCACTTTACACGAGTGGTGAAATCACTCGTCTTCACACGCTTACAGGTTATCCTTAGCTGTCATTGCACAGGGTCTGATTGAACATGTGCACTCCACAATCATGTCCTACAAGCAACACCCTTCAAAGGATGGCAGATTAGAAAGCCTGTGATTAGGTGCCTGTGAGAGCCCTCAGCAGATAGGGACCAGCAGGACCTCAGAGGATTAGCACCTGCCTGCCACACTAACTCAAGTGTGGCAGAGCAAGGATTTGAATATCTCAGTGGTGCCATGGTAGATAGCCCTCATGGGCTAGAAGTGGCAGGCAGGAAGCCAAGACCTTCTGCAAATGTAACCCTTAGCCCTAGAGGATACAACGCCACTGGCATGGCTTAAAAGAGCTCTTTTAATTGGATGCCAAAGTATTGGAAAGTTGGTTGCAGCCTTCACCATAAACAGAAAACCACCTCTTGTGATTAGCACCAGCAGACACACCATGTTTTCTTTACGCAGTGGGGAGCATCAGACAGTTTTAGAAACCGACAGATAGACTGGATAAAATACAGGCAGACTTTGAGATGATTTGCCACAGGTAACTTCAGGAGTTAAAACATTGTTGGATCATTTTTTCTCCAGGGGGAAAACTGTTTGTGGAGCCAAGCTTCTCTCTCTACACCCCAGTAACTGGGAACACATTTAGTGCCAGAAAACGACAGACATTGAGTCCCTTAATATTCACAAGCTATCATTAACAAGCGTTAACAGAAGCTGTTATGAGTCTTTAAAATTTAGCAGCTGGCAGGGCTGATGTAAGAACTCCAAAGCCATCATGCTCTCTCCAGTTATTTCCTTTGAATCACATATTTAGGTCTGTTTTACAGCCACAGGTGAAAGTTTGGGCAGTACCTTCCCTTCTTTAAACATGTCAGTATGTGCATGGGGACACACCCATGCCCACAAAGAGGTGAAACACAGAGGCTACCTCTTCTGTTCTGCTTCTTCAGTTTGGCTCCTGGAAGGAGGAGTTAGAGGCTCAGAGCAGCCACAGATGCCTGTGGTAGAAACAGAAATACAATTCTGGTGAAACCTGGGACCACTTAGCTCCTGATCCTGATGTTTGATGAGACATAATTGTTATAGATTATTTGAATATACTGATTTGCTTTAAATACATTGAAAAAAGCCCTCTGAAACGACCTTAAAAGTTTGCAGACTTGAGAACTGTAAAAACTAAATCCATCGGGCAGCAAAAGAAGTTAGAATTCTAACTCCATTCTCTGAACATTCACATCTGAGCCCTATATAAAGTTGTGCAAGCACTCAAGACCAAAAACTCGGATCCATTATTTCTTGTCCTTGACAGCACTGAGCTTTATACAGTGCTCTGCAAATAAATCATAATTGCTGCTTCTGGACCACAATTGTAAACCTTGCTTGCAGAAATACGCAAGACTAAAGTAGGAATTAAGCCCTCTGGAAAAAAAAAAGGGGGGGGACACAGTATTTATTAACTGGTTTCTATTTGCTTTAGTATCAGTTGGGATAGCAACATACTCACATTAAGATATAAAAGTGGTAATAAATCTCCTTTCCCAGATTACACAGGAATGTTATAAATTGCTTCCATATGATAAATTATTCAAATTCTGTTTTCCAACTGGAAATCTGTTGTGATCATAGCTTTTTCAACCTATTCTATACTCTTAAAAAAGGGGGATGATAACATTTTGCTGCACTATTTTTATTTTTTTCTGTCTTTTGAAATTTGTCCTCATACAGTACGCAAGAGATTTCTATTAACTGAAAAGTAGATAGATGTAGCTGTACGCTTCTACGGGAGAACTTATCTTGGGCCGCATATCTCCGGGACACAGGGCTCTACCCACCCTGGGGACAGTGATGCACAGACATCAATATGATGGATGCAAAATGTCCGTTTATTTAGCTGCGTCACACGCTTATATAGCTCTTGCGCTTCCTGTTCCTGCCACTCCTATGGGGAGGAGTCTATCTTTCCGTCACATCCCGTGATCTTCCAGTCGCCGATCCCTGTCTATTCCCCTACAGATAGATAATGTGAAAAGCACTATGAAAGGTATTATTCACTTAAAATCAAAATACGTTGTTCTGATTTCATCTGCATTAACATTTTATAAGTTTTGGGTTTGTGGTTTTTTTTTTGTTTTGGTGGGTTTTTTGCAGGGGCTTTTGGAGGGGGAGTGTTTTTGGTGGTTTGGTTTTTTTTGTTGTTGTTGTGGGGTGGTGTTTTTTTTTTATAAACAGTTTACATGTCTGTTTTGTTTAAAATTGGCTGTGCTTGGAGGAGCACCGGGTGAGCCTAGAACAACTTCCCAGTGAGTAGTCAAAGAGTTTAGCACAAGAATAATGCTTTAGAGACTCAACAGCCCCAGTTGTACACTCCTCAGTAAGACAGAGGACTGCTACAATATCTGTCACCTTTGGTACGTGGCAGATGTATTGTTTGAGCCACTTCCTGAACATTTTTCTGTATGAACTACTTTGTTAAATCAGAAACATATAACATCAGAAATCAATTCGCTTCATAGCATCTTGTCAACAAGCACTGGTTAGCACAAACATCTGTAACATACTACAATATTGTCACTTTAAAACATAAGGCAACGATGTCACATATCTTAGATAAAATCCTGGCCTGCTGAAGCCAATGAGTCGTTCATTTCCTCAGGAACAAGACTTCACATACCGAATTCCAAATGCATCAAACAGACGCATAAGAGGTAAGAAAAAAATAGGGAGTCTTGCTGTTATTTTCCAAACATTTAGAGCTTTCCTTTCACAAGATGGGGATGGTACTGTTCATCAAGGGCTGCAAGGGACTAAACACTCCACATGTTGAACTGCAATAGCATTTATTCCAAAGCACAGAGGCATATGGACTCTTCACACAGCAGGACAGGGCAAGCCCTTTGTACACATCAAATATTTCCAAGCAAGCAGGCCTAAGCCTACTCATCCAGGCCAATTACTTGATAATCAATATAGTTTTCCTCATTATCACCATGATCACTCGAGAGCTGGGCAGGCAGGCTTTTTATATGCTGAATCCCTCATGTTCTCAACTTCTCATGAAGCTTGAAGCTTTGTCTGTCCTATATGTAATACTTCCGCACTGGAAGGACAGACCAATGCATTTGCAGAATAGATTTTTCTCGCATTTTATCTAATTATACTGTAGAAGCAAAAAGATACAAGGATAGTGTCTTTATCTGGAACAACATAACCTCCACCAAGTACAATCTAAACACAAAAATATCTTTTCACAAGCATCAAGAATGCATTTGAAAGAATGTCAAACAGATGCCCTGATAAAATTACTTCTCCTGCCTCTTTTCTCATCTCAAACCCTTATTATTTCTTTTTGATTGATTTTTCTTGGCTCTTGCACACTCTCATGCTGATCTTCTTAGGTGGGCTCTATACAACCTTCTCAGCTTTCTTTTATTCCTCTAGTCTTCTTGCCAATAAATTATTCAAGTTTTATGAAGGGTTTCTTTTTTATTTCACAGGCATTTTCTTTTGATCCAAAATGAGCTAAAACACAGTGGTTTTTAATGCAACACTTGGTCTGCCAAATGCCTTAAAAATGTATTTCAACCTTCTCTGTTTATTTGAAAGCTGCTTCTTCCAAGAAGAATAATGTGGTTACCATAGCTCCCCTATCCACAACCAACAAAACGCAATTTGGAATACAATAAAACAAAGACAAGACTACTCACAAAAATGTGACCAAGTGATCGGACATTGATACCTTTATCCTACATCACTCCTACTTCTACTACAGAAAATACCCAAGACTAATCAATACCCAACTGTTGGTCCAGCAGGGAAGATGAAGACAAGCCTGTCTGATTGCCAGTTATTTGAGCTATTTCAACTCCAACACTTAAGATGTCTGTTCATGTAAAATCCCTACCTCACAGATTTAGTATTTCACCTCAGAGACTTTGTATTTTACTGTACTCTCTTATTCCAGGAAGTGATTGTGTAGAAAAGCACTGTGCTAAGGCTCAGCAAAGCTAAGTGATGGATTAATTACCCATAGGAACCAGTTGACAAAGTAAATAATGTACTGCCTGTTCTTACAGTTTTGTTGGCCCCTGGACAGGCAAGCTTCTAGGGAACAAGCCAAAAATAATCTTTTTTTATTCCAGTCAACTGGCCAACAAAACCCCACATACACTTCAAAGACTATACAAATTAACCTGCTTTGGACACATCCATTTGCTTTATTGATTAGAAGTTAAATGATGGAATTTTACTCTAATAAAAATGATCTTTTAAGAAAAGAAAAACAATTGTTCTCAACAATAATGAATCATGAAAGAGAAAACCACAACACTCATGACAAATATATAGAGCCACTGCAAAGTTAATTTTTTTTCCTGATTTTAAAGTACTGTAAAGATTTCCATTAAAAAAATAAAATGCTTTGCCTTTTCCTTTAAAAGAAGGAAACAAAAATCCAGAGGATGTTCTGTTTGATGAGACATGCTAAGAAGACTTACCAAGGCAAGCAAGTGAAGAAAGGAAACCAGAACCATCGTCCCACACATTCAGTGCACGCTGTGGGACTGACTCCTGTGGTGCCTGGGACTCTCTCACAAACACCAGGTAAATGTGGGAGAATGCAGCTCAAGAATTTGTGGTGTTCTACTAATGTTTGCTTGCCAGTGACGACAGCCCAAAACAGCTGAAGTTAAATCAAAAAGCTCCGTCTATGGTTTGATAAGCCCTGGATGTAAGCAATAAGGGAAGAAAATATAGCAAGTCTCTTCCTTACCCCAGGCACTCAGGGCTGTAGTCAGGGATTCTGAGCACTAGGAGCAGGAAAACTGCTAGAAGAGCATTTGCTGTTGTTTTGGAAGAAAAGCCGTTACCCTCACTGTGCAGCTTTCTGAAGCTTTTGCATGCCCCAGAAGCACCATTGCTGTATACGTCAAACATACAGGCACAGAGCCTCAGTCAACATAGTTTTAGCTATAGCTTAGCCACAAGAAAATATAATACATCTCTTATCCTTGCCTTCTCACCCTGTGAAGGTCATGTAAAGGTAACAGTATAGGGAAGAGAGAAAGAAGGTGTTAAGAGTGCAAGAGATCACTCATATGGTGAACATGCTCCACTCTTACAGTGAAGAAGCTTATTAGTTCACCCCACTGAAAAAGCATTCTGTGTGTAACAGGATACCGTTCTAACACATTAGACAAAGCTGTTTTATTTTTGCAGAAAAAACATCTTAGATCCTGTTACTCGTTGCATCAGCTAAACTAACTAGTACATTTTAAAATTGCTGATCTCAAGTTAATCAGTGTCAGCACTATAAAAGAAAATAGCTAAAAGCACTGACTAGAAAGGCATATCTTCCACTTCCCTAGAGTGAATTTACCAGGAAACAGGAAGAAGCAGTGAAGACCAAGCCCACATTAAACTTTGCACCCTTCTCATCTACCAATAAAGAGGTATGTAGGTCAGGTTTTTTTCAGCATTTCCTTTATGCCTTCAGTACGCCACATTTCAAGTCTCACACCAGCCCTGACCAGGCTGCTTGTTAGTGGTTTTAAACTTCCTGTCCAAAAACACCTAAGAGGAGAGTTACCTGCTCAGGACCTGTGGCTCTGCACTACATCATTGTCCTCTACCATTAGGGACAGCACCCTGATGGAAGGCCCAGAACCCTGTCATTACCCAGCTGTAAGTGGGTCATTTCCAGAGGAAATCACATTTGAAGTCCCATCCACTTTGACATTATTGGTTTGGTTGTTGACCTCTCATACAGTTCACAGCTGGAACCAGAATCCTTCCTTATCCTGCCTGTCAGAAACCAATCAGTGCAATACCTCATTGATGGCAAGCTGCTCTCCACCTCCCCCAGGGTGGCCGTAGCGGTGATTGGAGCTCCGGAAGTCCTCATACAGGTCCTCCTCACTTCCCACATCATCTGTTAGAGCTGTCTTATCCAGTGCCCCATCAGTGATCACTGCAACAATGAAAAGAACAAATTGGTATAGACCCAAGACCCTCAGCAGCGGTGCATTGATTATATGATCTTGGCTGGGGTGAGGAACACTACAACACAGGATGAAGGAAAAGAAAAAAGACAAACTATATAGGCAATTTTAGGCTACAACTCCAGCCTGGTGCATGCCCATTTTTCAAAGAATTTTTCTCCATTCATGTTTTGTTACCATAAATGATTGTGTCTTTTTCTAGCCTGGAAAGTAAGATTTTTAAAAAATTCAACACTGCTGCATGTTGCAAAGAAAAGACCAAGTAAGAATAAGAAACCAGGCTCTGAAAAAAGGCACAGGGCAGAGGTGATGCAAACATAATTTCCATTATGACATTCCTGTGTTGACAGAAAACTTTACTAAGTAACAAGCTCATGTCTGCCAATTCAGACCTTGATGATTATGATTTACCAAACCCTATCAGACCAGGGAAACTGTTAGCCTTTGGGAAAAACATTCACCTTCCTCTTTGTCCACGCATTTATTTAATTTGAGAACCCATTCTGTTGCCTAAAAGGGTGTTTGCTACAGAAGTATCCATTATTACCACAAGACAGCCATTCTGCTCAGTACAGCCTCAAAGAAGCTACAGATAATGGGGGGTTAGCAGTCTGTAGCTAGAACAAGCATTGAAGTCTCAAGATATAAGCATAAGCCTGAGAGAAATAAAAATGTGGCGTTTATACTCCTTGCACAGAAGACAATGGCACTTTGTCTGTTTGATAGGCAGGAACCTTTTCCTAAGGTGTCCTCAAGGTACTAGCAAATATCCTTCAGTGGCATGTTGACCAATAATTCATTCATCCCATACCTGTATAGGCAACTGAGCATAAGCTTCTGTTCTCAAAGTCTGCGAAAAATGCCAATGATTAAAGAAAACATTTGCTGACATATTCATCTGGAATAGCAACTGCTAGGATAACAGTTTCAATGACAAAAAGGTGGGCTTCACAAAGACTTCTATGCATGAAGTAAGTAGCTAATACAAACATGATGCAGAGAACAACAGCCAATATAACTAATATTTTAGTTTAATGGACTTGACACAGCTCCAGAAGCAGAACTGAATGAAGTGAAAACAGATATTGCTATCAGCACTCATGGTGACAGTCGTGGCTGTCCAAGTTACACATGATGTCACACTCAAAATTTTTGCAGAACAGGTTAAAAAAACCCACCAAACCACCAAAAAAACCAAAACCAACTTTGAGCTTGATCTTGCACAGCTTGGATAGGAGAAGCATCAGCCAGAGTCCAGGGACAGATAGGCCTGTTCTGGAGCCCTCATTTTACTCCATAATGCAAGTGCATCTTATGAACCTAATTGCCTCAATGGGCCAAGAAAAAGTGCCTAAGGATTCATTAGCTTATTATTACCTGAAAGGAAAGTTCCCCAGTAACATGAAATAAAGTGCTGACAGAGGTTACAGCAAGACCTGCAAAGATCACTCTTGCCAATGCTTTCATTATGTGTGATGTTTTGTTATGGCTGCATCACTTGATTACTTCTACTAACATGGTGAGGTGGAAATTCAGTGTATCAGCTATCAGTTCAGCACAGTGACTTGACATAAAAATGGCTAGAGTATGAGCTGTTTTTGAAATAAATACTTGATTGTTTATGCTTTGAATTCAATAAATACGCACAACATAGCAAAGACACATTCATTGTCTAAACCTGGAACTCCACTCAATATTGATGACAGTTCAGGACATGGGGGTGCATGTGAGCTTATGATTAAAGCACAATTTTCTGTGGAAGTGTGTAACTACCCAACCATTCATCTTTAAGTGACATTTCACCAAAAAAAAAAAAAAAAAAAAAAAAAAGGCAAGCATTTCCATAGCTTTGCTCTGACACATCATATCATTATATAGAAGTTCTCTAATGAGAAGTCATACAGGTCTCTACTACGCCAGTAGTATAGACTGCATATAAAGCAGTTCTGAGACTAAGACCTAGCCCATTAATACATAACTCAAAAACAGCTGGAATGTTAGTGATGATATCGCTTTATGCAGAATTACCAAGGTTTGCATTTAATTTTTTTTAAAGATCATTAAAGTATCACTTTTTGCTCATACATTGTCTGAAAAACATTCCTCTGATAGTAATGAACAGCTTTCAGTGTATTAGTACGCAACAAAAATGAATTAGAAATGTTTTTCAAGAACAAATAAAAAGAAATCATATATAAGAATGAAGTTAGCAGTCACTTTATTCGAAACTTTCTTTGCATCCCTCTCATCTCATTCTTTTCCTTTATTTTATGCATGGCTTCATTGCTTTTGCTTTATGCATCTTCTGCTATTTTCACTGCTAAAAGCAATTTTCAGCTTGAAAACTGTTCATTGGCATTGTTAAAGCTTTTGATCCCCCCCCCCCCCCCCCCCCATTTTCCTATTGGTTCTCTGATCTGTGCTTAGATGAAAAAGCAAAAGCTCCAGGGAGGTATTTATCTATATTACTTAAAATGCTCTCTACCTCTGCTAAGTACCTTGAAAGCTGTGTTTGCTTTTACTAGAGATCTGTTTTTCTTCTCTGATCTTACCAACCTCATCAATTTTCTGCAGTCTTAAAACCTGCTACTACATTTTGGATTAGTTTTCCTAGCAGAAAAGTCCTCATGGACATATTTCACCAAAATACGCAGTTCATAGCCATATGAAAGTTCTCAATCCTTGAGGAAGAATACCGTTATACATTTTCCCAAACTAACTGATGTTCTAGGGAAGAATAAAACTAATAAAAAATAAGAATTTGCTCTGAAGCAGCTTACATGGGAGACATGATTACAAATAAATAAATAAAACAGTAATCTGGAATGATGACCCAATACACTAGAAATCAAGGAAGCAGGAGAATGAAGGCTTTTAATCTAGGTAGTGACTCAACATGCACAGCATAAACTAGGTCAAGTAGAACAGAAGCAAGTACTATACAAAAATCTTTGAAGACATGTTAGCAAAGATTGTTGAAATAGACTATCAGCTTCCTCAACAGCACAGTAGTAGTCAGGCAGGCAACTATTAAGCTGCACGGTAGTTGAATCAGACACCTCATTTCCCCCTCCCGCCCCGCCAAATGCTCATCTCTGTTCAATACTGAAATCCACTGGAACGGTCATAGCTGGCTTCTCCGTGTCTCTCTGAAACCACTGATCTGACCTTTCCCTGGAAATCAGGAAACACCAAAGAACAACGTTCTGTCAAAAGATAATGCCAAACACCCAATTAGCTCAAGCAGATTTCTCCATATTTTATACGACTGTTCTGATAAGCTTCACTAAATATGGCAACAAATCCCATACACAGGAACACAGGGAGGGGTTGTCACCAACATTTAGTACTACAACCTTCTGTGCAAGTATTAAAACTCTGCTTTACACTGTTGTTAGTCCAAGCCCAAGCTCGGGATTTACATCATTGAAGTACAAAAACAGATGGATAATTCTAGCAATAGTAGCTCATGAAAGAATGCTGCACAAACCCTTTTTAATGCATCTGAATAGAGAATAAGGTGTCAAGAACCTGACTGCATGAAGAAATATCTTGAGGATATGAAGTAGCAAAAGTCATACAAAAAATGTACTGAAAATAGCAACTGGCACAGGTGGTCTGCATTCAAGCACTTGAGCAGACAGCACTGAGACAGGCTACATTCAAAATGTACATGCAAATATATAAAATACATACAAAAATAAAAGGGAAGAATTCTATAAAAATCAAATAAAGCTTGATCAAAATGGTCCAGAGGAAGAAGTTATATGGGTTCACCCTTATACCTTCATACAGGCTTTGGGACGCAGGCATAAGCGGTCAGCAGTGGGAAAGGTCCTGGCTGGACTCTGCTTATGCCCCTACCTTGCTGAAGGGGAGCAGGTAAAAGGTTGACGCCAAGCAACCCTGAGAGTACTTTTCCTACATAGTTACAGAGTTCTCCATCTCATGAGAAAGCCATCAGAGCTGTTATCAGCTCTGTGGTTTTACACAGAATAGCACTCTGTGCCTGCAGTGAGAGACAAGCCATGCAATGGCCGCAGTATAAACCATGGCTGTACAACTCAGCCACCCCAGCTAGTAGCCTGCCAGCTGCATCCTGCTTACAGGTAGGTTTGGACAATTTAAAATGCATACAGGCAGCTGCCTGTGTGGTAGGATGTTTACCTTTGGGAGCCACAATCGAGCCTGACACTGGAGAACAAGACAGCTGGGCTACACTGGGACAGCCTTGATCTTAATAACCAACAGAAAATGGCAGGGAGGGAAAAATGAGAGAAGCCTTGTGATGTTCATTGAACTGGTAGGAAACCAAGAAAAGTCACAATCAGACTGAAACAAATATTAACCGTGAGTTTTAACTGAACTCTGGAATGTGTCACTGAGTACAGGTGACACTGTTCACCATATTTGACCTCCCCTCCTCTCTCAAAAGATGGACCTGCTTCATACATTCCAGTGGCAGGAATTAATGAACACAAGTTGCGGGGGGGCGGGGGGGGGGGAAACAAACCACAAACCAAACCAAACCAAAACCCCAAAACCAAACCAACCAACCAACCTACCACCACAAAAAAAAAACAAAAAAAACCAAAAAAAACAAAAACCCACAGAACAAAAACAAACAAAAAACCCAAACAAAAACAAAAAAAAATCCCACTGGAGAAACACAGAATAAATTTCTAGAACAGTTTCCTCAAAGCAGCTGGGAGGAGCACTAAAATCTAGCACAGCCTCTTAACAGAGATCTCTCAAAGTCACATAGGTTTACGTCTCAGTTGGAATAAACCCCAGTAGCTCCCGGTTGGCGAGGATCTCCAGCTGTGAGCTTGGATCAAAAGCCTGAACAATGACCCAGGACTGAAGGAAAATGGACTAGAGGTAGTTTACCCAAAATTTTGGTTATCTGTTTTCACTTGGCTTGCAGCCTACAGCTTTTAGGGGTAAGGCTGGGACAGGAATCCGTGATGATTACAGACAGCTTTGAAAGCCAAGAGCATCCACAGTTTATTAAAAGCACGTTATATTAATGGCAAAGGGAACAACTTTTGTGTATTTGAAGTATTTCTCTTTCAAGTGTGCTTTTGCAGTACCACATCCACACATTTGTCTCCGTAGCATTTACATTTAAAATAATTCACTGAAATAACAGAAGGAGCCTGATTTACACTCACAGAGCAAATTAATTCAGAGCTAACAACATCTTTCCCTCTGCCTCACTGAGCAAAGATTGCTGTGGTTGTGTGCAGCGCCCACAGGAAAGTGCATTGCAGCTGGTGAAGAGTAGTTCAAGAGACTTAAGACAATAAACAAATGAAAGGGGTGTGTGGGGTGGGGAAACCAAACCCAGACTACAGTGCCCAGGTGAAAAGAGCCCCTCCACTCTCCTCTTTGCCCATTCTGAATTGCTAAACCCTCATCTTCCTTAGAAATAGCTGCCACAGTAGTGTTGCAGACTCCATCACTCCAGTTCTGAATTATGTGCTTCATTTATCAGCTTCTTGATATATGGAGGTCCCTACGCAGCTGCCACAGTAAAATCCATCAGAGTGATGTCATCCCACTTCTGCCCCAGCAGTGCAATTCTCCAGCTCTTTACTGTGCTGATGGACACTCTCACATCATTCTGCTTGTGGTTGTGGGCCAGTTTAACAGGAAGAGGGAAGTCTGGCAGGGAATTAGCAACAAGGGAACAATGACCAGTTACTATGAGCTTCGGGGGGGGACACCAAACCCCAAACAAAACAAAAAACAAACCCCAAAACCAACCAAGGACATGGGCCTGCAAAGCCAAGCCTTAGAGAGCTAAGGTCCTCATGGTGACATATCTGAGCAGGTAATGGCACTGTGTTCAGTCAATCTTTGAGGAAAAAGAAAGACACAGAATGGGGAGGAGAGTCAGAAAATATTTAAGTGGAGAAGGCAAGTGTCATCACCTCCATTTTAAAGAAACATTATAAAAGGAAAGGATTCAACATAACAAAATTAAATTAACATTTTGGTATAATGCCACAAATGGAATTGCTGTTGTGAATGAAATCAGTTCCTAATTAAGGCAAAGAGCAGATCTGTGCTTGAAAACAAAAAGGACATGGATTTTCAATGGAAAGCTGAGTGCAGGTCCTCTGTGGGTCTGCTGGGCACATCACCCAGGGTAACATTCATCAGCAATAATGCACTGAACCACCCACTCAGGTTTCAAGAGTTTTTAAATCCCAATTAGAATCTAAATGACTTGCAGGGAGGCTTAAGGGAGTTCTCAGCTCTCTTGGGTAGTGGAGACAATTATGGGGAAGAGAGATGCGGATTATGAATGGCTCTGCAGGTCTGACTCCCACATTACCATTTGCTACGCACTGGCAGCTTGGTTCGCTTTGCCTTGGCAGACATGCAGAGAGCTGCCCCCAGTCCCTTCCTTGCTTGCTGGGTGATGTTACGAGTGGGAGAGAAGAGGGGGAGGAGTTTAACTAGATTTGAAGAAGGGTGGAAATGATGACAAAATGAGACAAGAAATAACATAAATGTACTCTACTTGATCCAAAGCCTAATCCTTTGTTGAAAAACCCTTCCATTGTACTGCACACGAACTATTAATTCACTGGCCAAGTTTCCATCCCAGCTACTGACTTAGAAAAAAGCTGGCATGTCCTCCTACTCTACATATTTGTTGTTTAATTGGACCGGAGCAAATACTCATCCATACCGATCTGTTTGCTCTCATTTTTCAGATGGTGGCCTTAGAAATGCTATTTACTTTATGTCTGGACAATGCTGAACATTATGGGGCCAATTCCAGTTCAGTCCTTTAAGCCCTATCACAATCTAAACATTAAATCAATCCTAGCAATCAAAACTAGCAGAAAAATAACTTCTAGTATCCAGACACAATCTTTACAGTATCCTTTGTAGGAAGTACTGGTTGGAATATCTGGCATGTCACTTACTGCCCCAACAACAAGTCTTATTCACTGATGTAGCTGCTATTTAAAGGAGCTGGAGGACGGAGTAGATGAAACAATCTACCATAATTTTTCAAAAGTTTCCTCTGTGGAAGACTAAAATAGTTGCATTTCTTCTTTCTGACAGGTAACAAACACCATCATTCCCAACTCATGCTGAATTTTTACGTGTCCATTTAACTCTGATTAGCCCTGTGCCTGTTATGCCTTGAAGAAAAAATCAAACCCAGACCAGACTCCCCTCTCTTGAAGTGAAAACCACCACCACCACCCCTTTATCAGGCAACTGCCTCCCAAAATACTGACAGGCTGGTTGGGAAAAAACATATCTGACACAGTCTAGTGGAGCGCAGTCAGAGTCAAGTCAGATCAGCAGTAACCTCGGATGAGCTTTCAGCTCACCTGAAAAGATAAAGATACCATGTCCGTGTCTCCACATGCACCCATTCTTACCCAAAAGAACAATGTAACAACAACTGAGGAAATTCAAGCAATGAGGCAGGAAATCAGAACAATAGTTATTTACAGTGGACAACACCTACTGCAGCAAACATAGGAGGTAAAAGCAACATCAAAGAGTGTTAGTGCAGCTGACAAGCGTGACAAACATGAATTTGAATGGGCTTTGTCAATAAGGTTTCAGGCCTTTTTAATTTATTTATTTTTAGGAGCGCATCTGTTCCAGCTTTTCAAAACAAATTGGAAGATCAGCAATCAGGCAAAAAAAAGACACACCGTTTTCTTAAAAGTTCATTCCCACAGATCCTCCTATATGATCTCAACAGCTGCCACTACTTCAGTGCATGGTTACATGTGGTGTCACTCCTAAAGGTCACCTTTGGGTTTCTCTCATCTTTTGCTTGCACAAGTATATGCAACTTGCCTATGGGAACATGCAAACAAAGGAGCCACACTTACTGCTCTGCCATTACTTAATCTGAGTTCATCTGAACCAAAGCCCTAGTTCAGACTCAAATGTACTCAAACTCTGTGTTTTAATCCTTCTTTTGTCCTCCAGAAAGCAAAAAAAAAAAAAGAAAACAAAGCCATTCAGACAAAACCAATGCTTCTAGTTATCACCAGTCCTCAAATTAAGACCTTCAATAGAAAACATTCCCCTGTATTCTCTCAGGAATTGTTATTCCTCCTGTATCTACAGACACTTTCCAGGGACTTAATTGGAGGGTTTCTTAATGCAAGCGCTGTTATCTCCCAAATCTCAGACTGCCCTTGTCTGTTTTAATTATATTGATTTAGCTGTGATGTTTGCTTCACCTCCAAAATAACTTCCTAGGAGCACTCACAGGAAAATGTCAGAAACCATATGCTCTCATAGTGCCTCCTTTGTTGTACCTATTACTTTATTAAACAAAGAAAAGAATGTAACTGGAATTTGCTACAGCATGTTTGATTTACACCCCCAAAGATTCTGTGCTTTTATTACGTCTTTACATCTGAGTACACCCTCAGAAGACTGAGAGGTTGGAAGCTAAGCCTTTGCTAAAGATTTTGTTGCCAAAAAGCATAGAATTTCCTTCAGTCTTAAATCACAGTCTAGAAACTAGAAAATTCCACCATACCCTAAGCTTTAACTACTGGCCTGGGAAACACCACACTGTAAAGAATTGTTAAGGTCATTTTTATGAAGAACTGTCACTAGGAAGTAAAACAATTCATATCACAAGTGTCTTTAAAATGTTGCACCCAGTTATGCCAACTTTGCATGGAAATATCAACTTCCTTATGCTATTTTCAGGACAGTCAAACCTGGAGCAGGGGAAAAATAAAAAAAAGACAGGGGTCTTTCTTATAATGGACTAATTTGCATTATAACTTGAACAACTAAGAATGAAGAATTGTCTTGATAACGATTTAAAACATTTGACAATGCAGCCCCCTTTGGTGAAGACAAAACTATTGAACACCAGAACCTAAAACAAGGCCTGCAAGCCTGCAGCTAGCTAACAGATACGATGAATAACACAGATGCATTGGGCGCACGCTGTTTCCAGCAAAGTCAGCACAAAGAGCCGCTGCTTGGCACTTCTGAAAAGCAGGCTGTTTATATAAGCGTCTGAAGACGGATTTAAGAGGCTAACTTTGAACAATGAAATTTGAAAAATGTGACCTTTGTTTTTTCCCAGAATTCTGCATAATGTTATAAATCTAGTCTTTATCTATGTGAAGCTATCCAGGCTGACAAGTGGCTTATATCTATGACCTTGTACCACAGAAGTAATTAAAAATGAATGCCATGAGAAGAGTTTCAATTGCTCTTGTGCATTATCAAGTATAAGTCTCAAGGGGCAGCAAGACTGTTTTGTTGACATTTTGAATGACCAGTCTTCATGTAGCACACAATAGATCTTCTGGTTTCATACTGGGGCTACAGTCTTTTCATTAAAAATACTGGTAAAACTGCTTTACCTTTAGGAAATCCCTCTGTCCCTATTTATATTTTAATCCGAGTTCGAAGAAAATCCCCGAGATCAAGCTACCAAATATTTCTGAAGGGAAAACAGGAAATCAAGGATTACTATTATTTAACTACAACTGCCATGATAGCTAAGGGATCAGGCTCTTTGCAGCATACATGTTTGAATCACACAACACTACACAAACAAAGGAGGAAAACTCAGGCTCTGAGTTAGTCTCGGTGATCCTTTTTCAGTGTTATTCATAAGCGTTTTGGGAGATCAGCTCTGAGTAGGCTACAGGAGAGATGCTGAATATGGCCAAATGTAATCCAGTCTAGATTCTCAAAAGAAAAAGACACAAGAGCACCACCCCTGGAAGACGGGTGCAGAACAGGAGGGCGCCTCATTAGCTCAGTTTAGAGGACCTCATGGACAGAAACAAGGTGGAAATTTCAAACTCACTCAGACATTGCATATTTACAGTTCTGTGAGTGTAAATTTCACTGCCAGAGTCCAGGACTGACTGGTTTTAACATCAAGTACTGCTACATCACCTGTGTTGAAAACCAGCTCTACAAACAGATGGAAGAAGAAAGTTGGAGCGCAGAGCTGACCTGGATGAGAGGCTGGTGCAGCCCCTTGTCCTCATTGCATGGCTGGGACTGTGCTTCACACCAGCTCCACCAGTAGCCCCCTCACCAGTCAGCCCTCACTACCTCTCCTCCCCAGGGCCTCCAGACTTCTTTGCTAGTGAGATAAATGAAAGTGAAAGACTCTGCACCAAAATAATTTCAAACTGTACATGGACAGCAATATTCTTCTGAAATATATTTAAGAACTCAAGGACAGGCCTCACAGCCTCACACATTCAATACTGTTCATATTGTAGTAGGAACAGAGTTAGTTGCCCACTGTGAAGTATTTGCTCCCTGGGAATCTGAGGGTTCAGATAGGATATATTACTGCAAATGAAATTTAAAGAAATAAGCCCGAGATACTGAACCTGTTGATTGATACATCTCAATAAATTTTCAACTATCATAGGGGGAAAAAAAAAGATTTTACATTCAATAATTCTAAGTTTCCTAGAAAACTGGTGTGAGAGGGTACCTTATTTCAGAGCGTGTTCACAACATTCAGGCTCCAGGTCCGAATTATAGCTGAATGTATCAGACGCAATCTCACCCTACAGCAAGAAAACTTCCAAGGAAAACATTATTCCTCTTGGAATACATCAAGTATTCAATTCAAAGCCATTATTAATCATCCTTTTAAAAGGAGAAAGCATTCTGGCAAGGTCACATTGGTCAGGGTGCCTTTAATAGTTAAATTCATTACTTAGGATGTTTACTGCGGGCTTCAACAAGGAAATAAGAATAGCAGAATTGGTAAGATCAGCATTTCAGCAAATCACGAGCCTGAGATGGTAAGCGTTCATTTTGAGCTATGAATTCAAAATGACACATTATCACTTACAGATCACTGGATGCAACACGGAATATTTTGGAAGCTTTGGAGACTGATTTAAAAGTTGAACCCATCCCCAGCTGAAGATAGTAAAATTAAGTGGCAAAAGTATACTAACACAGGCAGCAACATGTCAATATTAACTACTAAAAGAGCACTGCTGATCAGCAGTGACCAAACTGAATAAGGTCTCTTAAAAAGGTGAAGATGAAGCCTTTTCAGAAGTCACATTACCTATCCTTCTTTTGAAACCAAGCTGATGGCTTATTTTCATATTCATCATGAATGGTTCTATGCAGTAGCATCTTCCCTTAAATTAAGGCATAGCTGTTGTCTCTGTCTTGTAGATTTAAATAATTATTTATTTTCAGCTTTGGTGGTATTTCTCTGCACCAGAAGCCCAACTTCGTCATTTCTGAGTGACAGACTATGCAATGCAGGATTACTACATCAAAGGATGACACTCAAGTATCAATAAAGAAAAGAGTCCCCCAGGAGACTACTGTCAAAAGATATAAATTTCTTCCTCCAATATGAAAAAAACCCACACACATAAAAAACCAACCAACCAAACAAACAAACCCCACACACACAAAAAAATCCAAAACAAACAAAAAACCAGCCCCTCTAAAACAAATTCCCAGAAGATGTCTGCCCAGCCTGGAAAGCCATCTATCTTTGCTTTGACAGTGACCAGTGCTCTCAGCACCAAAAATATTTGCTTTATTTGACAAGTACAGAGGTTGTAAAAAGTGACCAGGACAGACCAACAGGAGGGAAAAACCAGCAGGACAAGGTGCGTATTGCATGCTGTACTGCTGCGCACACCATAGCAGGTCTGAAGAGGCTCTCCTTAACATTCACTTAACTTCTGCAGATTTTTCCCCAGAAGGAATCATGGGAGGTACTGGTCTACTGCTTCTCAGTTTCTGTAAAATACAGAGTTCAGTGACAGAAGGTAATAGTGAGAGTATTGCTGATATTTTCTAAAGAAGCTTTAAAAGAGGATTATTCTAGTGATTAAAATCAGTAAGTGAGGCACGTAGCACAGACTGGGGATCATGGAAGTTTAGTGTGCTGTAAAATTAATGAAAAAATTTAGGATGCATTTTAAGTCCACTGGGCCACGTGGGCACAGCAATGACGGATATTCCACGCACATACATTTGGTATTTGGCATACTGCATTCCGAGCGTATGGCTAAACCGCAGCACACAGTATCAGCCTGACTTAAGGGGCAATGCTGCAATGCAGCGCCTTTGTGATAGCCTAGAAAAGCAAAATGATTAACAGGCCTCATTCCTCACTCTTGCTGGAGATAGCCAGCACTGCTAGGAACTGCAGTCCTATACAGGGCAGTGGCAGACAAATGCAAAGAGGATACACTTTAGCCATTCAGGTATGCCCCTCCTACTCACCAACTGGCCCAAAGTAAACTCACAAATCTTTACAAATCAGCCTTTTCTTTATATCAAACTGTTGACCCTCTGTTCTTCCCTTCTTTCTTCCAGTTCTGCAGTGATCAGAACAAAACCAAAGGATGAGAGAAATTGGGACCCACATCACCGTGTAGCAAGCTCCCCACCTTCACCTGCCTCAGCTTGTAGAGCTCTAAATTTCACTGTGTTAGACAGCAGCCCCTTCACAGAGGCTGTCATGCAGCTGAAAGAGCCATTATACATGCAGATGATGTATACAAATATCTTCACAATCCTGTTTCCTCGCACCTTGATTAATTACACTTCTGTCTGCCTTCTTTCCTTTCAAACACAAATGCAAAGGACAGGCTCCGAAAATGGGACTTTTCCTCTTGAGCCCCTTTCTGAACTCAGCAGGTGCAATTCTACTGAAGGCAGGAAACTACCATTTCTAGACTATGTTCCTGGCATCTGCTTATCTTTCCTGCTGAAACGTAGCAGATGTCATCAAAGCGTATCAGAACTTAAACAATCCCCTTGACCCCAGTATCCCTTTGCTGTAAATAATACAGTATGAGCTTGTTTGAACTGGAAATTATTGTTCTTGGGAATAATTGCTCTGTACACAGCACTGTCTCCAGTCGATTCCAGGACACATTTTCTGAGCTGTACGATTTTTTGTTATTAACCTCACAGTAACCTTAAAGGTTTGAGCTCATTCTCTTCACCAAGCTGCACAGGTCCCTGGCTGTATAATCTCAGAAATGTCAACAGCAAAACCATCAAAACAGGCACAACTGAGCTTGCCTTGTTTCAATACATCATGGCATTTCCACTCTGATAAAGGTTAGAAATTTCTTTCAGAGGTGAAAGAAAAATGCTCTCCACGTACACATCTCTCTTAATGGTGAGCATAAAATAGACGGGAGGGGCAAAAAGAAAAAGATTAATTCACAGCTAAACAAGGTATTAGCAGAGAGACTGAAAAGCATTGTAATTAGTACTCCCATTATAATTAGTAGTCCCAGTCCAAAGCAACAAAATAGCATCCTCCACTGTTAGCCTTTCCAGATTTTGGCTGAGGTGACAGCAATATTGTAGGCACAATACATGGAATTTTTTTTTTTTTTTTTACTTGTACCCATCATTTCCCATCACATTCTGCAGTGGATGGGATCACCAAAGGTATGAGTTGTTACTTAGGAGTGGGCTTCGGTACTGACAATCGAAATCCAAGAATGTTTGGCACTCAATTACTATGGTTATGGATCATTACAGTTCAAACAACTCCACCACTAAATCTGCAACTTCACTTTTTAGCCAACTCTAGTTCAATCCAGCATTTTAGGTGGTAGACAAGCTTGTTATCAGGATGTTACTCTTCTGATCAATGGGTTCTGGGACTAATAACAAAGACTGGGGTTGGTGTAGAAATTGGTAGAAAATCTGAAGGTTTTCTCAGTTCCAAAATGATGACAGCTGAAGAACTGACCCGGAAATTGTAAGAAGGCAGCTTCTACGCTCCCACTGACAATGCTGTGTATGAAATACATTTGATTCTCCCAGCCCTAGCTATTGCTAGAATATGTGAAAAGCTGACCTGTGAAATCAGTCAAACCGAAGCAAGAGCCGAGTTTGGTCTATGTGAGGATGGCTTCCTGACTTGACTGCTATTTTCCTCTCCCTTTCAGGGAATGGAAATAGTATGGACTTCATCTCACCACAATTGATGCTACTGCCTTAACTGAGCATCCACCTTGTTCCTTAGAAAAATCACAATTAGATCTCCCTTTTGAAAACAAATTGAAATAAAACTGCAGGAAGAGAAATTTGCTGTGGTTTGCTTTCGGATGGGTTGTTTTTTTTTTTTGGATGGTAGGTTTTGTGTGGGGCTGGTGTTTTTTTTTGTTTCGGTTTTTTTGTGGTTTATTTGTTTGTTTTACCACTTGCATCTAATTTTGCATCCTAGGTGCAAAATCAACATCTTCAGCATCATCACAAAATTACCTGGAGATAGGATTTTTCGGCAGAAAAAACTCTCACATTAAATCTGCAGATATTTCTACAGCTGAGAAGACAATAAAACCCAAAATTATACAATGTGCAAAGAGACTCCAGAGAAGACACTCTCCCTAAGCCAAGCCACCATAAATGCAAGATCACACCAGGAATTAGCAGCAAGAGAAGTAAGCATGCAGGCCTGCTCAGTGGACTTGCAGCTGGCCACCTTATCTTCCATTAGAATGCAAGCAGCAGCAGCTTTATCTAATATTAGCAAGCAAAGGGAAAGAAGGATGCAGGCTGCATCATGTCCTGAACAGATCTACCTTGCCCAAAAAGGACCCATGTTCCTTCCCCCTCCCCCCGTTATTAATTTATACTTCCAACATCAGCAAGTGAGGCTATTATTACCCATACTCAAGTAAATTATTGCTTTCCTCTGTGTGATGTGGAAAAAGCAGAGCAAGACCAAGCATGCTGCTGAACAGGAGGACAAGCAGAGAGTCCTGAGCATCATAGTACTGTTTTATTCCAAACTGTTACAATTATATCTTTTGCCTTGCCCACACTAAGGCACATCTACAAACAGAAAATTCTCTTCTGCTCTTAAGAAAGGAGTTTTAAAATTTATACTCTATATCCCTCTCCACCCATGATCCTCCCACCATAACACCCTCAAAATTCAAAGTTCTTTTTCCCCTGATGAGGTAGAATCTGTCTCCCAACACACTGGAAGAACAGAATATTTTCTGAATACATCATTAGTGCAGTGCAGCTACAGTATAAACCTATAAAAGTGTGCTACTCATTCTTCTATTGCATTTATTCAATTTATTAAGAAACAACCCCACCCCTAAAACTACAAGTACTATACCTGAACTCAGGGTGTTCTAGAATTCCTCCAGCTTTCTTCCTCAGAATCACCAGGTAAACACCACAGGGAGGAGAGGACCTTTGACCAAATCAACATACTCTCTAACCTTGCATCATCCGTAGGCTTTTACAAGGTGATACCAGCAAGATACTCCGCTTGTTTTCTTACCCTCATCCCAAAAAGGGGAGCATGACCCCAAGCCCATAGCCACAACTAGTATTCCATAGAAGGGGCGGACTCCCTCTTGGTACCACTCAACCTAACATAACTACTATCAATCTCCACCGTAGCGAGGAGAGAGGATTTGGGCCTTGGAAACAACATATGAAGCAACATAAATTTGTTCCAGAAACCAGTTTGAAACAATTCAATTACTGGAACAAGCCCCTTCAGTCTCTGACTAATGGACTGCATTTATCCAGTGAGAAACAACAGGCAAATTTTGACTTGAGAGTACAACTTAGAAACTGTATTCCCAGGCCCCATGAACAGCTTACGGTGGGTTCTAGTGAGAAAGATGTTGAATGCCTACTTCAGTTTCCTCTTGGTCCAGCAGCTGTTTACATGTCTTCTAATCCTTCCTCAGTTATCTCCCTGCCATAAGACGACCAAGTCTGCAGCTGAATGCAGCTACTTAGAGATAATACTCTACAACATAGAGATGGCGCCAGAGGTATCACAGCAGAATCTGGAACCCTCACCCCCCCGTGGGTATACAATATCATTTTTAGTACTTCCTGATCCATGTTAGAGAAAGAATGGGGTCAGGAAGGCAAGAAAATTGCAGATGTAGCACAACATTGCTGGAAGACAGTCAGTATGTGAGAAAACTCACCAAAAACTGCATGTACCATTTACTACTAAGCAGCACTATACTGCTGCTGAAAACATTCCCTGATAACATTTGGCATCTGGATTATGTCTCCCACACACCAGGAACTGATGATGTCAATGAAAAGGCTAAATAGGTTTGGTATCATATCTAAATTATTAACAAGTCATGTTTTTTGTTCATTTTTTGGAACGGAATGGAAACTCACCACAGATAAGTTCTCAAAGACTGGGTACTAAGCCACGCAGAACCCCAAACTTTATCTAGTACTTCCTCCTTACATGTCTCAGGTAGTTTGAATTATCTATGGGAACATCCAAATACCCCACTAAGTTCTAAATAGTCACAACTCAAACATCTACACAACATGTCATTGAAAGTGGAAAGAGGAGCCTGTAAAGTCATCTTCATCCTTTACAAATACATAAAATGCTTTTAAATAAAAAAAAAGTTAGCAGGAAATATCTTGAAACCATAGCTGTTCTCCTAACTGCAGAAAGGATTTAATCCAGCTTTTCCAGAGTAAAGAATATTGGAATGGAACCAAAGTTATTTACTGTGCAGTAATAAAGCAAAAAGATCAGTGAAGCCAATTACTTGAATTGCACCTCAAAGCATAGGTGGTGGCCCAGTGTTCATTCTGACTTTGTCTACAAAGGGGAAGACTAGAAAGGAACCTCACTAAGTCTCCTTGCCAGTCTATCTGCTGCAAAGCTGAATCAACAGCCATAGTAGCTCTTGAGAAAGGTTTCCCCAACCTGCTTCTCAAGATCTTCACTGATTGAGACTTCATAGTCTCTCCAGATAATCTTTTCCCAGGGCTTCTCCTAGCATCCAATCTGAGTCATCTTTGCTACAGAGTACCCTGCCCCCTCTACACCCCCAACTCCCCACCCCATGAATAAGAAACAAATTGTTCCCTTCACAACAGCTTTTTCAGGTATTTCAAGATTCATGTCTTCCCCCATTCTCCTCTACTGCACACCCCTAAAATCATCCAAACTTCCCCTGTGGATCATGTTCTCCAGATGACTCTTGTTACTTTCTTCTGGATCCTCTCCAACTCATCCCACAACATTCTTATTGTGGTGCCTGAAAATACGCACTATGTATCCTTTAAACTGCACATACACTTAACAAGTCAGCCTACACACTCTTTCATACTTAAAGCTAAGCATATTCAAATTACGATGTTATGAGTTCTAGTCAGCTTTATTTTAAATTATAGAGAAGATTGATGTAGCGCATTTTAGACTAGACTGGTCAACAAGAATATATTCACCATGAACTCACTCAAATTTAGTTAAATTAGGGGCGCTATGTTTCTGGGCACCAGTAGGCGTTGCTCTTTTCATGGAAGTTCAGCGCTGTTCCATGGGAAAGGTGCCAGACAGTTGCACACCTGCTCTATAAGCCAAGTGCAACATGTTCTAGCACAATCATGCTTTATAATTTGGAAATCATCTTATTCACTGTGCCTCTCTTCATCTGCATTGAGCACACAAAGCATAGTCACTGGTATCCACTTTGGCCTGAACTGTCCTCATGCTCTTTCTGAGAGCTCTGATGAACCTGGATGTGTCTCATTTTCTCTTATTTACTGCAGCTCAGTCAGATCGTGGAGGAAGCCTTGTCAGTTCTTGTTTTGTGCAGCTCAGTGACCTTCAGGAGACACTTTTGCAGCTAAGCATTTTGTTTAGCAAAGAACTGAGGAAAAAAAGTACAGGGCCCAGGTCCCTGTCTTGCAAAGAGTCACACAGCTTGACGATCTGCTCTCCCTAATGCAAAAGGGCAGGCAGAGTATTCACTTCCATTTTTTTCCTCCCCAGTTAGCTTGACTATAAATGTGTTTGCACTGATAAACATCTACAGCAAGAGATCATTTGCCAAAACTAATTAACTGCTGCTTTTTCACTAGAAAAGTGCAGCCTATGCTGCTCTGTGACATTTAGCTTCTAATTGCACTCAGTCACCAGCAAAAAATTTTCAGATATTGTTATTTGTGTTGGTTAAAGTTCCCCCTTTAGGTAAAACATGGGCCCTCTCAAATGCAATCATAGGAGCACTAGGACACTGGATTAAGAAGCTGCAACTTGACTCCTACTGCAGCAGAGGCTGAGGTCAAGGGGAGCTGCCCAAGCAGTCCACAAGGCCTTAGCTGGGCTGCACTCACACCAAGGGCTTGCTACACTCTGACTCCCCCAGCTCCCAAAAGGAAAAGGACATGGGAAGCAGGCGATTAGGACAACCTTGATGCAGCACAGCAGATCAAGCAGTCACTGGGGCACAGCAGGGAGGGAGGAATACTTAGGGCAGGAATCCATGATGAGCAGAATACTCCCACTCAGCCTTGCCTTCAGCCAAGGGGAATGGGGAGCAGCTCAGTCAGAGGGAGCAGAACAACTCACTCTCAGTCTACAGCTCTCCCTGGATTTTGCACAAGTTTGACCAGCAAGGTTTGCCCTGAGTGATATTCACCTGTGCAAACAATGACAGAACAGCTGCACTGGATAATGCTGTCTTGCTCCAATTAGCTCGTGGCTGCTCGCTGGCTGACTGTCCTGAGGACAGCAGTTTGCAGTTGGAGCATGACTTCTAGCCTCCCTTTAAGCACCATTAAGAAATTGCTACGGCCAAGCTGCAGTTTGCATTTTATTCCCTCAATAAAGCTGCCTGTTGATTTTGCTCTGATGCAGCACCGTGCCTGTGGTGTAGAGACCAGAGACTGCAAGGGCCCAAAGCCGATCTGTAATACAAGCCACTTAGCTGATACTGATAGTTAGGACCAGCTAAGAGTTCAGTTAGGCTTGCACCAAAATTTCACTGCTCTCCTCAAACCTAGGGTGAGCAGTTCACCAGGGCAGCAAACACAATAGCATTTTGGGTTGTGTACATCTAGTATATTGTGGCCACCAGGACAGCAAGGCTGTACCAGGGTCAGGAATTAAGTTATTTAATTAAAAGGAGTGTCTCAGGTTACAGTCACAGCATGTGCATCAGGAAGCACAAGGTGATTTTAAAGTTTTAATTCAAGACTGGAAGTATAAATACCCAAGTTAGCCCACAATGACCTAGCTCCAGAAGGAGCATGGGTACATCAAATCAACCTGGCTGAAGCAGTGAATAGCCAGGTTGTTAATCACCGTTCCTGTCACAACCTGGCTACCAAGATCTAACCCACACAGACATATCTGCTCATGTGTATCTACCTTTGACGTCTTTAACAGTGCTCTGTTTTGACAGGTGGAATCTAACTTTCAAGCTTTCTATCCACAGATCTTTCCAGGGAAAAAAACATCCTGAATTCCATTTTAAAGTTCTGGTAAAACAGGGTGCACAACACCCCAAAATTTAATGTCACAAGCCAAACTGTGAATCCTTTGCTCATCTTAGTATATAAAACCTCTCTACAGTTGAGCCTTGTAAACCACTTACACGTCACAAGTGAGTAAGTGCTCAGCAGTCTGAGTAAGTGGATCCCAATTCATACTGTGTTGCAGCATGGTCCGGAGCAGAATCCAGCCTGCCTCCCAGCACCAGGTCCTGGAAACATGACCTCAGCTGCCCTCTTATCTTTTGCCCTATGTCTTGAACTTTACTCCTGTTTTCAGCATAGCCTTGTAATCAAGCACAGCAAGTGGGGACTGTGAGCTCGGAAGATGTGGTAGTTTGCAATTTTCTGATCTTCCTCAAGCAAGCAGTGTTTTGAAAGTATAGGGATTTACATGCCAGAAAAGGGTGCTCAAGCTTCATATTAATTTTAAAAATAATTGAGGAAGACATTCCTCTATTTGTTCATGTGATTTAGGCCATAGCTGCAGCCTTGCTCTCTTCCACATAGTCTTTAGTGATGAGAAAGACAAGTGATCAGCAGCACAAGAACTCAGACACTTCTGATAATCATTGGGATTTAATTCAAATGAATGAAATCCAGGCACTGCAGAGCTTTTTGCAATATAATTCTAAAGCTGCTTACGGGCCAACTCAAAATAAGATTGTTGCTGTGGCTGTCTGGCTACAATGAACATGCAATAACCTCCCAGATGCCAGTGCCAAAGAATATGAATTTACCTCAATGTATGTTTTATATACAGCGATGTGTTGTCATTAAAACAAAGCTCTGCAGAAGTCACATCTTAGTCATGGGTCTATAATCTCCCCTCGGAAACCATTTGTTGCCTGTTTGCTCCAAGAATACAATTGATTTTTGCTGCACAAGGTGCCCAGTATGGCATGTTCCAAAACTGTAGTGTTTTTTGCCAAAAGCTTTGAACAGCTACCTGTGTTACTAGCATGCAGAGAGACTTCAGAGTGGATCGCACCACCACTCTGCTAGGCAATTTAAGGACACAGACCCTCTGCTAAGCGGGAGAACAAAAGGGGACAAACTGTGATACAAGGCTGACAGTAGCAAGCAGAGACAGACAGAGCAATTGGCCGGTTACAATACTGAAATGGCTGGTAACAGTACTGAAATAGAAGCAAGATCTCCTCGTTCCTACTTTTGTAGGTTTTGCTGCACCACTAACTCACCTTCAGTCACAGTCAGGACTAAATATTAATTTCTGTCAATTCCTCTCTTGCACTCTCCAGTAAAATAGCTCCAAGGAGAAAAAGACTCACAAAACACTGGAACAGGCTTCCTAGAGAGATGGACGATGTCCAAAGCCTGTCAGTGTTTAAGAGGTGTTCACACAATGACCTTAACATCCTTTACCTTGGTCAGGCCCAAACTGGTCAGGCAGTCGGACGAGATAATCGTTCTAGGTCCCTTCCAATTGAAATAGTCTATTCTATATCATGGCTTTTATAAACAGGCCTGAAAGGTTACTTGTTTCTGTAATCACCTTATACAACTGTTACCAGCCATGACAGCATCCTTTCAGATTATAACATCCTGAGACAGGCAGATAGGAAAGACTTGCCTAAGGCTACTCTTTTACCACTTGTAAAAATATTAATAAAAATACCTAAGCAAGGGCTTGACTTTATTGCTATAGATAAAATGAAAAGGCAACTGTGCAAAGAAGTCTGGCCAAAAGGATTACATTTTTATTGACCTGGTTATCATCTGATCAGGTCAGTAGCAAGACTGACCTTTATGCTATACAGCCCAACCATTTGGAGAAGATTTGCCTTCACAGGGCAGACTCGCCTCCACAGTGTGCTTGTACTACATAGACTGGAATGAGGCTGTGGCTTGACAGGACTCCACTGTTTCTGCAACACAGCATTTGCAATGGACTAAAATTTGCTATTTTGGCTGCACTTCTTCAAGCTGCAGAAGGAAGCCCAGACAAGGGAATGGCCACATACGTGGTCATGAAAGAAAAAGTCCCGCAAACCCCTGAACTTATGCTTTGAAAAAAGGAAGCAAAAGCTGGAGTTTGCAGCATTTGATGGTCCTTCCATTGCTGTGCATACCTCAACTTTGCTTTTTCATTAGGCAGCAGCAGATACCCAGAACACGTGTCTACTCCACCATATACACCGAGAACAGGCATGACACCAAAGCCAGCAAGACGGGTTACGTACCCAGCAGTAATTACAATGCAGAAAGAAAATCGCAGGGAAAAAGACAATACCCAGAATCAAGTGGTGGGATGCTAGAACCACATACTTTGCACTTCGGAATACCCACAGAATGAGGTCTCTGTAGTTCAGCCTGCACATTATCCCTTCAACCCGTACTTACACCAGGATACTCCTCTGATTTAGCTTGGGAATATGAGCACCTTGCCGACAGTTGCGTTCGGGATGTGCATCACAAGCTTCCTAATGCACACAAGCATGCTGTTTCACCAGCAGTAGGCCAGGATGTTATTATTCTCATAGACTCATGCTGGCAAGAAGTCCCCCCTCCACCCAAACCCACAAAACAACCTCTCAAAGTTACAATCTTATACTTCCCAGTTTTTAAATCCCTCCATCCCAGACACATCACAGATGCTGAGCAAGTGTCAGAGTTGCACAAACTGCAACATGGCACTCTGTGGCCTGGTGGTCCCGTGCGTAGCTACATCTTGCTCTTGTTGGGACTCAAAATGCTTTCAGTGCTCCTGGGTTTATGCTGGCCCCATTCCCTACTATTTAGGCAACTTTGGATGAACCAGGAAAACAAAACATAAAAGAGAAAAAATAGTTATGAAGACTTTTCTAGGCTTATGGTAAATGCATCAAGAGACTGTGGAAACATTCAAGTCAGGAATAAAGGAAAAGTGTGGAGGTTTTACTTTAAAAGACTATTATCCTCATCCAGAAGAAGTAGTTTAAAACAGATTGTAAGTCTCACCTATGGCTCCTTGGGAAGTGGGGGTTGGGGTGGGCAACAAAAGAAACTCACAATTTATCTTAGAAAGCCTGATCTTAAAGCTGCCTCACTCTAGATATGCAAAGATTTGCGCTCACGACTGAAGTTTCCATCACAATTTAACAAAACATCTTTCCTGTGGCAATCCTTGGTAAATACAAAACATAAACCTTATACCTGCTGAGGATATATATCTCTGCACACATTAGGAGGCACCACCCTGTCTTTGCTACTGAAAGGATGAGAGTCTCTCCTACAACCCAAGGGTCCAGGAAAGAGCCTTAAAAACAGAAACAGAAGAGAGCATTTCAGAGCAAGCAGTGGCAGATAGCTCCAGGCTGAGGCCATTACTGAGATGAAGATGATTCTTAGCCTGACATTGCTTCAGATTTACAGTATCCCAGCTAAAAAAAGAAAATTAAAAAAAATTCCCATGCTACTCCTAAGAGGAATGAGAACAAAGAGAGAGCATACACAGAATAAGGAAACCCAAAGTAAAGGAGCTCAGATCCTATAAATTATAGAGGCCATAACATTTACGCCACAGTTAATATCGTGTTATATTGGCAGATGCAAAACATTTGCTTTAAATTTCAGCTGAACATGAAATATGATAAAAACTCAAATTGCTTAGTAAACTGCGATTCACAGTTTGCATCTCAACCAGAGAGGAATCCGTCCACAGAATCTGTGACCCTGTAACCTGGCTGGTATAGGATATGAATGCAAACATATCAGCCAACGATTAGTCCTATTTCCCATATTCTTGCTAATGGGGATTTCTTGCTTAAACCATGATCAGAGAATCACAGAATGGTAGGGGTTGGAATGGACCTCTGGAGATCGCCTTGTCCAACCCCCCTGGCTTGAGCAGGCACACCTAGAGCAGGGGCACAGGAACACGTCCAGGCAGGTTTTGAATGTCTCCAGGGAAGGAGACTCCACAGCCTCCCTGGGCAGCCTGTTCCACTGCTCTGTCACCCTCGCAGGAAAGGAGTTTTTTCTCATATTCTGGTGGAACTTCCTATGTTCCAACTTGTGCCCTCTGCCCCTTATCATGTCATTGGGCACCACTGAAAAGAGTCCGGCCCCATCCTCTTGACACCTGCCCTTTAGATATTTATAAGTATTGATTAGATCCCCACTCAGTCTTCTCCAGGCTAAACAAACCCAGGTCTCTCAGCCTTTCCTCATAAGGCAGATGCTCCAGTCCCCTCATCATCTTGGTAGCCCTCCGCTGGACTCTAACCAGTAGTCCCTGTCTTTCTTGAATTGGGAAGCCCAAAACTGGACACAGTATTCCAAATGTGGTCTCACTTGGGCAGAGTAGAGGGGGGAGGATAACCCCCCTCGACCTGCTTGCCACATTCCTTTTAATGCACCCCAGGATATTGTTGGCTTTCTTGGCCACAAGGGCACATTGCTGCCTCATGGTCAAGTTGCTGTCCACCACCTCTCCCAGGTCCTTCTCAACAGAGCCACTTTCCAGCAGGTCAACACCCAGCCTGTACTGCTGCATGGGGTTGTTCCTCCCCAGGGGCAGGACCCTGCACTTGCTCTTGTTGAATTTCATTCGGTTCCCCTCAGCCCAGCTCTCCAGCCTGTCCAGGTCTCGCTGGATGGCAGCACAGCCTTCTGGTGTGTCAGCCACTCCTCCCAGCTTGGTGTCATCAGCAAACTTGCTGAGGTTACACTCTGTCCCTTCATTGAGGTCATTGATGAATATGTTTAACAGAAATGCACAGATCCCTGGGGAGCACCACTAGTTACGGGCCTCCAACTAGACTCTGCCCTGTTGATCGTGACCCTCTGAGCTCTGCTGTTCAGCCAGTTCTCTATCCACCTCACTGTCCACTCATCTAACCCACACTTCCTAAGCTTACCTATGAGGATGTTATGGGAGACAGCCTCAAAAGCCTTCCTGAAGTTGAGGTAAACAACATCCACTGCTCTCCCTTCATCTACCCAGCCAGTCACACCATTGTAGAAGGCTATCAGATTGGTCAAGCACACAATACATAAATGAATTCTATTCTTTTCAGGAAATCAAAGCAAAAATTATATCCAAGTGTTCAAAGAAATCACCTAAACATGATAGCTGACAGAATAGTAACTAAAATCTTGAACATTGAGTAAGAATTTATCTTTTTAAATTGAATCCCTAGACAAGGTTAGTTCCATGCTGACCTCAGCACAAGTAACCAAAGACATGCTAGGAAGGCTGGAATTCAGTTCTCTCCCTGCAAATCTTAAGCTAACAGTCTCCTCCATCATCAAATCTGTTTAGCCTCCATAGGCATAAAAAAATCTCAAGGAATGTAAAGAATTAGACAGGGCCTAGAATCTCCAAGTCTTCAATTTGTCATTAGCTATAATTGTCAGAAAAGCACACAACATAGAGACTGCAAGATGCTTTAACCCAAGCATCTTATTTGTTCACGGTGTTTCTGGAAGAAATTTGCCCTTATGATGCAAATGCAATAGTAAGAGTCTCTTCAGTGCAAAAGGACCACTAAATGATGGCAGTTTTAATTGCTTGACCTTGACATCCCCAAATCCCTGGCACTCAAGCCTTTTTCGCTCAGAAACATCTGGCTCGTGGGTTACCCAAGGATTCTCTTTGCTACACGATCACAAAGGCTAACAGGAGTCTGAAAGTTCCCACATGGAGGATTTTTTATTTAAGAAGGACATATTCTGTGAGGAGAACTCCCACGGGTCAGAGGAAGCTGAGGTTCTTTTCAACCGTTGGCATAAAATTCACAAAGCACAAAGTATCCTTGTTTGAGGAAATTACCTTTAATGCCAAAGCCCAGTTCTCCTGGCAGAGAGAAAGCCCCCTGTGACAAGCAGAGCAATAGGGGCTTCTTGAAAGAGAAATGCCTACATAACTTGAGGGTGGGAGGGAGAAGCTATTCAACTGGAAGGACAACTCTGGCATAAACACAAATGTGTATAAACTTGCTGTAAGGAAATTTAAGACTGGGAAGACATTTTAGTCACAGAAGGCTCTCCGAGCAGCAAGGTCATGGAACAGCCTCCTAAGCAGCAGTGGTAAAGGCAGGAGAATCTAGTTGATTTAGTGACTCTGCTGGAAAATAAGTTATAGAGGTATCCCAGAATAAAGTTGGCTACAAGAGAAAGAGAACTATTCTGATTTGAAATTGTAAGACAGTGACTCAGCAAGTCCCTGATGGTCCTGTATTTTCTTTTAAGATAAACTAAAAGATAACAAATTAAGGGTCAGTCACCACTGAAAAAACCCAAAACAAAACAAAAAAACCCTCATAAACTAAGCACCCAAGTTGAACATCCGTGCCAAATACTATTGCCTGTGAGGAGATTGGTTCTGCTCTGCTTCATGTTACAAACCAATCTATATGCCTGTCAGGATGTTAACTCCATGTGTGCAGGAAGAAGTGTAAAGGAGCCAAGTGTATAGGCAGGGGAGTTCAAGAGTACTCTGTCAAGCACTCTGTGCCCAGCTGTACACTGGGCTACCTTTCTGACTACGTATAAGATATTCAAACACCTGTCTTGGCACCCTTAAATAACAGGCACATCAAATCCCTTATCAACCAAGTGTTATTGGACAGTGTACAGGCAAGGTCCATTAAACTGTAAGGGAATCTGGATACTTCAATATGCCAGGATATAGCTCCACCTTCTTTGAAACTAGTATTTTAACCACTTTGCATACAATGCTAAATCAATAAAACATTACGATCACATAAGTCTTATAAGGAAATGTACCCTAGAATTTAATAAAGATGAAAGAAATAAGATCCTCTTGTCATTTTATTTCTCTAGTCTAAATTGAAATGATCAAATTTCCTTTCTGCAGACCTCTTCACCCATCCAAGGAGAAGTTACAAGAAGGGCTATAACTCTCACCTGTACAGCTCTATTCTTTAACATGCCTCAGGGTACAATATTTCTGGCTGACTAGGGGATATAAGACTGGAATCTTTTTCAGCTTTTTATGCAGGTCTGTGAAGCACTGTCTGCACTATAAAATTTTTTCAAGATGGTTTTGCCGCAGCCATTTCCTGGCTTGATTCTAACCCAGTAGTTCTTTCTTGCTTCCTTCAAAGAAACTGATGAGTTCTACCTTGTAAAGGATGAGGACAGGAGGGGAAAGAGTTCCAATCTTCTGTTAATCTCTCTGTCCTCCTCCCACTGCTTTGCCCCTCATGCGAGGCTTTCCCAACTCTCCCTGAATACTACTGGTTGAGGACTCTTCTTTCTGGTAGGTGGTCTTTTGCTGTAAGACTGCTGGCTGAAGATCAGAACAGTAAGCAGAGCAGAAAGTATAAATAAATACTTTTCCCAGACTACAGAGAGGCATGACTTGCTTGCCACCTCTTCAAACTCTGGGTGGGAGGCACTGGCAAACACTTGGGCTGCTGCAGGAGTCCTACTTGTGGGCTGAAGCAACACTCTATGCAAGCATAGAAACAATGGAATCTTAATTACTGCAGCTGTGCAACTGTAACAAGGACTGAAGTTTGAAAGCATGACTGATAAGCAGCTAGATAACAGACTGATGAACAGACCATCTGTAGTCTGTCAAAGAGCTAACCAAGGTCCATACCAAATACGCCCGATGTACTATGTGCAAGCTGAAAAGTATCCAAATATGGTATTCAAAAATGTACAACACAATCAGAACATGGTCACTGCTAAAGACTAGAGGCTCATATATGAGGTAACCAACTCAGAAGACATGAAGTTACCAATTCAGAAGTGCATACCAGAAAGTGATAGGTTATAGGAAGAAACAAAGAAACACTAGATAAGAAACTGACAATATAGTTAGAAAGCCAAGGCCTAGATTTGGGCCACTGAACTGAAGGGTTTCACTATGCATCACTTGGCCAAGAGCACAGTGCCATCTTTCTATCCACCACACTACCTTGAATAGGAAACCTGTGTTACACTGAGCTTTGGAGGTGCCCAGGTTAAATAAAACATGATCCCCAGGACTTTAGAGCAGCCACCTACAGCCACTCCCATTTCAATAACAAACGGGGACTGAAGTAAGAAGGAGAGCCAGGCACACATAGAAGTGACCAGATTAAATGTCTGTAGTCTAATGTCACCTTTCTCCTCTCATGAGTGAGAAAGCAGTAGGCAGTAAGATGAGAAAATTGAGAAAAAACTTAATTTCTATTAAGAATTTCCCCGTTGCAACTGAACCTACAAATTTACACAGATATTGTTAGGAAACATAGGTGAAAAGATCATCTTTCTACCCCATCAATATGTATGAAAAAAACCAGCCCAGCTCCGGCACCAGAGGAAAAATCCCTCTAAGCATCTTTAGGTTAGTCCTGTGAAACAGCTTCTTGCTTCCCTTCCCGTCTCAAGAGAATCATTAAGTATTATGCTCATGAATGGACTCACAACATGGAACAAGGCTGGTGAGAAGATGCTTTGCAAAAACTTCTCATGCATAGTAAATGCAAAGAGGTCTTTGAGTCTAGAATCCTTTCTGTAGGACAAAGAATTCGTGATAGCTTCATGATAAAGACTGAATTGGAAACACTAACCTCTTTTTCAACAGAGCTGAGACTTCCTTATTTGAATAGGGTGGGCATCTACTGATTCTCCACAGGGGTTAATGGAAGACAACAAAATTTTGCCTGAAAAGATCTGAAACTTGCTTGGAAAAGATATTACTACACTTTACTTCTCTAGGTATGTTATATAGCCCTCATTAATCAGTCCCCTTGTTTGCAGGGAAACTTTTATCCCAAATTTGCAGTCAAGTTCACAGTATTTTAGGCTGGCAATTTTGAGTTTATTGAATTGCAAACCCTATGTTGATTTTTTTCAGTCAGCTTGTTCTTTATTCGTATGTGCATGTGTGCATAACGCTGGCTAATCTTGTGATCTCAGTATAAACTCATGAAGGTATGAATTTCTATAAATGCAACTATGCAGTCATCTTGTGCTAAGTATTTTAAGACTTCTTTTTAAACAGGGGATTTTAATTCCCAATATTTTTAATCCACACTACATTTAGTTTCAATAGCCCATTTAGTTTCAATAGCATTTTCATATCACAGTAAATCTTGTAACAGGAATGCACAAACCAGTGTTCTGACCATGGCTTTTTGTACTATGAGGAATTCCAGTGTTTGATTAGCTGTTTATAACAGTAGCAGTTGTGTATTTTAGTCTGGCAAGGAAAGATACCAATATGTCTGAGAAACTGCAAACCGAACAAGAAAATCAAACAGAAAACTCCAATGTTTTCCCAAATTAAAAATATTACAAGAAAACTCAAATAAGGAATTTGGGACAGAAAAGATGGAATTAAATTGAATATTAACTTTTAACAGAACCCAATATAAATATATATACTTCTCATATACTGACGGTAAATACGATGCAAATGTAACTGTGATAACAGGGTAGGCCACAGATCTATGAGAATCCTTTTATACTAACCAAATTCCAAATGCCTCTGATGTGCTTTAAATTGTAACTTGGACTGGGAGGTTACATGCGCACAGTGCCCCAATATTATTCAGTTGTAAAATCCCACAAAACTTGCTAGATTAACTTCAAAGTTCCTAGAAGAATATATTTAGAACAGACAAGAGAACATGAAAAGTTAAGGATTTTTCTTTTTTTTTTTCTTGTAGAAAAAGATAACCATCTCAGAGATAACACATCAACCCTTTAGGTAAGACTGAATGCAAAGGCAGATTTTGATCAATATCTGAACAGCATAGCTAGCAAAAAATGTAATGGTGTTGCTTTCTGTTCAACAAGGCTTTGGAATTCGGCATTCAGAAGGTGGGAATCGAAAGTTAACTCATTGCTTACTATGGCATTGCATTTATCATCTCACTTCTCTGAAGCAGTCCTCCACGGGTGCTCAAAAGAAGGGTATAGCAGCCACATATCACAGAATGAAAGCCTTACTGTCTTTGCGAAGAATTGATGTGTCTCTGGTTCAAGCAATCTCTTTCATACAGATAATAGATTAAAAAAGCAGTGTCATACAAATATCACGTTACAGCTTTCCAGCAAGAGGTTGCCAGCTACAAAGAGCTGTACAAGAGGATGCAAGTCATAGCCCGCTACACATCAGCCAGCAGTTAGTAGCTTACACTTCACTGACATGACACAAAACTCCACTTCTGGCACTACCTTCTCATTCAGCATCCTTTTGTTATCAAAAAAAGTTAGAGTGAAGTTACAAAAAACCCCTCTGTCTCTATCATCATGTTATTTCAGCTAAGATCAGGCAGGTGATACAATGAAGTAAACCATCATCTCTTGCCAGCAACCTCAGAGAAATCAGGCTGTGTCTAGAGAGAGTGAAACACTGTTTGGAAGGCACCTGTAGCTTAAGTAAGTTTCACAAAAGAAAAACATCAGGGTTCAGCAGATTTCTAGAACTGGGACAGTATTTAAGATTATACAAATGCTACTACTAGTAACTTCTTGTCCTTGCCTTCAGTTTCCACACTATGGCCAACACTGCCTTCAGGACAGAATCGAATCACATAGTTGACTGATTAAGAGCCCTCAAACCAAGTCAAAAAGGCACTGTCAGGCTGAACTCTTGCCTTGAAAAAGGATGAGATAAACAATTCTAAATTTAACAGAAAAGAAGGGAGAGATTCACTGTAACAGACAGGTAGTAAAATGAAATGTGACACATCATCCCTAGAGGACGGGAAACTGGCAGCCTGGCTGGCTTTTCCTTGTGACAACCCCAAGATATATGACTATCTCGGCAGAGAATAGAAAGAGGTACTAGTCCATATCACTGCAGCCCATTATAATTAGCAGTTTGCTAAACAGCTAAGTTTCATAATTATAGTGATGCAAGGAGGCCAAGAGCACAACAGATAAGAATATGCAGTTCTTCCAGAACTAGCTGACTAATCCACTTTGGGGATCATTTTAATGAACATTTCCAATGAACATTTCTGGCTTCCAAACAGTTTCCAAAAATATGGGAGGCAGCAAGGGAAAAATTTGGTATTCATTTCCGCCTGCTGACCAACCTGCTCTTTCAGTTTGTTTGCCAACCTGCTATCTGATTAGGCATCTTATTTGCACAAAATGTTCGTATCAATTACAGACAAACTACTAAATTGTTCCCTCTGGACATCTTGGATACCACCATCTAGGGGAAGAGGAAATAAATTTGATTCACAAATGTTTCACAGTGATAAGCATTTATCTTCCCACTAGCTATTGCACTGATATGCTCAGTAGGGTACAATCATCCTCTTGTGGAAACCAACAGATTTTGGATTGGATCCGTAATTCAGGAAGCAAAGGTATGTCAGTGGCAAAACAGTAAACCAAGGTCTGACTTGCTCATAGAGCACCGAGACCCTTGATTACTGGAGAAGGAAATGTAATTTTGCTGCCCAGTGCCAGACCATGTCCAGCTTCCCTTTTCAGATGATGAATTCCAGGGTGAGGTATCTGTGACTTGTTAAAAAAGCAAAGCCTGAATTTAGCTGTCTGGCACCAGACTTGTCTTCACATTATGATTTGCCTCTTGACTAGTAACTAATAATACCTCAAATAGTTTCTGCTTTTTGTTTTTTAAATTCAAATTTAAACACAGGAAAAAAGCTCTTACGAGTCCTGATCTTCACAGCTGTTTTCATGAGGCAAGACTTCACATTGTCTTGTAGAGTTTGACATAATCTCTTGTTTTAATGCCTTCTTTAAAATTCTTTTTTACAATAACAGGTGCTCAAATTTGGCTGAAAGGCTATTAAGACGTTATCAGATTTATGTCAGGAGACTTGTTAGTTCCCTAAAATAAAACAATTGGCACAGAGGTATTCTGAAAGAGAATAGGGATATTTTTCCCCTCCACCCCATCAACTGTTGTGCAGTCTTTCAAAGAGATTCTGGATTGCACACCGCTGGAGTGATACAAAATGTCACGAAGCAGCACATGCAATGACGCAGAACAACTTCTAATTGCCAGTTATTCATACACACGCATCTCCTGCCAAAATAGATCAACCTGGAATGGCATTTCACTTTCATAAAGTGAAGAATTTCCCCTATTACTGAAGAGGTCGGTTGCTGTGATGCAGGAAAAGGTGTGGGAAAGCAGCCACAATTAAACTTTTTCAAGTAAGTATTCTTAACTTTCAACCTCAAAGACAGCCCCAAACTGAATTTTTGTACTAAGGTCAGCACAGCGAGCTACAGAATCATGGCCAATGTGTGGGAATGAGCTAGTGAAGTTGGTCTGTTCTCCAGTGGAAAGAAAGTGTCAGTTTTGGCTTCAGACCCTTCCCATCTTTTAGCCTGTATAGACAACAGAACATTTCCCATTCCCACCTTCAGACTTATTAATGTGCTGCAGTGGGTCAGACACCACTTTCAAAGAAGTGGATTTGTTTGAATTAGAGCAGAGGCATCTTTGCCAACAGTGTTACAGCAGCCATTTGCACAACCGTGACTTGTCTTTACTAACACTACTAAAAAATGGAAAAGGTGTTCTTTTCCAGGGAAACAAAACAAAAAGGCAGCCTAGTTCAAAAGTCTCCTTCTGAGCAGTTCCCCTCAGACTTCCCTTGTGTGCAGTACTAATTAGCACACTCAGCCTGAAGGTCTGTCCCAAAGGAAGCTCATACTCCACAAATTCCCTGTAGCGTCTGACAGGCAAACAAGGGACGTACAATCAACTTCTGGAACTGCATTATTAGTGATCTAGGCAGGAAAAACGTCTGACATCAGACTTAGGCTGATTCTGCTGGGGATGGAGAGAAAGATATATACATACAGACACACTCTTTACCAAAAGCAGCGCTATATCTGCCTGTTCAGAATCCAGTCTCTAACTGGAACTACTCATGGTGTTCGTGGCAACTGTGAGCGGAAGTGCTTACACAACTAGAAGGATAACCTTGCTGAAAGATAGATACCAGACCCAAGCGTTGTTTTGCAGAATAAGTCCTCTGGAAAACTTACATACTGCTTCAGTAGTCACTAAGAAATCTAGCACTCAAAGTTCACAAATATCTGGACAGACCTGAAAGTTTTTCCCTAGCAAACTCTTCGAAGACAAACCAGAGCAATGTTAGCCCTGGTGTTTCTAAGAACTCTGCTTCGGCTGAAAGATCTCTGCTTCAGCACTGGATTCAATAGCCTAAAACAGCCTCCTGAAATCTCACTCCATTTTGTGAGCCCCCCCCCCCCCCCCTATTTTATTTACCGCTGACAACCTATTGTATGCCTGAAGCTCTCTTTCCTTTCCAATAAGAGAGAATTTGCAAGGAAGGGTATCATCCTTGCTTTACCAGAGGCTATGATATTAATGGATATTTGGCGATGAAGTAGTATGTCTGTGAAACTGGTTTAAATTATTGCAACTCAAAACCACTTCACTGATTAACAGCCTAATTAATTTGACTAGATCTGCAGTCAGAAGCACACATTACTTCTGACTAAAAACAGTAAGAGTGCTTATGAGTAAGGGATGAGAGCTATAAAACTCATGTATCATGTTAATAGGCTTTTGATTAATTTAAGTCAATAATGCCATTTAGCAAAAAGTCTCAATCACCAGGGCAGAAACAAAACACCAGAAAAACTGTAGAAACACTCCAAAATTGCCCTTTTCTTTTTTGGCACAATACAAGTTCATATTTAAGACAATAAAACCTTTCAACTACCTTTACCACTGGATTCCCTAGTCTGTATTGTCTTTTTGCTCAGGAGGACGACACCAGCATCATGTAAAAGATGTCTGTGCATCTTTCTAGACTGTGCTCTGTGGAACAAAGCTGTCATCTCTACATTTGATAACACTTGGCAGCAAACCCACATTCCTTGTGCATCACAGACTTCCCCTAAGGCCCTCAAGTGTGTTGGATATGGACAGCACAGGGTTACGGCTTCCAATTATAAACCCAGATCTACTCACACTTTCTGCGGATGAGATATGCAGATCCCATGATAAGCACATACACTAAATGTGTAGAGGATATATCAGTTCTGCATACCTACAGTATCAGGGGACCCTCACTGTTTCAGTAAGATTTTTGACCTATTTTTCCCTGTGAAATCATGACCTACATTCTATGTATAATTTCCAGAGTATTAAAAACACCTCAAAATCTCAATATAAGTCTTTGAGACCGAATTCCGTACCTTACACAGTAACCTCATGTGGTAAATCCAAAGTAAAACATGCTAAGCAGCAGTATAAATTTGTACTGTACTTGTTGACCAGCTTGGAGCAGAAGGCACAGAAGGTGCCTGGGTTTAGACATGCAGTGTTGAACTTGGGTTCAAATGCACTTCTCTCATGAAACCCTCTAGGAGAGCCACCAGTCACCCAGAGCAGGATGAAAACATTGTGGCTGCAGATCAACACTGTAGATTGAAACTGTCAAAGAGAAGAACCCAAGGAATACATTCTCAAAAAATAAAATAATAAATTACTCAAGAGATAAATTATAGTCTCATGGAAAATACTATGGTAAAAGGCTGCTCCCCAGATTTAATGGCACTATTAAATAACACACCCACTAAGCAAAGACTGATCAGACAATGTATTTTTCTTCAATGCATCTGAAACATGCCAGTGAATTGGTCTTGGCAAATGGGCTCAAACATGATCAACCAGCTTTCCATAGGAAAAGCGCCAGTTGTTCTGATGGCACAAAGCAATGCAATTAAGCATTTACAGAATGCTCAGAAAATAAGATATGGCTGTAAATGCCATATTCTCCCTCCTCTCTGTTCTTCACTTCACCAAGAAATCAAGGCGGGGGGTCGGGGAGCAGAACAGTAGTAGGGAAGGAGGTCACAGCATAGCTCAGTCATCTTCTCCCTCATTATTCAAAGAGATTGAGTATGATTCTTGAAGGCTTCAGGAATTAGTGCAGGAATCAGAATCCAGCTTACAACTGCTGGTTATTTTCTTTCTGAAACACATGTTCTAGTGCATCTACAGATATTAAAATAAAAATTTTGATTCTACCCCAGAATTGCAGTAGAAATGCCATAAATCTGAGAATATCTTGGTTATACTGTATCACCAACACTGCTCCCACTCTCTGCATATTACCTGGGATATGGAAACAGATTTTAGTAGTTTCAAACCATACACAGGTATACCTTATCATCCAGCTCTAGTGATACTGAGAGTAGTCTGAAATGCACCCTTTTACTCTCAAGTTCCCCAGACAACTTTTTCCCAGCACTAATCCAGAAATAGCAAATGGTTTCTAGGTGGCCAGAGAATGAAAGGGGCAAAGAACTGTGGGAATTTCAGATAAAGCTTGTCTCTGGCTATTAGACAGTGAAAGAAGCTGAGAAGCCAAAAAGAGGTCAGCTAAAAAAAAAAAAAAAAAAGTATTCCTCACTCCATTATGCAAACTGCATTTATTCATGTAGAAAAACCTAAAAAAAAAAAAACCCACAGAAGAAAAAAACCCACCCAACCCAAAACTTTCCTAGCAGGTCTGTTGTTGCCTATTGCTACAGCCAATTCCTCTGGGTCTGAACTCTGACCACTGAGATTTTAATTCTGTTTCACAATAAGACTATGAATAGTCTGTACCACTGAATAGTCTGTTCTTCAGCAAACACTCATACTACACAATACTTCACTTTTTCTTTCTCTCCTTTCTTAAGAATGGTCACGCCTACCTCTTTCATCAGAGTTTCCATTCTTTTTCAGAAATCAAAACCTAAATACCTAAACATGAAAGAGGGTGAATCTGGATGAAAAGAAGGCAAGACAGGAAACAGAGCCAACAAGCTGCTGCCTAGCTGCAGACACAGGGAAGTCATACAGAACACTAAGAAGTAAAAGAAATTAATTCATGCTCCTGCTGTGATCACTTCATTTCAAGGTTAGCAAGAGCATGTCCTCAAATAGCACCTTCAGCTCTGATGGGAAGTAAGCACTTGAAAAACATTAGTAGGCTGCCAGACCCTTTAAAGTGTTCATCATCTGTTAGGAGAGCAGGTGGAGCAAAGGCAGAGGCTGAGTTGTCTACAAGAGCTCACAGTTTTAGTCCTATTTAGGAAGGAACCTCTTGGGACGAATTGACAAACCTACTCCAGAGCCTGACAACAAGAAACACCCATTTGAGTTTATCATTATGTGGACACTTGTTCCTGCAGATAGGGCTGAGACAGTGAACATGCTCTGCATGACATGGCTAAATAAAGTTTTCTTATCTACCTGAAAAGCTGACCCAACTGGGCTCTTCCATAAATGGTACCAGACCTAACTCTGTGACCCTACACTAGTCACAGAGAACTTGCTCTTTGTGTGAGCAAGAGCTGCATCCTTGTAGCTCAATTATTTAAAGCCTTAAGTTGCATTTTTAAATTAAGAGTGGAAGTATGATCTTAGTAGGAATCGTTATTATTGAAAGGTCTGGTAAGCACATTTGATCAGACCTTGTATTTTAATTACAAGATAATATCTCTCTTCCTGTTATTTTACAGACCTAATACAATCATAGGAATGTGATATGTTGCTGATTATTAATAATTATTACACACCAAGAAAGCCACTAATGTCTTCAACTGCTGATCTTACTCCAAATCGTTATTGTGTATCTTTTTTCAGTCATGTTTTGAAACCTTGCTCTAAAACAAGTTACAAGCACCAAATTTCCCCAATCTCAATTCAGGTCAGGTTTCTGTTAATTTTGGTCAGTGGTAACGTTACAATGTCCTGGTACATAAGAAGTTGTACAGTTATACTCAGTGATTGTAAAATGCAATCAACTAAGATAGTATATTAACCTAAAACAAAGTGTAGTGCTTTCTTCTTCCAGTTAGCTGTCATTGTCAGGAATAAAAACTAGATGGTCACTGACCCAAGACAGCAAGACATTGTCCTCTATCCTGAATCATGGCACTAAGAGGTGTTTCAGGCATAAAGATAGAGACTCTTGGGTAAAATACCAACAGGAGAATCTTGTCTTTTTATTGAAAGATATCTGAGTTTGGAACCAACCTTCAACTTGCTGTGGTGATATGTTCTGCACAAGTGGAATCTAACTGCACATTTCACTGCTCCCAGTGAAGTCAACCAGAGCCAAAAACAGATGGGAGCAGAACAGTACTTGGAACAATTATTTGTTCAATCCAAGCAAACCTACCAAATAACCAAAAACAAAGACGCAGAAGAAGTTTACACAGCTTGTCCGATTTCTAAATTTAAAGCAACCCTGTCTGCAATGTATAAACTGGGTCCTGAACTTCTCATGTTCTTGTGCCCTTACTCTTCACAGGTCACGGTACAACACCACATAACAGAAAATTTAGTGCTTTCATAGCGAATAGTTTCTTCAAAGGAGTGGGGAAAGCCGGAGTGGTATTTGTCATCTTGGGTTACACGGGTTTTGTATGCAGTAATAAATTTTCCTCAGAGTAAAAGCCTTGGATTTATAATACACCTCCTGAAGTCTTTTGGTCTGCAAATGCATTTGGTCTGTAGTATTTTCTCAAAAGTATTCATTTCATTCAGTCTTTGGGCTAGCTCATTAATTTTTACTTTGTTAAGAGTTATTTCTTCCCAAATATACTTTGCATAAAGATTCCCAGGCTCCTAATTTTTCAGACCCAAGTAGTAAATTAGCTTTCCAGGTGCCAAAGTGATTAACTCTGTTTCCTGCAACTGTTACAGCCAAAGTTCTGGAGTTGTGTCTGCCACAAGATCTGGACAAAAAGAGCTGAATAAGTTTCCTTCCATTACTGAAAACTGGAGTGATAAGATATCCCACTGGGTTTCCTTCTTCCATAATAAATTATGCCTGTCTCTAGATCAACCCTCTGGATTTTTCTTTCATTGTTAGTATAACCAAATTCCATAGCACTAAGGAAAATAGTATGGCTGAACTCAAAACATCAATTAATCTCAGAAAATGAACAAACTGAGCAAGTATATCTCTGTTTCTAAAGAAAACATAAATAAAATAGAAAAAAGCTGTCACACTGGCTTAGGAGGCTAATTCTTTCCACTTCTTTCATTTCTGCTATGGGTTTAGGAATGATAGTGCTTTTCTGTATTCCATTTTAGGTGTCAAGCTAAGATTTTAGAGATGCTCTGAATTCAGTTTCTCAGGTAAGGGTCATTATCATTAAATATTCTGATTCATCTGAAAGCAAAACTGGACAGAATTATTCAAGAGTTCAGTAAAAAGAGGCACCAAAATTGTTGCTCTTGGTTAGACAAAAATCCAGTTTGCAACAAAAGTTCTGGTGCCATTTAAGAATGACAGAGTGTCCTTTACAGGGACTTTCTGTCACACTCTTATCGCAGCGCTAAGCCTAGGCAGCCCCTCGGATCAAAAAAAGTAAGAGCGTGAACACAAACAGGTGCTCCTTTGTCTCCCAGAAAAGATGTCCATATGTGGCGCGTACACTCAGAAGGCAACACATTCCATATGTTCTTAGTTAAAGATTAAATAGATTTTACTCCATGGGCTCCACTAAGCAATTGCAGTCCTACTTCTGTTCACGGTGTCACAAGAAAGGTTATAAAACCCTAGGCTGGTTTACACGTCACACAACACAACCAGTAAGAGTGACAGAACCCCCTTCCAGTGCAGACTGAACCCAACACAGGTCCACCACTCTACTGAGAGCACTTAAAGTCTTTTAGTTATATGTCTCCAGGTAACACAGAGCTTCTGGAAGTCCACGCATTGAAAATAGTAGTGTCTTCAATCTCTTTCAACATTAATGACCAAGACCTCAGCCTTAGCATGTACAGTAATTAATACTGCTAAACCGCAGATGAGAACACTGAGGTAAATGGGGATTAGGACCCAGATTCGTCTAACTTAATTCCACATAAGTTCCCATGCTCCACGTTTCTAAGCTATCTAGCTCAAGACCTTCTTGAATGGCCAGCTGCCAGGAAATACCGGAGGATTTTCCTTGGTAAGTGGTAGTCTTTGTGATCTGGCTAAAGTGTATGTGCGACATCAATCCACCAGCTCATTGCTCCAGGGGCTGAACTACGTCCTTCCTCTGGCAAGTGTTCCAACATGAAAAGCTAGCAAGTAGCTAATTCCTTGATTTGTAAGGGCTAATTGGAAACCTTGAGGAAATTACATTAAACACAACGTTAAAAGCCTTCACTTTTCAGACACAGAAAAGCCCCAGAGCAAAACCCAGTGTTTTTATTACCTCACAGTCTCTGCTGCTGCTGAAGAGAGAATGCACAAAATTTGGAAGTCCAGTACAGCACTATGAGACATATGGGCAGAACTGAATTCCTGGAGCATCAATCTATCTCCTGCTATCACTAATAAGCCTCCGGTAATTCCACGCATAAATGGATGCTTCATTTTAGAAATGAGTTGCAGTCTTTGTCTGACATAAAAAAACCAGTATTTATGTAAATAAAACACAACCTCATCAGGAACTTACGGCTTTGTATGCTAGCTTCTGTATCTATTGCCTCATCAAGTGTGAAATGGATACTGACCACTCCTTGAATTCCTTTCTGCATGAGCAATGCCAGAGGTTAAATACCTCTGCCTGTGAGTCTGTAGGAGGGGATACAACAAGCTATGCCAGCCTGACAGTGCACATATCCACTCTTAACCTGAGGCACAAGATATTCACCAGAAAGGTCCACTGATGGAGAGGTATTCCAATCTTAGTCACAAAACCCATGCTGTATTACACAAATCTCATGCTTATCTTGTTTTGCCTTTACTTTATCCAGTCTCCCAAGCAACAACTGTCACAAGGCAGAGGTAAGAATCTTTTAAGACATAAATTAGCACTAACTGCAAATAAGCTGACTGGCCATCAAGTGTACGTATTACAAAATTCTTCACTGGATGCAGACCAAAACTATGCTACAGGCATAGTCTAATTAATATTGCAGAGTACTTTTCTCCCTAGTGCTAAGTGCTCTGCCTGCAACTTTTCTGCACGTTTGCCTCTTTTTTTTACATTCCAATTAAGAGCTTCCTCTACCCCCAACCAGTTAACTCATGCGTTTTTGCATTAAAATAACAGTGAGAAGTTGTCCACTGTAAACCATTGGTTTTTCCTGTTGATGCCACAGAAAGTCTTCACTTCTCTGCACTCAAATGCAGCGAATTAATTTTTCTGATACCTCATGCTAATTACTTGTTCACAGAGCAAGTCACCAATTCCCTTGAAGGCCAGCAATAGGAGATCCATTCACCAAACAACTAAATGGATTTTACTTCATGTAGTTATAAGCCTATATAAAGTAAAAGCCATTACAATTAGATTCTAAGTAGAATGTCAAATACTATCATGAATAGTTTTATGCAAAGTATTACTACATAGAGAAGAATGTGCAGGTAAAAGAGACACTCCCAACCTATGTCATACATATCAGAATTGCTACTTATCTGCAACTGTATTCAGCTGCTGAAGGAGCAAAACTAATTTAATCAGTCATAAGAAGAGCTAATCACAGAATCACCTTGCAGAGCATGAGGATCCCAGAATGCAAATGAGACACCTGATGTGAAAATCACTATTTTAGATAGCTTTAATAGTTGAGCAGAGCAAGGTTTAGTGAGTCAGAGCTTACTTTTCAGGCAAATTAGCTTTTAATTTTCCATGTCACTTTACATTATACAACTGTCTTGGAAATTTTCTCTTTCCTTAAGATAGCATCTTCTCACTTGCATACTGTTCTTTCTTGCAGGAGGCGATTTCAGTTCATGGCAATACAAGCAGCATAAGAGCCACTGGAAAGCCTAAATTTTAATTCCAGGCACACTTTTAAGACTCACTTTTTGGAAAAGTAAAAGCTAATTGAAGTCAGCTAGCAATAGTTACAGGTTACTCTGAAAGTTGTAGAGCAGAAGTAATAGATCCACACTTTGAGCAGACAACACCTCTATACTGACAAAGGTCTGATGCTTTCCAGACAGCAAACCTCAGTTCTACCCTTTTGATAGTTTACCTAGACCTGAAACTGAAGAAGCTATATACATGTGACAGCAGATGATACAACCTAGTGCTGTTTACAGCAGTAGAGGCCAGTGGCATAGTGTTGAAAGGCGAGCTGAGTCAAACTCCTGCAGTAAAGCCATAGGTTTACTACAGCATGACCTCTAAAGAGTTTAAGGTGCCTCCAACAGAGTCTGGAGAACAGGGAGAATAGATAGGTATGTCAAAAGCTTTCATGAACCCAAGTAAAATTCCAGGGTCTATTGCCACATACACTTAACTAATCAAACTGAAATCACCGGTTGTATTAGGAGCACATGAGATTGCTGTTCAGCAATGGGAAAGTGATAATAGAGAAAGTTTGGGAGGGGAAGAATGCTGGTTAAAGCTTGTCATATATGGATGACAAGAAACTGAAATCAGCATGTCTGAGAAGAACTGAAGGTGGATCCCCAGAAACTGTAGGAACCTGTGAATCCACAGTAGGCAGATTGGTGAGTGACTGTGCAAGCAGAAAAGGTAGGAACACAAATAAAGAAGCAGACCCTATGTATAGTGTAGGGGAGACCATAACACTGACAGAGATCCAGGACACGTTACTCACAAATGCTAAGGACAGCCAAGAGGTCACTCGCCTGAAAACATCAATATGTTCAATATTTCTATTACCATCTTCTGCACATTTAACTTCCCAATCAGAAGTACCTCATCCCTTTTCCTCACTGACATCACAAAAGTCACAGGCTCCACAGAATATATCAATTAATTAATCAGAAGCCAGGGAGCAGGGAGGTGACAACAAAATAAGACAGTAAAACACTTGGCTGTTTCATCTATAACTAGTTGACTATGTGAATCTGATTACAAAGCTTTATATTACTCCTCCTGAATAGGCCTCCCAACCCTTGAATTATGACTCCTGAAAGTTTTTCTGAACAACTCAAGATGCCTGCCAAAACTGCAGCCATCAAACACATGCAAACTTGATACACCAGATAACTGGGTGGAAACATATGTCTAGGTGAAATTGGTAAGAGTTGCAAAGTGTAACTGAGCAGGTTTTGGCAGGGCAAAGTAGCTTGTGTATCAAATGCCTCATGCTGCTAAATAATAGAGTTGCACTTTCTGTATAAGCCAAGTTGGCATCCTACAATAGGGGTGATTACATTTTTGCATTTGGTATTTTCTGCTTCTACATTATATCAAATTTCTCACTGCAGCATCAGGAGAAATTTCTATCTACTTGGGCTGAAAGAAGCTAGGTAAGGAGAACAGTTCTACACCTTTGTTACCTTTATAAAAAGGTTAGTTTGCAAATTGCCTTCATTTTCTACCAAAGCCAACGGATATATGTTCTGTTGAGCTGCACAGGTTCCCAGTGATTTCTTCACCTTTTCCGCTATGCTACCAAAACAGTGAGCATACTTAGTCACCTAACATTTGCCTCAGAGGTGGTCCCAATCAAAAAAAAGAAAACAAAAAAGTGTTTTATATTGCCATTGTGAGATACAAAAGGAAAAACTCAAAGAGATGAGCTGAAAGCAGCCAATTGACCCCCCCTTCCCTGGGTGAGGTTCCTTAATCTGGAAAGATTCACAGGTTCACAGGGGTTGGAAGGGACCTCTGGAGACCCTCTTGTCCAACCCCCCTGGCTTGAGCAGGCACACCTAGAGCAAGGGGCACAGGAACGCATCCAGGCAGGTTTTGAATGTCTCCAGGGAAGGAGACTCCACAGCCTCCCTGGGCAGCCTGTTCCACTGCTCTGCCACCCTCACAGGAAAGAAGTTTCTTATGTTTAAGTGGAACTTCCTATGTTCCAATTTGTACCCATCACCCCTTGTCATGTCATTGGGCACCACTGAAAAGAATCCAGCCCCATCCTCTTGACACCCACTCTTTAGTTATTTATAAGTGTCATAAAGATCCCCCTTCAGTCTTCTCTTCTCCAGGCTGAACAAACCCAGGTCTCTCAGCCTTTCCTCATAAGGGAGATGCTCCAGTCCCCTCATCATCTTGGTAGCTCTCCACTGGACTTGCTCAAGCAGTTTCCTGTCTTTCTTGAACTGGGGGGCCCAGAATTGGACACAGCACTCCAGATGAGGCCTCACTTGGGCAGAATAGAGGGAGAAGAAAACCTCCGTCGACCTGCTGGCCACACTCCTTTTAATGCAGCTCAGAATATTGTTGGCCGCCTTGGCCACGAGGGCACAGTGCTGCCTCAGGGTCAACTTACTTCATAAGGTTCAGAATATCTGCAAAAGACCCTTTGTTCCAAGAAAAGGTATATTAAAATGGCTTTTTAAAGGAAAATATTACTTCTTAAGGTCTTCCCCAAATTCTAACATGAAAAACTGCATGGAAACTTGTTCTCATTATTCTTCCTATTCATTCATTCCATTATTCAATGACAACAACAACCACATCCTGCAGACAAAATCCAGGGCAGCAATATAGATGCGCTATCACTAATCAAGAGAACTATCTTCCTAGAAAGGAGGAGAAATTAAGATGCACTTTATTTAATAAATGAGATCTAACACTAGATAGATAATAGCATCTAATAAGTATTGACCATCTTTCATTTTACTTGTCATGACAATTCAGGGCCAAGTTTACAGAATATTTTTCAGTATTTGGCTTTATCAAAGATAAACAGTAATTTCCAGGTTGCTGCTGTTGCTGCTTCTTTTTTCAAACAACAGCATTAGTATGGGTTCCATAACTCTAATCTGCCAGTATTTACAGCATAACCAGTTTGTGCTAGGGCCACAGAACCCTAAAGGAAGCAGAAGCTTTCTCAGGCAGAACAGCTGGCAGAGATAAGCAGCTAAAAAATTAATATGTTTTTAATTTTGCAATTTCTACACAAACTGAAAACCCCTCCAATCTGGTTCCCTTCATACACACAATGAAACCACCAGGAAAGAGACTATTGCATGAAAACTTTAAGCAAAACAATAAAGCTTCTTTTTAAAATCAAATATGCAATGCAAAATTAGAAAACTTAGATTTTGGGAAGCTCTAATTACAAATACTTTTTACCACCCTAATATGGATTGCTCATGTGACAGAATCTGGAAAGTTGATTAACAAACAAACATTCCTGAAATCTGAAAAGATGAAATCCATTAAAGCACTTTAAAGCGGCTGGGAGCACGGCAGGGGTGGATTCTGTGTAAGTCCTGCCCTTCCTTCTTACAGCAGGATCTGGAGTGCATGGGACAGTTGTCATGCAGAGACAGGAACTACCTTTACTTACATTCTGTCCAGTCTGATGGGGCCATTGTGGTAAGTGAAGAGTTTTGACGTGCAACCAGAAAAGGCCATCCTTAGCAGTAGTCTGACTCTAATGATTTTTGGATCATGACGGATACATAACTAGACTGCATTAGAAACAGCATGGCTTTTACTAAGCATGTACCAGCTTCTATTCCTCTACTGGGGGGGGCAGCCAGAAAAACAAACCAAATATCTGATTAAAATCATTGAAATATGCTCCCACCATGTTCAAGATGCACAGGAAAGGGGATGAACTCCTCCCACAGATCAAGGCACTAGAGGAAAGAACCCTGCAGAGCTCAGTTTTGAGTCACAGGATGCAGCTTTCCTCACGGCTTCTGAAGTTCCTTATCTTCTGACTCTCCTTGGTGAGAAGCTCACTGTAGCGACAGGCTGTGAATACACTCTGATATGAGGCAAATAGATCCAACATTCACTCATTCATTCTTCTATTCCTTCCCCTTCTCACAGTTGATGGGCCATCTTGGGGGAAAGTACAGGGTGGCCTGGCAGCAGCAGAAAGCACTCTAGGCATGAAATCTGCCAAAACTACTAACTTCTACCCTTTAAGTTCACCTTCATTAACTCTTCAATATTACTCTTTTCCATATGTTCAGGAGGAAATACCTGGCTCCAGTCCCTGACATTTTCAGCTACAATGTTCAAATGGAGAGCACAAAGGATAAGTGTTTATCATTTTCAGAATAGTAGGCACATTTTCTCTTTGTAGGGACACACAAGATCTCACATGAACTAGAAATACAGGGTAAAAAAGACTGAGTAGAGATGTTCCTGCTCTGCAATGGTGCTAATCAGTAGCATACTAGCTTTGTAGGAGGCAGCTATTGTAACTGGGATCCTATCTTGTGCGATGTTCAGTAATGTTCTGTGTTAAAGTCCAAATGTTGGGTATTGTTCTACATAATTATTTCAATACTGGCTCAGAACAACTAATCCAGCAGCTGTATGCCTTCCAACTGGAGCTAAGAAGCTGAAGAACAAATATTATGAAAGCCTGAATGCTGAGAACAGGCCTCTTCCTTTCTCATCCATCGTCCTTCTGATCCTTCTGTACAGAACAAAGCTGTTCTGCTATGGATGTGTCAATACAACTATTTCCATGACAACAGCCTAGGATATGCCAAATATAGACATTTGACCTCAACAGAGAAGGAAAAGACACATGATAGGGGGTGCTTTGCTGCACTGCATTTAAACCCAGTTCCTTCCTTATGGCTGCCGGCAAACACTCAGAGAGGAATTAATGGTGGCCCTTTGAGATACTAGTGCTCTCAGTTGTTGATCACCACCTTTCTGCCACCCATGCTCTCTCCTGCTGCAGAAGGGAGGGAACCAGCTGCCTAGCTTCACCATAAGTTCTGCAGTACAGAGCCAAACAGCTGAGCATTAACTGCTGATGAAGGAAGGTTTAAATTTAGTTTACTGCCCTTATTTTGAAAAAGCTGAGGCTTATACACTAATTTCATTTCACCAGCTCTGCTTTGAAGGTAGAAGACTAGCAGAAGCAAAGAACAAACAAGTTCTTAAGTCACATCAGAAGGACTCGCCAGCATTTTCCTCCTTGTCATAGCCAAGTGAGGCTCATGCAGCAGTAAGGCCTCTTGCAGAGTACCACAAATAGATTCACCCATTGAAGAAACCCCATCACAGTGCAGGACCTGACCTGAAGCCCTTATTGCCAGCTGCTGCCTTAGCATAATACACTGCATAAGACAAAACATAAGCACCTTGCTGCTCTTGCTGTACTGCAGGCCCCTAATAAATATCATTCAGGCACAACTAGAGCTACATAATATGCAAATTGCTTGGGCTTTTAACATCAATGCATTTAAAATAGTGAATGGCTACATACAGCTACTGTTAAACTCTGAAAACCCACTAAGATGCTCCCAGTCATGTGGCTCTTGGATCCTGGATCAGAGCTGTGCAGAGAGCCAGGAAATTCCAACCTGCAGCAGAGTCAGAGCTCTTTCTATGGCCCTTGTAGGGTACTTGAAATAATGTTTTTGGTCTATGGCCCAGCTCTGTTTTCCTTTCGATTATCTTACAGATAGTGCTTAGCAACCCAGACAAGTTTGTCCCTTGTATTTAGGCTTTGTAGGAGAGGAACACAGAGCAGGAATGAAGCTAATGTGCCTGCCTGCCACAGAGAGCACACAGAGTTAGTAACTGCCAAACCTCCTTTTCCCCCAGCATTCCTATCTACTTCCAGAGTCTCTCCTGAGAACCTCCCAGAGTCCTGCCACCTCAGGTGCTTTGACAAGAAACAAGTAGCCTGGATCAGTGTTTACAGGAGAAAGCCCTTTTTTAACTATAATCCTTTAAATTGCATAAGAACAATTGCCAGATCAACACCCTTTTGCACCACAGGCTGGACGACAAGGAAAGACATTCGCAGTTGAGGGATACTGTGTTTAAACTGCATTATCCATGCAATTTACTCACAAGTGCTCATTCTAACAAGCACACTGGCCTCTCACATAGGTTTCTGGCATTAATAATTACAGTACTGCAGCAGCGAAGGAGCTGGCTGTTTTGTCCAATATCATATGTCTCTTCTGTGCCATGACTTGTTACTTATTAAGTGCTATAAATAGAGAGCCTGAAGGAGTCTCAGTGTATATAGTACAGAAACCACGTACAAGGCTCGATCGAAGAGCACGTAGCTTCAGTGCTTTCTAGAGATACTTCAGACAAGTCTTCACCTTTGTATAAACTACTTGTGCAACCAGATCCCTTTCACATGCACACCAAAGTCTGGCCTGGCATATGCCTGAAGCCATAATACAGCTAATAGCAGACATGACTCTCAGAAAAGCAAAACCAGCACTAATCAGATGTTGACTCTCCCACTTCCCACTAGCGTGCTAAGCAAGTGCAGAAATGTGCAGCAAGAGGCCACAGAAAAGCCCCACAAGCTAACAAAATAGCCCACGCCCTGCAATTCAGAGCCTAGAAAAAATAAAACACTGTTTCAGAGCTTTAGGCATCACACACTATCCGTACAAATATGTGTCACCAATGAACCATCAATTACAAGGTCTGCTGCAATTAAGCAACTCCAACCTGTCTTGTCTCCACAAAGCTTCCTCTCCAACTGCGTGCTCACCTGATCAATAGGAAGCAACTTGTGATGCCTGCAGTGATCCAACAGTCTACAAACCCTGGCCCTCAGGACCAAAGCAGGAAAGATTTGCTTCTGTTTTCAGAACATTTCATCTACCTACTCCCTTTGCCAAAGAAAGCACTTGCTAGATAAAGCTTCAGATGTGGTACCAGTTGCTCTGCTACCCGCAGGGAGAAGGATGATAATTAAGGTGGTTAGGACGCAAAAATACCCAACATATTAAACTCAGCCAGGACTCGGAGGATAATCAGTGCAAAGAGACTGCAAAGAAAATATGGATGTATTGGAATGGGTCCAGCAAAAGACCAAACAAGATTAAGGCATTGGAGCACCTGACATACATGGAGAGGCTGCGCAAGCTGGGATTGTTCAGCCTGAAGAAGAGAAGGCTCGGGGGGATCTTAACAACGTTTGTAGGTATCTGATGGGAGTTGGTACAGAAGACAGAGCCAGACTCTGCTCAGTGGTGGCTGATAAAAGGACAAGAAGAAATGGACACAGACTGTACAGTAAATTCTATTCAAACATAAATTTTTTTACTCTAAGGGTGGTCACAGCCTGGAACAGGTTGCCCAGAGAGATTATGGAGTCTGCATTCCCGGAGATATTCAAAACTTGTCTGGCCACCCGCTCTAGGTCACCCTGTTTTGAGCGGGAATTTGGACTAGACAGTATCCAGAAGCGCCTAAACCATTCTGAGATTCAGGGTGGGAGAAAGACCTGCTTTAGAAGTCCTGAAGCAAAACTCGAACTTTCTACAGTAGGCAAAGTTTTCAGGAGCAGCCCACTGCAGAGGGTGCTTCAGTTCTCCAGGACTCTGGAGACAAGAGCATGATTAAAGAAAATCAGCATCCATCATACAAGTTAGCCTCCTTGCCAAGTACAGTGATGCTGGGGGAAGCTTCTCCCTGCTGCCTTATCAGAGATGATGATCAATACTCCAGCCAGCACAGTGAAGGAGACAAGTCAATGTACCATCAAAAACCTTTGTCATATGCAAAGGCTGGGAAGTAACTGGAAGAAATTACTTCTGCCCTTATCTGTATACAGTTTGCACTTAGCCAAGACTCATTTTCGTCTGAGCACTGAGAACTTGCTGAACTGCCCCTTCTTTGTTCAGTACAATTAAGGGGTATGGGTCACAGCCAGCTCCAAAGTTAAAGCACTGGTGCCACTGCACATCAGTGAATCCCCTAACAGAAGTGACATAGCATAGGTGACAAGACCTCTGACAAGCGGACAAAATGATCCTTCTCTTCTCTGTATTGACACTATATTCCCATTAAGAAAAGAGAAGCCATCCTCATCTTTTATTTTCATTGAGAATGGAAAGGCCTTTGCAATCAAGATGCCCTTCTCAAAAATGAAAGCTGAGAAAAAGAAAGGCAACACCTTTGAGGAAAGTGGAATGCCAGGCTGCAGTCCCCAACTTTATTTAGAAAACTTGCATTTGGCCAAACAGTCTTTCAGGAATTGACCCAGCAGTACTCACACTCATCTAGATTTATGATTCCAGATACCTCAAGAATGATTTAGATGAATTAAAACTAATGACTTATCCGTTATTAATTCAGTGGATTTTTAAATAATTCTGTTCAAGTCACAGGCTTGAAAACCTGAGACTCTTCTTTAACTTACACCCTTGGTAGTATATTGTTTTTCTTCAGAAAGCTAAGTTCTCCAGATCAGAGGAGTTATCTATAACAGACCATCACAAATGGATGTCTAAAAGATGCACAAGTTGCCCCACATACAATCACTTTGGAGACTTCCTCCGGTGGCTTAGAGATGATGGCCAAGTGGTACTTGGGGGCCAAGTGGTACTTGGGGGCCAAGTGGAAGCCCCAGCTGTCTAGCGCATGCTGTCACGTGAGCCAGAAGCAGCAGCATGAAGCGTTATAACACTTCACAGGTGAGCAGTATACCACCAGCTCTGACCAAAGATGCACAGGAGGAAGCTTGACCAAACCCACAGAATTCAGCCTATGGAGAGTATTGACATTAAGCCGGCTTGAAATAGGACTGCCAGGCCCTAGATTTACAGCAGTATAAAGACTGTGGTGAAGCTCAGAATTGGGACCAGAAATAGCCCAAAAATAAACTATTTTGCTCCCTCTAAAGAAAGCTGACAGATCCAATCAACAAGTTTCACTACAGATGGTTTCTGCGTATTTTTAATTTATTCATGCTTTTAAGGCTGATAAGAATGCCACATTTCAAATTGATCCAAAACTACTATTGCAGGGTATTAGCAACACTGTGTTTTCATAATAAACTCTCTTAAAAGGTTTATTGTAAAAGGTTCTTTCGGGGATGCAGGGTAGGTTTTTGCCTTGAGCAGGATGTACCATCAGTGACCTCAAGCTGACACGCAGCTCTGCTCAGGGAGAGTGCCCTCCTGCCAGAGCACCAGTCGAGTCAGCAGGAGCTGAGCCATCTAAGAAGCTACTCAGTGCTTCAAACAAAATCTCCAGAATTCATGCTATTATTTTCTTTTCCAGGTCACTCTGTATTATCAGAAATTGAAAGACTGAGTATATCCACACAAGAAAATCTGCACAATATCCACATGAGCAGTTGTATCTGCTGTAGGACTACAGAACAACCCAGCCTGGAGCTCAGAGTGCCTTCCTCTTGGACCACACTCCTGACTTCAGCATCCTGTTGTAATCTTCCAATCGCAGATGCTTCACAACTGAAACGGAGGTCTGGTCTGAACACCGCAGGTATATATTTTTCAGATGAACTCTGAATTGACCATTTCAGCACACAGTGCTGAACAGGATTGCTGACTTGTGTGATTTTCTTAAGCCTTATAGCTGCACCGTGCCCCAGGCTATTAAGTATAGCAGAACAGAACGGTACTTTACCGGAGAGGTTGTGAAGGGAGTCACACAACAGAAGTTCCAGCAGCCCTTGGGGTGCACCTTTTCGTCAGATGAGATGATTCTCACTGCATGCTATGCCTCATCGCTACAGCTGAACCTTTAGTTTCCACTCAGCTCTTATTATTTTTTTAAATTCAATAATTATGTAGGCAACTTTTTCTCCTCTAAACTTGTATATGCCTTGATTTTTCTGAAGATCACTGCAAGGAATAACCTCAATGACAGCATATATGCACTAATTGGACATGGGTCCCTGTTCTTGGGGCTGTTTGTAGTCTTCCTATTCCCCTTTAAAAAACACATGAACTGCAGTTTCTAAATGCCCAGTGTGTCTTCTTGCATGTGCATTTGAGTAGTGGTCTTGGTTCACACTTAGCTGAGTACTTTTAACACCTGGAATGGAAAAAGTTCATTGGCAGAGGGAGAGAATAGATAGCTTAATCCTACCCGTTAAAACAGATCATTTGGCATTAATATTGTTCCTCCCCAGCACATCGTCTTTTTGTCTACCTTTTTTATTGAAGTCTGTCCTTAAAAGAGACTAATTCAAAACTACCTCATGGAAATTATTTCCATTAGCCAAAAGAGAAACTCTTGCTATTTTACACCTACATAGAAATACACCTCTGCCAGCTGTTATGAAAACATAGCCAGTCTTATATTTACTTATTCTGAACGTGAAACATTAGTGATGTTATATTTTATTTAACAAAAAAATTAAAAATCAAAGCTCTGCCTTTTCCTGATGTTCCCAGAACAAAAAACTTTTTCAAGTTTTTTTTATAAATACATGTAATTTACCTTCCTTCCAACACAACAGGATGGTACCAAGTTTTTTAAAAGTACATTTGAAATCCATTTTAAATTATTATTTGGGCGTTTTTTAGATCCCTTAAGAAGGATTTTGAAAAAAACCTTATCTTTATCCATTGGTAGATAAACACATTTAAAGCCCAAATCTAGAAATGCTTGTTTTTGAGAAATCTCACAGACAGATAAAAAGCATGTGGAACATTCTAAGTTTAACCAGTGTGTTTAATTTGTGTGTATACACACACTCAATTATGAGATAAAAAGAGAATTAAACAGACCAAGAACAAGAAGGACATTCAAAACAGCTGATACGTCACCTCCAGACGTTTGGCCGGCTCAGAACAGTATCCGGTGCAGTCTAGCATATCCAGCTTGTTCCTAGCACTTCCAAACTACTGAACCAGTTAGTTGGGTTAACAAACCTCAGACTGCAAAGGATTTTGAGATGAGGCAGGATTCTAATTAAATTAGAAACCTCCAGAGATAATTTCTCTAATCCTTCAAAGATACTTCCTGTGATTCAGATTAATTGGACAACAAAACCTTAATAGGGAATAAGCTTAGTTACAGACAAGTTTAGTAAGTTAAAGGACACATCCCCACGGCAAAGAAAAGGCATGATTGTGCCTGTATTGTTTAACCTGACTAGCTGCTAAGCAGTAATAGTGAAGCTTCATCATGTGTAGGCAACAATGACACACATTCATGATCATTGAGCATATACGCTATTGGCCAGCATATGTTATAACCTATTTTTTCACCTATATGAGGTAGGTCCAGATAACCCAAATGAACAGGCACATTCAACAGTTACTTTAAGCCTTTGCAAGTCTACCCAAAGGTAGAGAAAGGAAGGGTCAGGTAAGCTTCATGGTACCACCTCATTCCCCCTTCCATTTACACTCTTGGACCATGCAAGGTTTCTGTTGCAAGAGCTGGTAGTATCCAAATCGGGTGGCTTAAAGCTGTTTCACTTCCATCTAGAAAAATAACAGCAACTGAAGCATGGATATACCCAAAAGAACCATTGGTCTGAAAGGCTATTTCAAAGATAACTGAATCTTTGAGGAAATACAAGACATCATATTCCTCAGCAAATGGAACTGTAATCACAACCTAAATGTTCTTAATGAAAGTTGTTTTGAAAGCAGAGAAGGAAAAGAATGAAGATGGTGTACCTGAACAGGATGTACACCTGGGGAGGTGTCACAGGCAGTGCTCCCAAAGATTTACCTTCCTTCCCCTGCAAACACAGCATCAGCAAAGATGGTAATGTTTATCTCCTGGTAGGCACAGGTAGTATTATGTGCCTCACAGGGACTTAATGAGAATAAGCATTTACTCCTTTTAAAACAAAACCTCAAGGGAAAGTCAGCTAACACCACCACCACCCCAGATAAAATGTTAAAATGTAATTAGAACTACAAAGTAGCTGAATTTACAAAAACTGGTTCTGCTACAGAGGTACAGATACATGATTAGACTTTTCTACCTACATTAACACTACATTCTATTCCTTTTGATGGAAAAGCATGATGCTAGAGTATATTTTGCTCTGGAAAAAAACACATTCCTGTAAGTGTACTAAATGTGTTAGGCAGCCAAGTTTATATAAACTTAGCATTTACTGAGGTTGCATTCACTAGAATGAACTCAACCACTATTAGTGTGGATGCCCTCACTATTTGAGTATGATGCCAAGTCACAGTTCAGCAACAGTCACACATTATTTGGAAAATGTATTTTCAAATAAGAAATCTTTGCTTAAGCTTTAGGGCAGCCAAGACATGTTATTCATGTAACTCTTCCTCAGAAGTTCAGGATCTCCCTTAGGTTTACCTAACTGTCATCAGTCACCATTACAAATGAATTCACATAGAGAGAAAAAAAAATCGAAGTTAATTTAGCATGGACTGTTGTCTTTGGTTGTTTTTTTGTTGTGGTTTTTTTTTTTTTAATTCGTTGATTAATTGTTCAGAACATGAGTGGAAGTTTTTCTGGCAGGTGACACAGGAAATATATGGGGAGGGGGAGAACACAGGCCATGCTACAACACAATCAACGAATTCCAGCTGAAACATCCTAGCTCACAATTTGCCTAGTCAAGGGTGAAACATAACATCAACATGCTGTTGTGTATGCTTTGAGGCACTAACTTTTCCCGTCCCCCCCCGAAGCATTCTGAAACACTTTGAACCTTAAATCAATCTCCCATTGTGTGACCTCTTTAACTCCTGCTGACTATGTGACCCTAGAGAAAGAAGGGTCAGTGGAATTATGCACTGCAGTCCACGAACACAGCTGCAGACATCAGTACCAAAAGCACAGGGCCAGGGGAAGAAAAAGGAAAGAGAGCTCAAAAGAAAATCTGTCCCCAAAAAAGAAATATGCAAAGCATTTGGCCCAGCTCCCTCATCAGCCACAATAATAAAATGAATGGCTTGAAAAAATCTTTCTTTAAAAAAATGTCTTTTTTTTAATTTAAGCTCTGAATGTAAAAAAAAAAACCAAAACACCCAATCCAAACTAAAAACCACTTCCCACTTATACTCCGTGTTTTCTGGTTTAAAGGACATATTCCCAAGGCTACAGATGAGCCTATCTGCATATCAGGAGCCAGAAAACTGCAGAGGCACACTGAAGTGTAGTCTGGACAATTAAATTGCTACATATGCAAAAATACACATAAGATCTCTTTGGGAAACTATGGCAACCAAGTTGCGATTCTCTCTTTGTCCCTACCTTTCTTTGCTCTTCTAGTCCTTCCCAACTTGGACAAGCAAAAGAATAAACAGAAGTATTAATGAGGTTGGGATTGGACCTGCAACAAAGGAGCTGTAAAAGCAGAGAGACCTACTCACAAGCTTGAATCTGGAAATATTCTAAACGAAACAAACTTTTCAGTAGAGCTGTACAACACTAATGAATGGAATAGAGGCAGCATGAGCCTGGGATACAAAGTCCTGCCTAGGAAACCAGGGTTAGAGTGCCCATGGTGCCACTGAATCACTTGCTGGAGCACGGTCACAACTGACCTTTAATTTGGATGCCTCACATCTTTTTATCCAGCTGAGATACTCAAGGCCTGATTTTCAGAATTGCTGAGCAACTCCAGCTCCCAGTCATTTTCTCACTGGAATACTGCACCGGCCAAGTATTTGGAAATTGCTCCTAAGTATTTAAAAATAGCAAGGCTACTATCCAAGTATCAAACTATATATACCTCTTTTTCCTTCCTAAATCAAATTTTGAAAGCCTCTCAGGCCCTCTGCAGGGGTTAGTGATGCTTCTGAAGTCCTCAAATAGAGAGCCTGGTAGAACTGCAAAGCATTCCCTCTTTTCATGTTTGTATTTAGCCTCAGGGAAAAGGGCCTCCGCATGTAATGTAATGTATATTGACATTTAGTCCAAAAATGCCACAGACCGATATTACAAAACAATAGAATTTTTCACTTCATACAAGCCTGAACTATGGTTTTTTGCATAATTTTTTCAAATGGCATTTGCACAGAAGTTTGTGCTGTAACAATGGGTCTTTTCTCTTCAGATTCTGTATCACATTTAACTTTCCCTCTTCATCAATACATTACAAGAAACCCAACTCCAAAACAAAAGGAATCATACTTCATTACTGATTGCAGAGGAAGATTATTAACCTAAGACAGCCTTTTTTCCCCTTGTGAACCCAGGAAAAATGTTACCTGTCTTTTCTACATAGGGGATGTCGATTTGTATTTCTGAAATAACACATTGTCAAATATATACAAAACCCTCTCCACCAAGTCCACCTATCCAGCCTTAAAGCCACTACTGGAAATGCAGAATCCCTTTAAAACAAAGAAAGAGACTGACTTATCTTCCAGCCCTTTTAAAATGCACCATTGGGGAGTTTACAGAGTTTTCACATAGTTTGTACTGCTTTTCCCCGACTTCTTGACGTGACACATGCTAAGATGCTGAAGACTCCCTGCTCCTCCAAGGTAAGGACACTGCCATGCATTCTAGTTACCAGTACTCTCATGCACTGCCAGCTGCTATTGCTCGTGCTGGGTTTTTTGTTTGTTTTAAGCAGTGTATTAAATTTTACCATTTAAAAATGTTATTTAGCACATGCTTTAAAGAAATCCTGCTTCACTCCTCTGACATCAATGCCAATTGGCATTGATGGCAAGGAGCAGTTCTCCTGCCTTAGTTTAATCCAAAGAATAATATCAACAGAGCAGAATCAAAGCAAAACAAATTATTTTGGGAGATGCATTGCTCTCAAGGTTTAATCCTAATTCTGACCTGAATTTTGTTAGTACTTAGAGGCAAACTGCCTAGACATCCTTTGCACATGAGAAGACACTGACCATAGTATTTTGAGGCAGCAAGGAGCCTGAATTGCAGTGATCTGCTTTTATTATTGTATTGATATATCAATACTGTAATTATGAAGCTTAATTTGGTTTCTCCCTGTCCTCACTTTGTCTCCATACCATTTTCTATTCTATTTCCTCTGATCTCTGCATCTCCTCCTAAATCCATGCAGCACACAAAAAATTACACCATGCCTCACAGCCTTTGGAACAAGAATATTGTGGAAATGAAAGAACATTCAGAAAAAAAGACTTAGCTTCAAAGTTTGCTGTTGCTATCAACCTTATTTCTTTTAAATGACTGTATGTCATTTGTATCAACTGACCTGATTAAGCGCAAGAACGCATCCATGGAGGACAGCTGATAGCAAATCCTCTAAGACAGAGGAGTCCAAACTACTGCTACTGCCCCATGCACAACTCTTTGAGTAGTAGTTTGAAAAAGGATCCTGTACCAGGACTACTTTATGCCAATGCTAGAGCTATGCCAGGGATTATTTGCATTCCCAGTTACATCAGAAAACGAGCCAGCAGGTGCTACTGAGATGCAGAATTGCACCCCCTTGCATATGCAGCCCAGATGTTTCCCCAAAACAGAGCACCGATGGCCTGATCTCACCCTGAGCCTTTTTCCTGCCCCTGGACTCTCAAGACACACTGTAGGTGTTTAGTGTTTCTTGGCCACCTAGAAGGTCTGGCGTGTAGGTTGGAAAGTCAGATAGGCTGGCCACGCTGCTGTAGTCCTTCCCCATATGATAATGCAGCTACTCTCACTTCGGCAGAGGACTCCAGATCAGCAATAGAGATTTTATTAAACAGCCCTAAATCTATAGTAGTAGATGGAATTACAAGACCTTTCAATAATTAGAAGTATATGTGACTGAAGCAGAGTACACAGAACTACACCTAAAAATCTTCCCAACCCTTGCCTCTAGCTGGTAGCACTGAGTATTTTTACTAAGGAAATGGCAGTCACTGGTGGCCTTGAAGGCACTTGTCTGAATTTATCTGAGAGGGGAACTAATTTGCTGCAGCTCTGCTAAAAACCTCTCTACACAGCAACAGTCAAAAACCAAACTGAACAGGTCAGCAATCACTGGCCATGAAAATCACTGCCAGGCTCCTTTGCTAGTAGCAGTTAGGAATGAGAAAGCTTCTTTCCTATGCTTGCTGTTCAAACAGTAAACCCTAAATAGGCACATCGGTGATTAAAAAACTAGAATGCCAGATCCAGGCAGGCTGAGTCAGAACAGATCCAGGCTATACAAACATGCCTCCAAAATCTCTAGTTTAAAAATTAATTAAACAAAGGATGGGAAAACAGAAACCAAACTTGAGCAGCTGGCTCAGGGAACTGCCTTTCCATCTTTCAATACACAGCAGTGCAAACCTACCTAGCCCTCATCTGCTGCACAGCACCTCGCTTGGACTTTGCATAAAGGCAGAAATACTCTACACTGGTATTTACACAGAGAAATGGCAGCTCCAATGTCTATATAACTAAGCTGAAATAAGAAATGCTGTTGCAAGAGGAAAGGACAGCTTTAATCAGGTAGAAGTCCAAGCACTGTTACCAAAGCCATTAAGAACCTATTTCTTGCCTTCTGACTTAAGTAGTGTATTAAGGGTCTATGGCATTTTGTTTTAGCTGTAAGTTGGGGGTGGGGGAACTAGCAAACACTGAATATTTTGGTTATTTCTCCTGACTAAGAGACTGAATTTCCAAATTATATACTTCTTCCAGAAGGTTTGATTTGGTTTCTGAAGGTCAATGCAATATCACAGAGCAGTTTATAAAAAAAAAAAAAAAACCACCACAAACAAAAAAAACCAACCAACCAACACAAAACCCCAACAACACCACACACACCCCCACACACCCCCTTACCTGTGGCAGAGTGAAGACTCTCCAAGCTCCAGTATCTGGACAGGACACCTCTCATCCCACCACCACCACACACCACCCCACTGCTGTCTGAATCCGAACCCGGTGAGAGCCCGGAGCTTCCACTGCTACTGCAGTTTTCTCCACTGTGTGCCCCACTGGACTCACTGGGGCACTGCTGGGTCCTCATGCAGGCAGGTAAGAGGGAGAGCCAGGGGCTCTGCTCTGCTGGGGGAGGAAATGGGCAAAGCACTCTGTAGCTGCTCCCAGGGCAGTGGTACCTGGCAGCGCTGTCTGAGGACTGAGCTGGATTCCTGTCCTCCTCTCTGCTTGTCTCGATGCATCCTGACATCATAGGGGTCCACTAAGGAGGCTCCCTCTGTGGCAGCTCAACTGCTCTCAGCTGCAGCTTCTAGCAGCTGATTTTTATTAAAGCCAATTTCAAGGCATTAAAAGAGCAAGGGTGGGACAGAAATCTTTCCTCCTAATTTAGCAGAACTGTCAGATTAAAAATAAAGAATTGGGAATAGTAGAATTTCATGCATTTTAAAAATGCCCAAGTGAGAGAGACCTTGTGTTATCTGACTCCCCTGAGAACTCAGAAAAGATTTAACATATAAACTAATCATGTTTAGAACTGGCTGCGGCTGCTGCTATTAAAAAACTATTTTTGTAAGTCCTCGGAAGAAGAATTCAAAATTAAATCAAAGCCAGAATAACAGACTGAGATTTGGGGAGGTTGCAGCTGGGAGCTTTGAAAAATCATTTAACATCCACTCCCAGACTGTAGACCTGGGATAGTCCCTATTTCAGTGTGTGATCTTTGCTGTTGTTTAACAACAGCTTTGAGACACCACAGAGTTTTTATGCCACTATGCTAAAACACCTGCCTTACAATGGCAGATATGTCAAACTATTAAAATAATTTAAGAGTAGCCACGTGGTTTGTACCATGAGCAGCAGAAAATATTTTAAAACTTCCTATACTAGTTATCAGAGTAAGGGTAAGACCAGGACTAGATTGCTTCAGTGTGAGATTATCCAGGTCAGCTCTAAGTTAGCCAGGTGAGACTCTGTAACTAGGGGTTGGGACTGAAGCAAACCAGGACCTCAGCTCCACTATCTCAGGTGGGAGGGTGAAAGCTGCCTATAGGTGGGACAAAGGAGCATGCTGGGAAATATCAAACTGCTCCTACCATTTACAAAGTGAATATGTGTCTAGACACCCAAACCCAAAACTAGGAGCCTAATTTCACACAAGAATTGAAAATGCTTGTTTTACTATTTCTGTGTAAGGTAATTCTGTCCAATGTAAATAAACCACATTATTATATGGCCATCACAGACTGCTCTGACAAAGACCCCTTTGACTTTGCCTCACTATCTGTGCAATAGCAGGGTTACTTTATGGCAGTAAGACTTCTTTTTTACTGAATATTTCCTAAAAGGGAAAAAACTTTGCCCTCCATCACTGCAGGTTACTACAAAGCATCCAACAATGCTGAACCAACTTTTCAGTCCTTAAATATTTCAATTCTTTACAAGAAGGGTCTCTGCAGTAGTAGTAAAAATAGCATTTCTACAGTGGCCCATAACAAATACATTCCTTCAATTATCTTCTGAATGTAGCTACTTAGACCAAAATACCTTCCCCTAATGCTTCCCAGTACAGAAATGGAAATATGTTCTTGATTTGAATGCAGTAGAACCACTTTTCTGCATTGATCTGGTCCTTCCAGGGCTTCTTAGAACTGCATTAAGGTACAAATGGAGAGAAACACTTCTTGATCATAATAACAGGGGAGAAGGCAAATTAAGCATTAACAACAAAGATGGATGCAGCTGTTCTGTGGATGTGGAGCACAGGATGTTGAGAAGAGGGACAGTGCAGCTTTTCAAACACAAAAGGTGCTGATGAGAGGCTACAATTCCATCCTAATTATGCTACCCCTGCTCCTCGAAATCCATGCTTGGTACATGAAAAGTAAGGAAATTCCACATACTTGTATCTCTCCTTGCGTGAACTACTAAACCTGACATTATTTACAGAGGCTCTGCAGCAACTGCCCTTGCCTGGGAGATCTCTGCTCTCAATCTGCTTAAACCAGTCCATCTGTTCCTCTGCTAACCCTCCCACTCTTTGGACTGAACACTCATGGCAAACACCAAGAGATGTTTATTCAGTGCCAGAGGCACTACTGCTGTAATGCTAGCTGAAGGTGCTACAGAGGTATGCGTATTATATGTACGTACTGGATAGGCATTTTCCAATAGAATGGAAAGAGAGGAAAAATACTACAAAGCCACGTTGTGAAAAACACAATATTATATCAGAGTTCAGAACTGCAACACATCACAGATGGTTTTCAGCTGACTACAGCTTTTGCTTTGTTTTGTTAAATCTACATAGGTATGTTCTTCTGTGATGCCGGACACAGAAGTTAGCTAAAGTTGCTGTAGCGGCAATTGACTGCAACTACAGATTAAGGATCTCACTGCAAAGCCTGATCAAGGTAGTCAAGCTAGCCTGAGCCTTGGGCAGCCTGAGCCTAAACATCTGCTGGATTTTTTAGTCTCTGTTGGGTTCTCCTGTAGACTCATAGCTTTGACCAGTGATTGCCAGAATCATTCAGGATTTGCTAGGATCTTCTTTTTCACTTTTTGCCCCACAGAAAGTTTTTAATGGTATGCTAAACCTTTCACCTCTGTAGCTAATACATGCAACCCCACTCAACCTGCTAAGACAAATTTTCAGGAACTCAGCCATCACTTGGCCCAGATTGTAAGGTTGGATGAAAATCTTTGGGTGAGCACACGTTACCAGAGACCTCACAGAGCACAAATATATGTGGCCATGGTTAAACAGAATGAAGACTGACATAGCAGGTCTAATCTTTCTGTGATTCAGAGACAAAGTGAAAAATACAGTAGGCAACATGTTTGCTTTTTAGCCACTTAGATTCAATGGTACTTCCATGGGTTCATGAGGATGGAATGGACAGTTCATGCTACAGCTACAATGATACACTTTTGAGGATTTGCATACCACTTTTTTCTGTGTCTCTTCAAGAACTAAAATGACAAAAATGGAATAAATAGCTCAGCTTGTTATTTTGCTGAACTACAGGACTGCTAAATATTTATAAGACATAATGAAGTCCTGTTATTAAGCTAATATTTTCCCTCATGAATAGATTTCTCCAGTGGCTGTCAAACATCTTCACATTAACTGTTGCCAAGCGTGAGGTTAACAGCCCTTCTATAGCTGGGAAAAGAAGATGAAAGTTGGCCACATGATGTTGAATAAACAAACAGTCCCCTTTGCCTCTGAGAAATACTTTCCGCTATACCAGTGAGGCCAGAGGATAGCTCAGTATCACTAATGGTCACTGCTTTCCAGACTACCCACAAAAGATTCAGACTTGGAGAATTTGGTTTGGCTATTCTTATAGCTTATGAAAGATTTCCAAGGCCACCAGTATGTTCATCATCAGTACACGTCAGTCAGAATGAATTAACGCCTCTCTGGTTGCCATAACCAACACTAGCACTGTGGCAGAACTGCTGGGCATCTCTTGTAGATATCTGATAGCAGGAAATGTAAAGATCTTAAGCTGTTTAAATCTGACAAGATGCAGGGAAAATTGCGAAAAATATTCAGTCTGAATTTAAATAATGATTTTACATAATACAGGTTTAAGATCTCTTATAGCACAACTACAAACCTGATCTTGTAATACACTAGTTACAAGTTTCTCTGTCTATGAGGATATGACAAACCCTGAAGGTTTACGGTCATACGCGTGACCCTATCCAAAAGTTTCATTGATTCTCTAAGAGGTAGTATGGGGGGGAACATTTGGGAGCAGGTAATGAGGGCAAGGGACAAAACAGAAAAGTCTCTAGCTAAGAAGCACAGAAAGCAGCGAAAGCAGGGTTTTCAAGGAACCACGTCTCCAACTCTCAATTACCCATGTCTGTCTGTCACCGTGCCACCTTGTGATTGTTACCTGCTTTCAGTTCCGAGATGGCAGCACCTCCCCAGAAAGTTCCCTCTGCTCTAGACCTGTGGGCTGGTGGCTCCCACACCCAAAACTGCTCATCTCCTAGCTTCAGCCCAGTCATAGCTACACTCTTACAGCTGTATCCACTGTCCAAATATCTTCCCAGCAACATCCCCAATTTTAGGCAATGTTTTCAGGTTACAAATAAACAGATATCAGACTCAGAAGAGAGACAGGGAAGGAGAGGGTAAGTAAGATAGCCTAAAGACAAACATGCATGGCCGCTACTGCAACCCAAAGCCTTGTTGTCCTACCACTGCTCTCTCCAGTACGTTTTGGGCTCTTCCCTCTCACCCCTTTCCTGGGTCAAATGGTGTCTCAAGGTCTTCAGAGGCTGCCAAAAAGCAAAAAAGCATTCCCATATCTACATTAGGAAGTGGCTTGTTTCCTGCTCTGGTCTTTCACCCCAGCTCAGCCTATTCAAACACTGAAGTACACCAGGCAGTTAAGTAACAGATACATACTGCAACGTACAAGGTACAAATGAAGACAAGAGCATAAATAGACAACTAAAGGGGAAAGATGCTGGATATTAATCTATAATACCTGTCAAAGTATGTGGTGCATCCAAGAACATCCTTCCAAAGTGTTCAAACATTCCTGATGTTTGAACAGGAGAGTTAACTTTGCTAACCTCAAAGGTGTGTGTATGTGCGTGTTGGTGTGGGTATTCAACCTCTATACTTCTCTGGAGGAAGCTCAAGACCCATTCAATTATCACTGAACATAGAGATTAGCACCACTTCAGCTGCTCTTTATTTTGCAGATGTTAGAGCCATCTACTGGTTCCTTACAGTTTTCTCAATTGGCTGCTCTGGACAGAAGAGGTGACAGGAAGACAGTCTGCAAAACTTCATCAGTGACCAAGAGCACCAGAGTATGCCTGATCCCAACTGCTGGGATATCGAAATGACAGGTTTGAGCCAGCTTAATTTCCCCCAGCGTGACACAAAGGCAGAGGGAACAATGTCTCAGTGCTCTAGTGCCAGTAACTGGTCGGAGGAAGCTAACGAGCACAGCAGATACAGCATTAAAATTAAGCTCTTCTCCCAGCACTGGTGGTACATTCTAGTTGGGAACAGGCAGCCCCACCTAAAATAGTAAGTTTGTGCCCAGCTAAGCTCTTGTCCTCAGGTAATGGGTAGGTGCACAACAGAAGTCTCACAGCTGTGCATGGCACCTTTTGGGCTGGGATCATGACAGCCATCTTTTTCCCACCTGAACAACTAGAGAGGGCTCCGAAATGCCCCATTCCCCACAATCGCTGCAGCATTCCCTGCACAAGATGGCCAGGCACAGACATTGGGAATGAGAATTTTATCCATATTTTCAACATGGGAGTATATAGTACCACTGCATGTTGCACAGTACTTTCATATCCGGTATCTTTTATGACTAAAGCATATGCTAGGATCATTAATACAAGAAGTTGCAGCTTTAGAGTTAGGAACCTTGAAATTAGATTAGATGGATTAATAATTTAATTTTCTATTTCTTTTAAACGACCTACAGCCCTGTCAAAAGCAACAGGTATCGCAACAAGGCTGTGCAAGAATCAAAGAATTCTGCTGCACTACTGCTGCCTCAGGGACATCCCCCAACCCTAAAACTGATCCAACAACTTCAGAGTATTGCTTCAGTAATTTTCAGTTTTCTTCCCAGCCACATCCTACTGCAGGAAGGATACGTGCGTACACTCATCACCCCCAAAATGCTTCACATGAAGCCCACAAGCAGCAACTAATAGAGAAGACTGTAGTAGAAGCATTGCAGTGTTTCCTCTGTTCATCAATTTTCTCCCTCACTAGCATGTTTTCGGTGGTGGAAAAAGGGTTCTGCTGCATATCATTTGTTTTGCTACATCTACAAAGAAATTCTTGAGGTCCACGCTTAGGTCATAGTATGAAATTCACTTGTATCTACTTCAGGAATATTGTGTGAATCATAGATGATTCAGGCTTCATGCCCCATTTCTAAATAGTATGTAAACACCTACAGCACTACCAACTGGTCAATCTACATTTACTCCCCTTATTCATGCTCCGAAATTCATATATAATTTAACTCCCTCAGGTCCTAAGTGGGAACTAGCATGAAGTTTGTATCAGCTGCGACTCAGAATTTACTTCTATGACAGTGGTGCTTAGGGATTTCAGCTAATGTCAGAGACACACAGACAACTTGACAATGATGGGTTTCCATCTGGGATTTCCAAGGAGTAAAGCTGCAGCTTCTTTAATTCAGCCAGGGAGCTGGTCCTAAGTGTTAGGGCAACACCAGATGCTTGTGACAGCAAGTGATCAAAGTCCTCAGTGCTGAGAGAGCAAAGGCAGGGCTCCTGACACCATGATAATAAGTAGTTTGCTTTCTTATTTCCAGCTGAAGCCTCATCACTTTGTGCATAAGTTGTACAAAGTGTCAGAAAGCAAACCAGTTTTGCTTGACAAAATATTATGACCATTCAACTCTGATGTAATTAGCACAATGTTATGGTCCCTTAATTAGCTAATTCCAGCAGTGTTTAATCGATGGTACGAAGAGACTTTCTGAGGCAGAGATGGCAGCTTGGCACCCAACTGTGGTTGGCTTTTCCTGGCTAGATTCCTAACTGCCAAACAACTCCTCTGCAGTCTGCTTTTCTTATCCCACCCCAAAGTGCTATGATAGAGATATCTGCAGTGTTCGGGCAGGCACTGTCAGATGGGGAATTTAAAAACCTAGCAGATATGTCTCACTGTTTAATAATATGTGACTTACGTTTTAATTCTGAGAAGCACCAGTCATTGGAAATGAAGCAGACACAATACTTCATGCACATTCCTCATGAAAATACAGCATACTTTTTCTTCAAGAGGATTTGTTTAAAGTACAGGAAACATCTACCTCTAGAGGCTCATTTAGTTGCTTTAGTGCCTAATTAGCAACTTGAGAGGAACCTCACCAAACCCACCATAGTGCTCTCCAGCAAAATCAAGGCAGAGAGCCTGTTTCATCTGCAGAAACCTAATTCAAGAGCGTGATATATATGACATCATCCTAGGTGAGATAGAGTTCTCATGACACAACACAATGTTTCTACATCAAGCATAGTATCATCGCAATTAGTGATCTCTTCTTCACTAAAAAGCTGACACTGCCTTGAAACAGCGCCCTGGCTATTCACTCAGGGAAACAACAAACCAGAATATGAAAAGCACATGAAAGAATTAACTCTAAAGCAGATTTCTGCTCAGACATGGATGCAGCATTCAACATAAATATGTTAGAATGCTTATCACAGTTTCGATACTCAATAAACCAGAGCTTAATTCTATCATAATTCATGCCCAACTAAGACTAGTGTACACACCAGGAGAGGAGATGTGCTGTTTCCAGCCCACACAGTCTAAGCCTGTCGGAGTGCTCTGGGAAAATGGATGCAGTTTCAGTGGTAGAATGTCAAAGGCAACAGCAGACATGATGGATGGACTTATTCCAGCCTGCAACAAGAGAGGGAAAACAAAGACAACAAACATTAAACTTAGATGCCCTGTAGGACAAAATAAACCATTTATCACAGAGCACCTCTTTCCACCTCTGATGCCTGCTCGTGTAAGTAAGTAGTACATTAGTAGACACATGTGGATGATTACAACTAGAGAGGTTAGAAAACAGTGAGGAGGCAAGGAAAACTGCAAGGTAGTAAGAACAGGAGACGTTGATAACCAGGTACTAGACTCATACTTCACATATTACCACACATACCTACATTCACATGAAGTTTCACTCCTTCCTATGAAGTGTGTCTAGTGGGAGGGGGAAGCATATCACCCCAACAAGTCAGCCCCTCGCCTACAGAACATTTTTCTACAACTTTGACTAATAATTCCTTTACTGGTATATAATACTTAAATAAAGATTTTCCCTTCAGAGATCTATTGGTCCTGGTCCCCAGCCATATATGATGCGGATAACACAATATTCACTTCAGTTAAATGTACATTTGTAGAGGATCCCTCACTCTATCCTCTACCTGGCTGATGATTTTACAAAACTTCATGAAACTTTGAAAACTCTATACCATTGCCAGATCTTATTGAATTAATAAATTTTGCTGGTTTAAGGGGGAAAACATACAGATACATACATGCAGCTCATGACCTCCAATGCCTCAGTAAGTCAGGCTTAAAATAAACAAAAACACAAGATTTTTTTTAAGAAATCACACAATCATACAAGCCACAGCCATAAAGATACTCCATCCACCCACAGAATAACCCACTCTCTCATGCAGATATTCACCTGAAGTTTAAAATAAAATAATTTATCAAAAAAAAATCCTAAATGTAAACAAGGTTTTGCTCCTTTTCTGTGTCAAAACCCAATATTTTTCTGCCAATCTTGCCACACCAACAAACTTTCAGTGTTTTTTGTCTCCTTTCATCCACCCTGAAACAGAAATTATGTCTGCCTGATATAGGGAAATGAGACCAATACTCCCCTGTTACTTCATCAGGGAATCACAAGATACTGGGCAAGATACTACAAGAATACAGATCACCTGACAGTGAACAATACAGACTGTAGTCAAAGTCACTGAAACTTGTAGTACTTAATGCACAATGAAGATATGCTTTTATTCCTTTTCTTTTCCTCTCTCTTTTGTCCCCCGTATCTCCTATGGCACACAAAGAAAATACCAGTGACTGCAGGCAACTGGGAGATCAGCTGGTCAGTAAGCATTGGTCCAATGGGCATAGACATTTTTAATCTCTGTATCACTGCTGCCCCTTCCTTTTGCTGCTGTTTCATTCAGTTACAACATAACCATCCTTCACTGAACCAAGAGTCTGGGATATTGAGGTCCAGCAGTTCATCCAGGATCTTTCCTTCTCCCTACCAGCCCACACTATCTCCCATCAACATAAATACTGCTGACTAGCCTTGATCCTGAAGCCTCTTCTTTAGAAGTGGCAATCAGTCAAAACATCCTTCCAAAACTAAAGAACAAACTAAGCCCACTGAATAGCCACACACTGCCCAAGCAACTGAGCGCTGCTGCTCTGTGCCTGGTTTGCTTTATTCTTCCTGGACTTACTTCCCTAAAACAAAGAGAACACAGCCAATACTTTGTCACAAATTACCATCTCCTGAGGGATAAAATGAACCCTGTTCAAGTTAACCTGAGCAGTGCCTGTTTGCCTAGAAAAGTCACAGCAAGGCCCCAGTAGGAGCACATGCTCTTCCAGTTACAAAGAAATCAAGCAAAACAGGCAACCAACTGAGCTACTGTTCTGAAAATGCCATGGGTAAAGCCTAGGTTATTTACATGAAAGGTGATGAAAGCATTATTGTTCTGTTTAAGGCTAGGAAGCAGAATACCGCCTTAGGGCTGTTACAATAAAAACTGCAGGCTTCATCCTTATTAATCTCCAGGACAGCAGAGCAAATTTCAGGTACAGGCATCATTTGATTTCTATAGTTGGGAAGCCAGGCCTGTACAACCCAAAGTCAGGAGAAGAAACATTTTCAGAGGTGTTAGTAACGTGTGGGCAGGGTTTTCCACAACCTACAAGAGAGGGGAGGGGAGATGAGGAACTTGAACATAGTAATGACCCTCTCTTCCACATTTTCTGATATAGGTTCAAGGGGGTTATTTCTATATTCTTATGCACAGCAGTCTAGGCCTTGGGAGAGGCATTTGTCCCTGTTGTGCATCTGTGCCTTGTCAGGTGCATATCAGGAGGAGACTTACCTCATTCAATCCCCTCCTCCAAAGTGTGTTCATTGCACTCTTGAAGTGTATCTGAGGTGCCCACAGTGCTCATAACCATGGTAGCACACAGCAAAATTTACTTTTCCTCTTATTTCAGATGGGGTAAAAAATCAGATTTCCAGGAGCTATATTGAGGACAATAAGCTAAAGATCTATTTTTCACTACTTCTCATTTCTCTTTCAAAATAAAAGAAAGAGCTTTTTCTGCACTATACCCCCTCTGGGTATAGCCCCCTGATGGGCCTTTTAGGAATCTCTGATTTGACAGTACAGAAACTGTGCTCTAACAAATGCTCATAGAAGCCATGTCTATGCTTCTGTTGCTGTGCACTAGAGAGGCATCAAGCTTAACAGTCATGTTTTAACTTTTTGCTAAAATAAGAAAGAGCAGGATGGGAGCAGACAGGTAGTTCAGAGACATCACTAAAGCAATTTTTGCAAAAATAATTCCCAAAACAGAGCCCATTGCCATTACAGCATTACATGTGTCAGTGGTTTGGGGCATTGTCTCTGCTCCAGCTAGGAAATTCATACTGCATTAAAAATAAGTAAGAGGGCCCCAGGCTATACCATGAAACCCATCACCATGTGAAGGGTAAAGCCTATGGCCAAGCAAAAGAAAAAAAGAATAATCCACAGCCATGTGAGCTCCTTCCACTTCAGGGGGTGCTACCTTCAAAGGCTTGCTAAGACCAGTTAAATGTTAACACTTTAAGGTACAAGATCAGAAGCTGCTCGGCTTGTTACTGGTAGCATTTCATTATAAGGGACAGCTGGGTCAAGATTTGAGTTTGACTCTAGGGATTTACACAGGCTGTTCCCATTTAAAGCAGATGAGCAGTTTACTGGACCTAAGCAAAACAAAGACCAGTACATAGAATTTTTTAGGAGTGGTATTTCAAGCAGTTATTTTTTTAGTTTAAAGGCAGTTTCATGGCTGTCCATCTCCCTCTGAATCCCAACTGCCAGCCTTCAGAATAGCTTCAAATTATCAGTATATTCCTTTGTGTAGTTGATCTGAATGATAAGAGTAGTATCAGAGATTAGCACTTGATAAATCAAGAATTTATTTTCTATTCCTCCCTGGTCTGACCTATTAAGTTATTTCCACAATATTGCAGCATTACATCACTCTGTATGCTGACCTGATCTTGACTTAACACAATATGACTTGTCATAACCGAAGCCACACATCCCAAGGCAGCCATGTGTCAGAAAATATCAGACTTGCAATTTCAGATCTCCAAAGCCCCATACAGTTGCCTTGTTCCAGTCACAAAACCACAACAGACAATGAACATCTTATAAAGCTTCTTTTGTGATAATTTATTTCTCCTTATAAAAAGGGCTTTAGCATCCTTCTAAAACTGCCCTCAAACACTGTAGCTTGTGACAGCACTCCCACTACACTTGGGAGTATGAATAAGCCAGCATTATTAAAGGAATAGAGCACTGAAAAGACAAAATAAAACACAACAGGAAAAAAAAATCTATGTGATGACCATTACAAACAAAAAATACAGGCCAAGAAATGCAGCTATATATGGGCACACAGGAAACAGCCCTTGAACCCCAACCAATCTCTTATTAAAACTTAACATTTTGCTTTCCTGACCTGCTTACAAAAATAATAAGAATCAATAACCTATATAACACACTTAAATCAACAGAAACAGTAAAACCCAAATCTAAATATATGCTACTAGGTATCTTCTAGTCACCTCTACTACCCAAAGAAAAACAGACCAGAAAAATAACTGATGCCCATAACCCCCATAGGCAGGTGATAGTAAATGAGAGTACCTCAATGGGCACAGGGACAGCTGCAAATGATTACAGAGATGATCACAATTTAGAAGTAAGTTTGCACCAGAAAATAAGGGTGGAAATTCTTAAAGGAGGAACTATTTTCTAGTAACATCAAAATGTGCAGTCAATCAGCAAAAGAGGTAGTAGTTAAGCTGTATAATCTGATGGCTCTAAGGGAAGCTGTTGACGTTACTGGTCACTCCCCTTAGAAGCACTAATGGTCTTGGTGCTGGCCAACACACCCTGCAGCATGGGCTAGATTTCCATCACTATCCATGCTCATCAAGGAATTGCAAGAAATAATTTTAGCATGTTTTACTGGCTTGTGTTTATCACCAAGCCAGGGATTAATTTTCCCTACTTTGTTTCATGCCTGTAGAGCACTAAGCACTCAGAACTCTGAACAAGGTATAAAAGCAACAAAATTAATTTATTTTTACATTTTTTAACCCAAACATACATGTGCCTCAGGAGCATTACTCATTGTTTTCAATACATAGGTAGCAGTGGGGCTGAGCAAGGGAAGCATCCTCACTGAACTGAGGGTAGGCAACATCACAGAATCATATCCAGCACTCATCCAAGCATCAACTGGCAACATTTTGTTTTCAAGAGCCCTACAAATACAAAATTGCACAGACTTTTAGCTCCTTTACTAAAGGAGGGGAGAACAGTGAGCAGTTTTTCAGAAACCCTGTTTCTGGAATTAGCCCAGCTTTCTGTCCCAGGTCTCCATCAGCTTTGATGGGAGGCTCTCCCAGGCAGACAGGTATGAGGCAGCAGGTTTACTCCCAGCAAGCTATAGTGAACAAGCTGAGCTGTGTCAGGTGAATGTTTCCCCCTCGCCATCGACAGAACTATTTGTGTGTATAAGCTCAAGAATGTGCTGAAGCGGAGACAGGACTGGGGCCTCAGCTCCTCTCAAACATTGTCATTTTGATGCAAGACCAACCAGAAACAGGCAACCACGGCAGCAGAAAAAAATGCATGTAACAAACTAAAACCCTGAGGAAAGATTTTATTTGAATATCTGCACATGATTTCAAGCATACTCAGAAGCTTCCTCCATATTATCATCAGATGCTGCATGGAGTGTCCTGCTATCTCATGTCCTTTTCCCCCAGAAGTTCTTTTTTATGTATGAAGGCTAAATTTGGCTTTTGGATTCAGATTCATGGCTCTCCCTGAAGGGAACAGACCTTAGCTCTGGATCCAAGAGTAACAGATGCCATCAGTGTGAGTCACAACAGCCACAAAGTTTGTGACAAGCAATCATAATGCTAATCTGAAGGTCTCCTCCAGTGGAGAGGAGAATACTAATAGCTAAAACTCCAATGGCAATGTTCTTTCAAGCATTTACAGCAGAAATTTAACTCAGTAGGAAGTGAGGAGTTGGCCTCAGGTACAAGGGAAACCTAATTTAGAAGTCCCTTTTTAAAGTTACACAGCAATGAGATTTCATCAGTTTAATTTATATGGATCTAAGGCAACTTTGATTTGCTCCCTGCCCTCTCTATCTTTTAGCTTACAGAGCAATCTGATGCTCTCGCACCCTATTGTCCAAAATGGCATGGGGCATGGGGCAGGAACTGCTCACTTACAGTAACTAAAAAACTCACCACCTTTTGAGATCATCACTTATAGACCAGTTTAATGTTTAATCAGTCTCCACAGACTACCAGGCCCAAAGAGAAGCAGACAGAACTGGTACCAGACAAAGTGCAAGGATGGGAATATGATGACAGTAGAAAGAAGCAGCTGGAGCAGAGAGGAAGACAGTGCCAGAGAATGAGGAGGACAGTGTACAGTTTCTTACTTTTAACTGGTCCTCTGGGAGGTGTTGCAACTGAATCACTCTCTCTGGCTGTGTCTCCTTCTCTAGCTTCCTTTTCTGGTTCCTCTCCATCCAAACATCATCGAAGCTGAAGCACTTATAGAGGGGTTTAGGTCTCTTCCTCCTCCTCTCTGGAATCTCCTTGGCTTTTTCATCTGGAGCAAGGAAGGAAAGCCTCCAGGCTTTGCTTTCAAGGGTGGAGATAGGGTGCGGGGATGGTGGAACCTGTGGGGGCCTTCTTTTGCGATGGGGAACCCATTTCTCATTTGGCCTTTTTTCAGGTGGTGTTTGACATTGCTGTTTAGAGTCCTGTTTTACAAACAGCAGGTGAAAACACAGGGTTTGTTGGCTGGAAATTTTTTTTGCTTCAAATCAGGTTGAACAGAAGATGGTAAAGCTCAGTTATCTAGCTCCAGAACTACTCAGAAGAAAATGCTTTCCCAAGAGTATTCGCTGGCTGAAACCAGCTTGTCTACTCACTTAGCCTCTCCATAGGTTTAGGCGTTCTCCACCCTGAAGCAGCAGCTCTGCTATATTCTGAGCGTATAGCATACTTCCTCTGCACAGCACAATGCCCTTTTCACCCTCATACTAGATGGCATATTACAATAACATTACTACTGGGATTTAGGTCACTCTGTCTGTATAATATTATTTACAAAGACAGACAGTGTCTCTGAAAATAGAATAATGACCAGTCTTGTCTGTCTGTGCTTTTCCAACTGTACTGCAGTTATACAACGTCAAAAGGCTTCCTAGATGCCTAGAGGTCTGATATATTAAGCCCTGTGCTTCCTGATGTGCTCTTTCTGTTATCCATTTTGCTTGATGTTGGGCGAGAGCATTTGAGGAATTGCACAGCTTTGCACTTCACTCTCGTTTGCTTTTAATGAGTGGTTGCACAAAATTACAGCTTTTCTTGGAACAACTTGAAATTAAGCATGCCCTCAGGCATCTAACTACCACTCCAGGTAACATCAGTGTTAGAATCAATAATATTTAAGGTGGGAGATAACAACATTGAGGAATGAATGATCTCAGGAGTCTCTTTTCATGCCAAGAAAATATTGTGTCCTGACAATAGTATCTCTCCAGTTTCTCATGGTTCATTTGAAGAACCCAAATACAACAACCCTTAAACTACTGCAGGCACTTCCTATCCACTCTCAATTAACCAATAATCCTAGATCAATTCTACTTTGCCACTGGCAAGAGATATCACAATCTAGAAACACTCCTTATCTACTAGATGCTATGCAAAAAAGGAAAGTGTATCCTGCTGGCAAAGTCATGATTTTGTGTATCTGGTGTTGCCACTTGTCCTGTCTGAAGAAGGAGGTGGGCTGACATGACCTCCCAAGGCCTGTTCCAACCAACATATTTTTGTTCTTATACAAAAAATAGGGAGTTTCTATTAAAAAAATAGGGAGAAATGGTAGGCCAAGACCATTTTGGAGGGTATCTTAAAAATTTTATATAACCTGGGATGTGAGAGACAAAAGGCAGCAGGAGCAGCAGCAAAAGCTGTGCAAGGACTCATTTGAGTTAAACGCAGCCAGCCCTCAGCTGCAGAATTGATCAAGCAGTTCCAGATTCATGAACTCTCTGAAAAATGTCTGCTTGTGGTGCGCATAATCTCATACCCTCTCTCAAGTGCCACTTTTGAAAATCTGCTCAAGAAAATTACTTTGCCCGCTTCTTAATATCAAAATTCATCATCAGCAATACTGAAAAAATAGCATGACCAAGCCAGGTTCTGGGATCTCAGCTAACATATCAACCTCAGTCATGCTGGTGGTTTTTGCTTAGCCACTGAAAGAGATTCCTAACTCTCAGCCACTTACAATTCAGGAAATCCTCTCTGGGATAAAAGCCTACTGACCGAGAAAGTCTCTGCTTTTAAAGGACCCAGCCAACCAAGAAATCCCTACTGAAGATACAATCTTTTCTGTGAGATCCACCCTATCACAAGGAAATTATTGTGGTACCAGGAGTAGAATACAATGCAACATCAAAAGGAGATCCTGAGTCCATGGATTTTTTCCGTTTGCTGTAGAAAAGGCAGAAAAAGACTCCCACTGGCAATCAAAGGATAGTTATTGTGACTGCAAAGGGTAGTTATGGTACTTTGAAAGACAGTTACTCATTGTCTAAAGAAAAATATTTTACTTCTTTAAAAGTGACTGCTAGCAATGGGAATTGATTTCTACACTGCCTTTCACTTCAAGAAACTTCTTTACTATACACCAGTTACAAAGCTCGATTCTGCCTTATCTTAAGAGGGGTAAGACCCAGCTAAAAACGAGTTGAACACAGCGTGGTTGGTGTCTGTGCAATCTGTCTGAGGCTTATTATGCATTAGTGCTGTTGTGATGACTTCATTCCTTTAGATTTTTGTAGTAAATCCTCCCTTCGATGAGTGCATCAATTCATACACTCTTGAACAGAAACAGAAAGATTAAGTAGTGCTACCTATCTCAGACAAAAAGGAATATTTATGCACCCATTTAACCAATGAAGAGCCATTAAGAGTTTCACTGGAATTCCTAAACCATGTTAAAACAAAAGACTCTGCAAACCAAACCACCACCTGATCATTCCCAGACAACTCACCTCATCTCGGAGCATGTCACTAATGGAAGAAGCTGTGTTTAAGCTGATCTGGGATTGACTGCTTATGCCACAGTCATCCCTCCGGTATTCATTGTCCAACGAGTGTACAGAAAGTAAGAGACTACCTCTGGGTTTCAGTGTCTTCGGTCTCTCAGGAGCCTCCAAACTGCTTTCAACTGCAGAACTGTTCCCAAGAGAGATCATTGAAGTAGCACATATTCTTCCAGGATAACGGAAGCTCTTGTGTTGTGAAGTGGATCGTGGACTCTGCGGTTTAGGACTCATGGGCCTACAAGGCATGTCTTTACCATCAGAATTTGGGAGCTGGGGACATGATGGACTTGACTGACTAAATGGCAACTGCAAGTCAGTGGGGCTAAATGGAGATTTCATCCAGTACTCCTCCAGAGAAGTATTTAAACTGTTGCTCAGAGCCTCCTGTTGTTCATCGCAGTCTGAACTCTGTGAGTACCTGATGCCCAGGTCATGGGACTGTGTTTGTTTTCTCCACATACCTGCAGGTGAAGAGACATCAACAGGCTCCATGGAGGTGTCAAAAGAGTTGGTGTCTGCTGAGGAGCCATTAGCTGTTTCTGTTTTAAAAAATGTGTGTCCGTTGGAACTATCCTTTCGCTCCACCGACGTTGTTCTCATTACATGGCCTCTAGTCACATTAAGACTCTCCTGTGTTGGTGATAAACCTGCTAAGACAGGCCTTTTTAGTCCATCTGCCTCCTTGCTTTTTAGAAAAGCTTTCCAGGTGCTCTGACGAAGTTTGGCTTTCTCCTTTTCATTTTTCAGTGATACTCTTGAGCTTTGCTCAGTATTTTCCTTTTCTGGAGATTTGGATTCAAATAAGCTTGAGAGGGATTTGTGTGCCAAGGCCAACCTTGTCTTAAACTTCTTACCCTCGGGGGTTTTGTTTCTTTTGTATTCATTTTCAGGGAATAATTTTCTAACCCCAGAGTATTCCACAGGATCGCTGTCATTGTTTTCAGATGAACCTGAAACTTGTCGATCTGCATATTTGACAGCAGCCAGTGTGGGGGAAGTTGAATTTGTATCTACATCTTCCATCAGTATCCGACCAGAGCCAGAAGCCTTCCTCAGGCTCATTCTGCTGAATAATCCTGCAGGTCTCTCATAGAATAAATCATCATCATCAGAGTACTCAGAGGTGTAGCTTTCTTTCCTGTGGAAGGCTGAACCAGATGAACAACTTTTGAAAGACTGTAAACTTTCAGTGTCTTCATCCTCTTTCCCAGCATCCAGTTCTTCCATCTTTGCCTTGCTGCCAAAGAAGCTGCTACTTCCCTGATTTTCTGCTGTGGCAGGCTTAGTTTTCCTGAAAGATGTCATTTTTGAGAATACTAAAAACCTGGAAGCTTTTGCACTATTCCCATTCTTTGTTGGCTTTTGCACAGCTTTATAGAGACTGCTGTTACTTCCCAGGATGTGGAATGAGTTCTCATCCATTTCCTCGCTGTTAGTGCTGCAGGTACTTATATTATCTAGGCCCAGCATGCAAGCGTTATGGGTCTCCCTTTTCACAGAATAGTTAAAAACATCAGACACATCTAGAGGCAGTGTGCTGTCTTTGCTAGGGCTAGCTGTGCCTTCTGCAGGAGAACCCTCCTTTCCTTTGCTAGGAGAAGGTTCTTCACAAATATCTATTTGTTCCTTTGAACCATTACAGCTTTCAGTTTCTTTCCTGTCTACTGCTTGTCCAGAGATGATGCTGGGCCCTTGAAGGTCAACATCAGCACCATCTCCCTGACACAAATTGCTTAGATTGCACATTTCCAATGTTACAGCACTAGTTATATATAAGCCTTCCTCTCTGCCTTGATGTGCTTTGAATTCCTCTTCGTTAGACTCCTGGTCATCTCTCGTTTCAGCCCGTGACTTTCTGAACTGTTCTGTCTCTAATTCAAAACCAGTCTTTGTTCTGCAAGGCTCTTTCTCAGAGATCATAACGCCACTTCTGCTACATGATTTTAAGAGTGCTTCTTCACATTGATCTGCCTGACTTTCTGCAATAAATATATCATTGCCCAGCGGTACAGTAACACTCCTGAATTCCACTTTTGCACTTGTTACTGTGGAATTACTACAGGTGACACCTAAGGATGAAAATGCATCTGTTTTCTCTCTTTTCTCTTGTGAAAATTCTGTTTTTTCTTCAACTGTATCCCTACCAGGGAGTACCTCTGCACTACCAGGAATGAGATGGGTGGCCAGAATTTGTTCTTCACAGCTACAGCTTTCACTCAGAACTCTCTCTGGCTCATCATGAGCTTTGCTGACAGTATGAGGAGATATCAAATCCTTGCTCACTACATTTCTCAGTGTTCCAGTTACCACTTCAGCAGGAATGTTATCATTCAGTGTCTTGGACTGTAATCCTTTCTCCTCTACAGCTACTATAATTAGGGCATGCTTTACCTCTGGAAGTGTCATTAAATGCCTTCTCTGGCTTATAAAATCTGGCCTCGGAGTAATTTCAACAGCAAAGACACTGTCTTCATCGTTTCCTTTATGAGTAGGATGTTCATTTGTTAGTAGCTCAGGTTCACTCCTTAAGGCACCAGTTTTGCCACTTGTATTTTGCTGCATTGACTCTTTGTGCTCTGCCCCAGTGTTACTGCCACCCGGTTGCACTGTGGCTTCCAGGACTTCCCAACTGAAGTCAAGGTTAGAAGCAGCATTGACCCATCTTTTCCCTACCATGATCTGCATACCTGACAGTTCAGATTCAAGCCCATTCTCCTTCAAACTTTTCTGCTGTATTCCACCAGTGGAAACACACTTTACAGAACAATCAAAATCTCTGTTTTCCACAACAGCAGGGTAACCTACATGACAAGCTGCTAAGTTCTCAGTGTCACCAATGCCAGATTCTACATCAATATCATGAGGGAATCTCTCTGCTTGCAGATATCTCTCAACTTTGTACTGGTCACATTTTATAGGTGCTTCAGCATTTATGATCACTGGCTCACAGTCCAGGACAGATGAAGTCTCCTTTTGTTTTGGATTACACTCACAAGCATCAATCTGTGTAGAAGATGAGCTATCAGCACTTGTACCTACTCCTTCTAGGCTAAGGCCACATGCCTCTGATTTAGAACGCAAACAATAATCAACACACTGGGGAGAGCCTGCTGGGTAAGAAAGCTGACACTCATTTGAGTCTATGTCAGTATTAAAAGGAGACCTTTTTACGCCAAATTTGCCCTCTATTTTTATTGCCTTTTCAGGGCTTACAGGTACCCCTCCTAAGATTTTCTGAGTGTATTCAAAATCCAGCCCTTGAAGATGTATTCTGGAAGATGACCATCTAAATTTGTCTGTCAGATGAATACAGTTCCCCACATATTCTGTCTTGCTTTGAGCACTGATATTTTCAGGTACACTGTGCCATGTTTTACTTTCTGTACTCTCTGACCTTGTGTGTGGTGGCTGAGATTTTGGTTTGAAGCAAGTCTGGTAAAAGAATGAATCTGATGTCAACATGGTCACTGTACTTTCCTGTTTTATCCTTTTACCTGTTGTTTCCTCACTGTCAACTGAGTTCCTCCTGCTGCATTTTATACTGGACATAGAATCTAATTCACCCTTATAGTCTGATGTCTCAGTGTAAATTTTACGGTTAGGTCCATTTGTTTCAAATTTAAGATTAGGCAAACTACAGCTTGATGCTGCATCTGACTGGAAAGAAAATTGCTGTACCTCAGGAAAAATCAAACAACTTTCTGAGTTTGCTTTGAAACAAGCAATGCTTAACACTGCAGGGTATTCCTTCTGTCTTGTAACATCATCTTCTATAGCTATAGAATTGGTGCAGGACTGCACTTTATTGCTTTCAAACTCTGCTTTGTTTTGCAATGCTCCTACAAACTTTCTATTTGTCTGTGATATAATGCTGTCTTCACTGACTTGGTTCTCTGTGTTGGAAATATCACTAGTTAATGTTAACTCTTCATCACCCAGTTTTTCACCCTCTGACTTTGCAGACTGTATGCAAAACTCAGTTTTGCTTGGTGCTGCTTTTACTTTGGAAGACACTTCTAACCACACCTGCTGGGTAAATTCTGGTTGCCTTAAGCACTTAAGTTTATCAAGGGTTGTTTCTCCCTTTGCTTTAGGAAGACTACAACACAGAGGGTTTTTTTCAGTAAAAAGGCAGTTTGAATCCAAGCACGTTTCTCCAGTTACATCACTGGAAACAGATTCTGTGTCTGATGCACTCTCATAAGGTTCGGTTTTTACATCTGACAATGATCCACTCTGATGTGACAGGGTCTCAAAATAATCTTCATCTGTTTCTTGGCTGGATCCACGTATCTCCAGCTCTATCGTGCTCGGGGTAGAACTCAGCTCATCTTCAAACTCTCCTTCACTGATGTAGTTTTCAACTGGCTCTGGGGTCTGTGAATAAACAGAAAAGAATAATTTAGCAATGATTTCCCACAGCATGAATTATTATTAGAAAAGGGACTTAGGAACGCTAACAACTTCATACACACTGATGTCTTTGGAAGTTATACTTGATACTTTACTTATTGATGGACCTTTCTATTTGTTACTTTCTTACTTTTTATTTCATAATTAATATTTTTTTCATTTTAATATGTAATAATGCAGAGGCTAAAATTTGACTTTTGGCCATATCTTTCATAGCCCAATAGCAAGACACATTTGACATTCAAATAACTCAAATGGAAATAATCTCTTGCCAGTAGATCTACAAACTCTAATGTATCCATCTTCAAAACTGAGGAGGAGGTTTATGTGAAGAAACGAAAAGAAAAGAAAAGAAAAGAAAAGAAAAAAGAAAAGAAAAGAAAAGAAAAGAAAAGAAAAGAAAAGAAAAGAAAAGAAAAGAAAAGAAAAGAAAAGAAAAGAAAAGAAAAGAAAAGAAAAGAAAAGAAAAGAAAAGAAAAGAAAAGAAAAGAAAAGAAAAGAAAAGAAAAGAAAAGAAAAGAAAAGAAAAGAAAAGAAAAGAAAAGAAAAAAGAGTGAATGGCAGCCACTGAACTATAACACAAGGTCCCTTGGCCTGAGCTGCATGTCACCTTCACCAGGACACTTTGTCACGGAGGAAGTGTGAGTCCTCATATGGGAAGCCCTACGATAAATAATAATTTGTCATAAGCCGTAAGCCAAATAACATCAAAGGATATGTCATAGAGTTTCTGATTCTAGACTCTAAAACACAGAGGGTAAATCAGAAAAAGGAAGGCACTAGGGTATTTCCAAAAGGGCGTCTCAATAAGAAGATTGGTATTTTCTCTTGACAGAAGAAGGAAAATACAAATTGAATAGAGGAGGGAGAAGATTCAATGCTTCAAACCAAGTCCAAAAACGACTTTCACACCATTAAACCTGACCAAATTGCACTATAATGGCAACATGAGTCACGCAACCAGCAGAGCAACTCATCCTTTACTGTGTGCAGTCAGTGATACATGTAATTGAGGTCCTTTAATAATGTAATTCCCACTATCACCAGGGCAGAAATGACCAGCATTAAAGCAGCACAGACTAGCATTTCACATAATGATTGAGCAGCATAAACTGTGAGCAGTTGGCTTACACAGCAGTGAGTACAGCAGCAGCTGTTCAGCAGTAACAGCACTGCCTCTTCAAGGGTGTTCTGAACACAAATTTACAGATGGCAATAAACTAAGATAAAAACTGTTCAAGCAAGTAGGAACAAAGTAATGAAGATGCCCAACTGTCCCTAAGGATAATTATGAATTAAATTACAGAAAAATTAGGGCAGAGATTCCTTACAGTCAACGTATCATTCCAAACATAGCTATGTCAGGATATTCGTACTGTGACCCCTCCCAAATTCATTGGTTTTTTTAATGTGTATTATACAAAATTATGCATTTAAGGCAGAGGCAGAGACCCCACAATTGCCTCCATACCTTGTGGGAAATGAGGAAACAAATTCTAGGTATGAAGGGCACCAATTAATGTCAACCAGCATTTCTGGACCAGGCCCAGGACTGGACATGTGCCCCCAGTGCTACTAAGGGCAAGAGCCAGCATCAGGATCAGCCTGGCTGGGGCCTACTCTACAAGATGTACCATGGGATGGACTTCCCCTGCAAAGAGAGAGGACATAGAAGCTTCAGTTCCTGCTACGCCTACCAAAGCCCTCTGCCTAACAGACAAGGGAGGTCTAGAGCTGACCTCTAGCAAACCTGAAATTCATGAGCTCACTGAACTTCCCATGGTGATCAGGGAATAAGTTCTAAAAGGGCAAACAACATGCAGATGGTGCTATTTTTACCTTCTTCTATGGGTCTTTGACTTCCCAGTGCCACCAGGAGGTCATGCCTTTGCTCTGTCATATGTAGTTTAATTTCCTCCTCAACCTGTAGTGTGTGTAAGTTTGTTAGGATTTGTGGGACTACTTATCTTTGTGTATTTCTGTTCTTTTCTGTAAAAATTGAGTCTAAAGGACTCAGACGGTGTAGAAGGGGGGGAGTTTACAATGGGCAAGTCCTTTCATGTAGCCCTGTCTTCCCAACACAGACAATCACAGCTTGAGAACTGAATAGACATGTGGCAGGGATCCTCAACTAGGCTGCTGATTAGACAACAGTCCTCATGTTTTTAATTTCAATGAGATTACACTGAGAATTTCAAAAGTCAAATTATGGCTCTATCCTGAGAAGGGTTCTTGAGAAAACCCTCAGCACCCATGGACAGAGTTGTGTGTTTATACATCTCTTCAATCTCAAAGCAGATAAACCGTTGGAATACAAGAGCCTGGAATAAATATGAAAGAAACTACTTCTGAAATAAGGATTTTTCCCTTCACAGACAATAGACAAATTAAAGCAAAGCTCCCCTTGACTGCTTTTCTCATGCATCTCTTTCACTGTCTCTGAAATGTGCCAAGAAAATAGAATGAAATTAAAATTACTGCATTGGGTGCAACCATATATAATCATGTCTACCTAAAGTCACCAGAAACTTGTGACTTTGATGTGTGAAGTGAAGACCACTATCTCCATAACATAAAATACCTTCCATTCAAGTTGCCCTCTAACTGAGGACTGACAATGCTCATATGTGACATCTCCCATGGGCCCAGTCTCTCCTGTTTGTGCAAATTTTTTGTTTGGTGGGGAAGTCATGGGTCATTTTTTCTCTACATCAGATTCTGTATTTGTGTAATTTTCTCACACTTACCATATTATATTGCAACAACTGTGAGCTTCTATATATTCTATTTCCCTAATTTTCTCTGCCTAATAATTGGTAGGATAGGTTAAACATACAATTGTATTACTTCAACTAGTCTTTTAATGAAGGATTTTATTCTTACGTCTCACAACCACAAAAAAGAATCTGACCATGTATATGGTCTTTGCTTTTACTTTGAATGCAAGTTCCCTAAGCAAGCCTGACTTGCATTCCCACTAACTTGCGCTTGACCCTAGTTACTACCTCACTGCCAGCGAAAGGAATATTGGCACAGTTTTTCCCTGAACTCAAGACAACATGAAAGAATTTTCAGCTGGTATTTTGAAGTATTCAGACAACAGTTTTCTCCATAGGTGATGGTAACAACAACTCTTGAGTCGTTATTAATATACATTTCATCAGTCTCCCTTTATATCTAGTTTGACTGAAAGGCACAGACCAGTCTCTTTGACTCGCAATGTGATGAGACTAAAATGCAGTGTCTGTTAAGACAGGTGAGAGCAAGCCAGCTGTCCTCTCTGCTCAGTGGGCCTCAGCCCTGCTCAACAGGTAAAATAAAAGTGCAGTTCCCAGGGTAGGCATGAGCACATCATTTGCAAAATGTCTCACCTTGCAGGGTGCTGTATGCTGTCAACTCCTGCTGATGCAAGTATAGGTGAGCTCAAGGCACTAAGGACTCGAGTGTGCCTACTTCAGTACTCTGTGTTGGGGTTATCTACACGCTCTCTCCCTCCATTACTGTCTTTGAGAAGGGCAACACTAATATAACTACTTAAAAAGGGGGAGGAGAGAGAAAGATAGACAAAACTAGCAAATGAAACCAGCCATTTTACTGGCAATATAGGATTGTTAGTACAGCTGCTTCAGACTTCAGCTGTAATGTCATCTAGGTTGACTTGTATTGGTTTAACTTGTGTCCTATATATTTAAGTAATAAGCTGAATGTAATTATTGAAAAGACTGTGAGTCTCTGGAACTCCTTCTTGGCATCCCAGGGATAGTGACTGGGTATGAAATTCTTAAATCTTTGTGATAGCTAAATGGTAAATATTTGAGGCATTCTAACATGGTAGCGTGAAACTCATCCATCCTCTGTGTAATGAGAGCTGTGAAAAGCTGAGCTTTTTCTAAATCCAAGTAGGGACTTAGGTGGTGTACACAGGTTTGAAAAATGCTGATCATGGAACTGTTATAGTGATTATGGATATCCTGAACTGAGGGCACACACTAAAAACCAAAGGTATTTTCAGTCACAGGACAGAAATGGCATTTGAAATACCCAGCTTCTCCTTCTGCCCCTTTGATATACCTCTGCTCTGAAAGGCGCAGCCTTGGAACAAGGGAGAGGAGTCTGGCCTCAAGGTCCTGCTAAGACTTGGTCTCTCCAGTTGGGCTGGCAAAGGTTGCCTAAGGTAATGGTACTTCTAGAGGCTCGGAAGTTTGCCTGGTTGGAAATGCCTGGGAAAATCTAAGACCACCAAGTCTTTCTAGAAGAATAGTCTTAGAAATGGCTTTTCATGAGCTAAATGATGTTCTTGGATTTAAGGCAAACAGAGCACAAAAGTGTTCCCTTCACAACAAGTTCTGTCACAGAGTTCAAAAGTGGTTCACAGCAATGATGGAGCACAGCTGCCACCCCAGGGAACCAGTCATACTAGCTCAGTCACCACAGAGCTATAAAGAAAAAGCCCTTCAAACACATTTGTGGAAAAGATACAGACTCAGAGGTAATGGTTTCAACTTACCTAGCTCCTTTCCATACTTAAATAAATGCAAAGCATGTCCAGAAATCCTTAAAGCAAATTGGATGTTAGTCAGAGGTTGGACTGTACATGGTATAAAGAGTCACAGGCTTACTGTTCCCCTCAGGACAACTTTGTGTGGTAAATGAATTCACATGTAAAGTTTTATTCTCTGAAGGGAAAACATAAAATTCTTTGGGAAAGCACTCCCACATGCCCAGAGTTGTGTTTTTCAGGGTTCACATAACACAGAAGCACAGAGCTTGGGAAAGGCTCTTGAATTAAGGGTGACACATCCACCCCTCAGAAAAGCTACTATTGGGAAAGGACTTCAGACAGGAGGTGACAGTGTAGGGTAGAGAGCAGTAGCCTGCAACCTACCCAGAATCCCTCTCCACTGGCCTACTGGGGCTTCAAAAATGACACAGCAGAGATTCAGATTAGAAACTATAAAGAAAAAAACATACAAAACAGCCACATAATGTCCACAAGGCCTCAAATTATCTTCCTGATCAAATCCAGCTATCCAAGCCCTTTTCTTAAATTGCCTTCATCATGAATAATGGAAAGAAGGGAATGAAAAAGGGAAAGAGGGCACGCTGGCAAAGCCTTAATTTTCTACTACTTCCTGTAAAACCAAACCTTGTTACACTTAGTAAGTAAGAAGTAGATTTAAAGACATTAACTTCAGACAGAACTTTGGTTTCTCAGACAGCAGAAAAACTCTTTTTCTGAATTGTCTGTCATTTCAGTGGTTATTATAGGTGCTACAGATGTTTATAAAGAGCAAAACAGTATGAATAAGAGCAGATGCAGCAATACATCTTGATAAGGATTGCTGAGAAGTGATGCTGTTGTCAGCAGCAGTTATGAACCTTCAGACTGATTCTGCTCTGTGCACAAATGGCACTGTGAAAGACACTAGAAATGAAACCCTCTGCAGGAAGTGAGGAAAGTGCTCTATAATCACTGAATGATGACATTTTATCTGAAAAACATTCAGTTTCTGACGCAGGACACAAACCTTTGCATCTTAACTGCACAAGAGGAAACAAAATTCACAGATGGCTGAGAAAAGCAGAACTTCCCCAGGAGGCTCTTGCTTCAGTCAGTGCAGGTACATCCATGCATCCAAAAGTGACTTCGGCACTAAGTCCTTTAGCAGTTTGGTGGCGCAGTTGTTTCATTAATCATCTACACACAGCAATAGCACTATTTGCAGGGCACTCCATCCTTAAGCTGTAGCATTTTTATATACAGAACCATTCATATATAAAGTCACTAAAACAACATTCTCTCCCTTTTCTGCAAGAGATGGATGAGTTTTTTATTGTTCCCAAACAGTGCAGTTACTTTTTGCTGAAAAAGATGTCAAAGACAGTTCTGTTGATTTGCGAGAGCTTGCACTACACAACCAGTGGCATGAGGAAAAAACATGCAGATATACTTACATAAATGTCTTGCCCTAGTTGTACTTAGTGCCTTCACTGGAAAGCCTCCAAATGGTTAAGCAATTCCAAAATCAGCAGGACTACATGAGCAATTGCATAGGCTCTGGCAGCTACCATCACTCAAGGTGGCAGTGCCAAATGAAGGCAAGAGGGTTGGAAACAATGCAGAGAATCAGTAAATATCTAAACACCATAACATCATAACTGCCAAAAACTCAGTGTGTTTGCCCCTCCTACCAGCTTGAGTGACCATGCTCTGTTTCTGTTCATTGAGTGCTTCAACATTACAGCCCAATAACCGGGACCCAGAGGTAAATCTGGGCCTCCGCCATGCTGTTGTCTCATGACACCTGGTAAGTACAGGCCTGCAGAAAAATACCACAAGCAGGGAGCCTGCTGCACTGCACAGAGCTTCTCTGATTCCTTTCAACAAGACAATTCCAACATGAAGACACTTTCACAGGCCAAAGCCAAAAACATTATCTCCCTCCTTTGACATTAACACTCCTACTATCACATACAGCTTAGCAGAAATGTTGGCCAAGATAAAACATGTTGGCCAAGGTATAGTAGTTTCTGGTAACAATGCGTAATCTGGGTGCCATCTAGAGGTTGCAACGAGGTGCCTGATCAGACTCAGCTTGCACAGAGAAATACATTACTCCCTTTAATAAACACAAGCTGCATTCCAGTCTCTTACTGTGCTGCAGGTCAAGCACCTCACCAACAAATTCCTCAGTACTGCTTTAGCTCCAGCAGATGAAGAGGCAAGGCAGTGATGAGGCATAAAGATTTATTGTGGTAAGTGAAGATTAATGTGTAAGTTACATCATCTGTACAATATGATTGCACAAACCTGAAAAGTTCATGTTTCCCTGTATCTTGTGTTTGTGATTTATTTCTTCCATTAACTTTTACAAACTGCAGTTTGCATCAGAAACACATTTTTATCAATGCAGCGGTATCAGACACCAGTATTATGGAAATATTTGTAGATTTATTCTCACAAGTACATAAGAAACTGACAGCTTATTTGTACCAACATAAATCCTACATTTTAGCCACAGCACTAGCTATGTAAGTTGACTCTTGAAATGTAAAGTCTAAACTGTATCAATAATTAATATTGTTACTGTTCTGAAATATAAAAAGATTTTTTTTTGGTCAACACAACAACATAATATGTCAAATAAAATGTAGAACTTGAACAGCTAAAATTCAGACTCGAGCAACTTCCCTGCGCTTTGAACTATCCGCATTCATGGTGTTGTAATACTCCCTTTGCTGGCAAATTTAAAAGTGAATATATTGCTTCATTGTACTTCTGCCTTCAACACATGGAAAGCTTACATGTTTGGATTTCTGATTATCTTTTCATGAAAGCAGGGATATATTTTGCTTGCCTTGTAATACCAAGTCAATACTCTTCCTCCCTCCCTCACACCCTTCCTCTATTTTTTTTTTAACAGAGTAAAGCTCAGGACTACCCCAGAAGAAAAAAAAAGTCAGAAGTTACTGTGTTCATGTTGAGGATACAGTGTAAAGAAATGAGCAGGTAACATCACTGCTCCCACGAAACGGGACTAAACCTCAGTCAAAAGACTTTTTGTGCTACAATGGAAATTCAACTTGCTTGGCCACAGGGAAACTCTTGCCTCAAAGTCATGGAGGCAAATGTACATCTGCCTCTGTCTAAATACCATTAATCTTTCTCTAAGAGAGATGTACTTACATGAGGTTGAAGCTGTCTGGCAGAAGCAATGCTCAGCTCTACACACACCAAAATCCTACCCAGAAACTATGTGAATCCTGCTCCAAAGACAGGGCCCATGCTGAACTCTTGTGCTGTACAGCTAGGGGGCTTCAAGTACTAACATCTTTCTACCAGTGGAAATTTGTATACTCTTTAAAAGATCATTTTAGCCGCTATTCTCTGCTAAACAAACACAACATTCACAGTTTATTTCCCTTCAGAGTGTTTAAGACATGCTTGAACACTTTGCTGAGTAGGAACCTTTAGGATTCCTGGTGAAAGAAGTGGAGACTTCCACTCTAGAAGACTGAGCAGAGAGTGCTGTGATGATTTGCCCCTCCACCATAAACTTGCTGCAATAACTTTTTTGTGAGTACACTTTAGCACAAACATATTTACCTTTTTTAAAATTCAACTGGTTTTTTTTTTCAGAAGCCATTTTCTTGAGTGCCATTGATAAATTATAGGAGGAATGCTGAATCAGAGGAGTAGAAAGGCAGCAAATACTTTAAAGACAGGGCAAACTCCTCTGAAGAAGAAAGCTATTGGAAAAAAGATTCCATTAAAGACAAGGAGTGGTCCGAGAAATCCTAAGTGTATGTGTGCACATGTAGCCACAAGACATCCACTCATGTTCCCTCAGTAATCAGCAATTCAGTGTTTAAGTACGGGACTGCAATGAAGTTGGAAGTCAAGTGCAAAGTCATGAGATATATGGCTTGTTTGTCTTATAATCTAATCACTCAGCCCATTTTTAGAACCATAGGCTTTCTTGTTTAATCAAGAAAATCAGTCTGCAGACAGTTATAATTCAGACTGTTAATTAAAAGAGCACATTGAAGGAAAGGGCATATATGAAGCCATCTCAGCCCCTATTCATTACTTTTATCTTTTCATTTCTCTTTTGAGTCTAATGCCTCTATGAGGGTTGAGGTCTCCTCACCCAGGCTACTATGTCAACAGAGAGGAAAACCTCAAGGGCAGTAAAGAAAGAGACATGAATAAAAAGTATGTATATACATCAGCTGGGGACTCACAGCTGATGAACAGAACAGAACAGAACAGAACAGCTCCTAACACATTTGTAGGCTCTTTCTTACTGCATTTTAAGGAGGAACGGCCTCAAGGAGAAGGCAGAAGTGAGATGGGCACCAAGGGAAAGAAAATAAGTAGGAAAAAAGAACAAATATGGAGGAGAAGTATAGTACTTTGTTCTGCGTCGTTGGGATGAGTGTTTGGGGTCTGTGGGGGGCACAGTTAAACATCCACCCTATCATGAGATACGAGTGTTTATTCTTTCATATGTCTCAGTCTGACTTGCCATTACTAACTGCATATTCTTGGTAGCTTTAAGTAAGAGCTTTGTTAACAAATCAGCCTGGCTTTAATAGTCAGACAAGTTTTTTCCTCCATTTCTTGTCATTGCCCTTCATCTTCAGGTTAACTCCTGGTCCCTATCACTCCATATGCGTAAAATACATGAGGACTTCCCCTCCCCAACTGCACCTACTGACCTTTAATAGTTGCTTCTCACACAGTTGCCCTGAAGGGTATAACCTGACCTCTGGACTCTTGCTAATGTTACACAAACAGAAACTCAGTTGACAGGCTTTGCAGCCAAAGGCAGCTCTTACAAGCAGACCACATCAGATCTGGAGTCAGCAGTTGTGCTGGTTTTGTCTGGGATAGAGTTAATTTTCTTCATAGTATCTAGTATAGGGCTATGTTCTGGATTTGTGCTAAAACCTGCTTTCCTGGAGATGGCGGAACACCTGTTGGCTGATGGGAAGCAGTGAATGAATTCCTTGTTTTGCTTTGCTTCCACAAGCAGCTTTTGTTTTACCTATTCAACTGTCTTTATCCCAACCCACAGGTTTTCTCATTTTTACTCTTCTGATTCTCTCCCCCATCCCACCAGGGGTGAGTGAGCGAGTGGCTGCGTGGTGCTTAGTTCCCTACTGGGGTCAAACAACGACAGCAGTAAAATGAGGAACATGGGAACGAAGATTATCAGACATGGGACAAGGCTAGGTATTGCTCATGGTTCAGGAAATGAATTTAATCCAGCACAACTTTGCATCCTCACACGTTATTTGAGTTTAGCCTAGCTGGGTAACATGAGATACGCCAGTGCCAACAACCTGCTCACTCCCTTCCTCCTCTCTCCACAGTGGTTGAGAAATCTTCTCGATGAGTGTTTAAAGCAGAATAGATCAAATAACATGCCAATTTGTATAAAATAACTACTTTCAAGAAAAACTTAGCTAGCAATGCTGTTGCAGAGTATGGATTCAGTTGCACGAAGTGCCATTTGCAAAGACCTTTTTTGCTCACTGTTTCCACTTCTTTTCCCACATAACAGGAAGTAGGAGGGCTATCTACAAGTATTTTAATGCCTTCACTATAGGCACAGGAACTGCATCGGTTCTATCCCTGGTCTGCAGCTGAAACATGTGTGATCAGGGTGCACTGCTCCTACTCAAGCTCAAACCCTTTGTACATCCACGTGGCACACTGCAAGGAAGAGCAAGCCTTTCTTGTTGAGTGTCTCCCAGGGTTTCAGACCTGGACTGAAGCTGAAGTGTACTGCATACTAGTGCATGTGGGTGCAAGCCATTCAGCTGCTGGGGCTTAGGAAGTGACCCAGGTGCCTTCTTTGGTGTAGCTACTCAGCATCCAGCTTAATGCCTTACTTCTCCTTTGACCTTGGATACCCTGTTTTTACACATGTTCCTCCTCTGTAAAACAATGTAACACCTCCGGACCTCAGAGCTGCACTGTAAATACAAGATCAAGTGACTAAGCACAGAGGAATGAAATCTCCTGACTCATGAGGTGAACTGAGGTCACATAAGCCCTGCCTTATATTTCAAGATCCACAAGGGTTGTACGAATCTCTGACCAAAGTGCCCCCTTCTCTCACGGAGATCCTGATCCTGCCCATTCTCAGGAACCTTTTATCCCAGTGATGACTTCATTTGATGTCACTTGATTTAATTTGGATCAGATATACTAACTTAGTGGGTGAGTTAGTCTAACTACCAACTGTGCTTTTGCCACAAGACTCCTGCCTCATTCATGTAAATGGCTTCCAGGGATTTTCTGACACTCCCAACAGTACACATGGCTAAAATAAATAGATACAGTAGTTACAGTAGCATGGGGAACCTGAGCTTGGCACAGGTAAGGCCTCAGCTGGAACCTTCAAGAAAGCTTGATATATATCCTACATCGGGATACATGGAGCAATTGGCCATAGTCAAAAGAAGAACGAGAATGATCTGGGATGAATAAGATATGGGAAAGATTGAAAGTACAGTGTGCAGTCCAGAGAGAGAATACAAAGTGAAAATAGTCTTTAACTACTGATACAAGGTAGTAATCTTCTCTCCAAATGTATGACATGAAACAAGATTTTAGGGATTTAAATTGAAGCAGAGAAGACTGAAGTTAGGTAAAATCAATAAACCACCAACAGTATGGATAATGAAAAACTAGGCCCGATTGCCTAGGGGATAGCATGGAGTCACCATCACTTTCTGCCTTTAGGTACAGATTAAATATGCACCTGACAGGAATGACACAGGTAGAGCTGATCTCCAGTGGAAAGACATATGAGAAGACCTTTTTTGGCTCCTTGTAGCCCTCTAATTCAGTAAGTATTAATTTGTAGATGCTTATTCAGTTATTTTACTGTGATACACAGGCCCAGGGGGATCTGCCATTATAACAGAGGTGACACAGAGAGGAGTCATAAGCAAAGACCTCCTGTAGCAATACAGATCTACAAGCAACCTATGTGGCTCTCTGCAACTAGAGGGAGCCATATTAGGTGCAGAGCTAAGAAAGGTCCCAAAAATGTCCACTGAAGAGATGAGAGGTCTAGAAAGCATGATATTAAAGAAAAGACTGAAAGAAACAGACCCATTGCTTAGCCTAGAAAAGACCTCACACTGCAAAATGGCACATACCACCCAGTCCTTATAACTTAAGTTTTCTTATTTCAAGCCTCAAAACTGCAATATGATAAAGATGACAGCCAAAAGGACAGAAGTAGTTCATATCCGAGGTCCTTTGGCCCAATCCATCTAGGCACATCTGCCCTACATTCCGAGTTGTGCATCTGTCTCAGGGAAAAATGGATGGTATGGTGAAGATTCTTCCACTGGCAGAGAGCATTATATATCCCTAACTAGGACTATGAATTATATCCATTTAGTTCTTCAGATGAAAGAACTGCTCCTTGGTCTGTCATACCTATTTAATACCAAGGGAGATTCTAGGATTGCAGCTGAAGTGTTCATTTTGGCTTCCCTAAACTTTAGCAATGAAGCAGTAATTTATTTTTTAAAAACAGAAGAAGCAGAAACTGCTGCTCCCCCCAAAATGTATCAACTTCAAGAGCATGTCACTTATTAGTTTAGTGGGAAGAATCTGTCTCTCCATATTGTAAGGATAGAGAGATGGCTGGAGGAGGTGAGAGAAGCTGCGATAAGTCATCCCACACAATTTCTCCAACTTAGCAATGTGCAGAAAGGAGGAAAACATCTTGTAGAAGAAAATCCAGGGCAGCAGAATTGTGAGCAGGAGGCAGGAGTTGGTGTGGTTATATCAAGTCATTCATTCCCCAACTGTTCCCAGGCTCCCAAACTGCCCTATATATCTCCCTAGGTATTAGCAAGTTACTCCATGTGGTAGGGAATACAGAGTCAGAGGTGAGCAAGATCCAGTCACTCGAACCATACCACAATTCCTCACCTAGCCACTGCTAACCTGAACACATAGGAAGATTTGGAAGCTTATCAGTTCAAACAGAGAAATGTGCATTTTAAGCTGAAATCCATCTTTCTGTACTGTAGGCTTAGGAATATAGTAACTACAGCCTCCTACTAAGTGATTTTGCTTGGCACCATCACCAGGTCAAAAAAGATCTTGCAAAAGTTGTGTCTCAGTTGATAGCATCTTAAGGTCAGTTCAAGAAAAATGGCACACAAACCTCCATGAACATCCAAAAAGCTGCAAACTTTAGTTAACAAAAGAGACCTCAACTTTGCTCTTAACCACAAAGATCAAGTGACATTAAAAAGGAAACAAAAAGATTAAAATCATACATTTTAAAGTCTTTGAAGATCCTGCTGGCACTGCTCCAGGTCAGAGTACTTCTTAGTACAGTACATTTCTCTTCAGTCAGCCTCTTCACTTGCTTCAATGCTGAATACGCAAAGAGCACCAGACATTTGTAACCTCAATAATTTTTTCATTACCTGTCAGGAATTGCACTAATAACAGGCATCAGAGGTACAATATTCAATTGTTCAGGACAGCCTAAACATTTAATTACATTACAAATAATTACAAATAATTGCCTTAGGGAAGATGGGGCAGCTGCGAAGGGATGCAGCTTGCCTGTTCAGCTCATGGCACAGAATTCAGCAAGGACAAAGCAAGCAGCACAGGGAGAAACATCTTAAAACCAATCTCAAACCCTATTTCCTGTTAGTCTTTTAAAGAGAGACTACTTCAGCTTGCTTCTGTGCAGTGCAATGATGATCACCCTGTTTGAAAAGAGCCCAATTCCACATAGGCTGTGCTTCAGATTCTCTTATTTTACTATCACTTACGCTAACAATTGTCCTTTCCTCAGATCTGGCTCCATCAAGTTTCCTTATCATTGTTTCCTTTCTTCCTAACCCTGTTGTTATCTTACACAAATGACTAGTTCCACTGATCTGCCAGATAGAAATCAAGTAGAGGGTGACTGTCAGAATCAAAGATGTTGTTGAAATAATATATGTTTTCATGAAAAAGGAAGAAATAAAACCAACCAACCAACCAAAACACAAAAAAAAAAAAAAAAAAAGAAGAGAGGAACTGATCCTCCTTTCTTCTGCCACTAAGTAGAAGTAGGAATTTTAGACTAAAATAGAGCAGAATACTGTCGACAGAGATATGTTACAGCAGAACTTCCATGACTCAATCTTATTTCACAGGTACGTCAGATATGGACTCAAATCTACAATGCCCATTGGCCCGACCCCTTCTTATATGTTATTATTTATAATCTTTATTTATAGATATCCATATAAATCTCATGCTTCATCACACAACCTTTATATTCCAAAGCACAATGGCTATGGAGCAAATAAGGTTTCCACAAATCTTAGCTCTTACAGAAATGAGCTCTGTTCCTATATGTTATAAAGGGTGAATAAGATTTTCTTCAGGCACTAGACAGCCTCCTTTAGTACCAAGTTCAAAACTCCATTAATGACATTATTTCTCTGCCAGCTCTTTTAGTAGAAGCCTCCAGCCAACACATCAATACACCAGAATCAGTGCAGACACCGCTTTCACAATTGTTAAGACTTCAACAAGAGCCTTCCCACAAGATTTAGGTCTTGCAAAAGACAAAAAGCAAAAGCCGTAGTATGCAACACCATGCACCAAATACCTTCATTCCAGAGAGGAAAGTTTTTTATTTAAGTGTTCAAGTACTGCAGTATAACCTAGAGGACTGCAACTTAGTCTAGAGTTAGGATTCTATATAAGCAACAGACCCACAACTTGAACAGTGGTGCCAGGCACCCTTGTTTAGAGAAAACTAAACCCTTTCCCAGTTACTTTGCAACCAACAGCCTACCTGGAAGTTCCTGACTGTCCCATGCTTTGTATTTGAAGTGGCAGGACATCTCAGTTGCCAGCCCAAGTGCTGCCTCCCCATAACTGGCATGAATGACACTGGGCTGTGACAAGATGGGATGAACTGGTTTTGCTTCTCTTGGTCATATTTTTTTGTGAGGGCAGGGGATTTTTTCTGTCCCCAGCAGAACAACAGATTACAGCAATTATCATTTCTTATCTTCCAGATTTCACTACTGCCACTCCAGTTCTCCCACTGCTTTGTCAGAACTGAAATAAACCTGGGGCAAGTTTTCCGCAGCACTCTCTCCATCTGCGATCCCAGCTCCACTGCCTGGGCTAGAGTCAAGGTATCAAGTTCCACCAAGAGCTTCTCCCAGATTCGCCAGTCTGCTGCTTTGTCAATTAGCTGATCCAGGATCAGCTCTTCATGCCAACAGCCAAAAGCACAGGCTGATGCCAATTCCTCCAATGCCAAAGCAAAGGTTGTCAAAGTTTCACCTGGCAGTTGTGCCCGCTGCCTGAACTGGAACCTCTGTAATACCACACTCTGTCTGGGCTTAATGTGCCCTGAAAGCTTCTTCATTGTTTCTTCAAAAGAGGCAGCAGAAACCAGGGTTGTAAAAATCCTCTTATCTTTCACATCCAAAGACTGGAAAACTAAGTCCAAAGACTCAGAGAATCTTCAGGTTTCACTCATCTATATCAGCCAAATCTCACAATCAGCCACTGACACCAGGGGCCTGAAAGATTTCACAGTTCCAGCAACATGTAGAACATAAACCAGCAGCAAGATGCAACTGGAACTCCCCAGTCTTCACTGCTACCACTGCATGGGTCCACTACCTCTGAACAAGAGCATACAGGCACATCGCAAATGCTTTGCCTTGTCATGGGAAGCAATTTCTTGTCACCCAAAAGACTCCTGCCTTTCAGCCCATGTTGTCTGGCTGGGCAGGAAATACAGAGCTCCTCCCATGCAGGCAGCGAGGGTGGGGGCAGGTGTGCATGAGAGCAGAGAACAGAATGGGAAGGAAAGAAGATGATGATGGAAAGTCAGCCCCTGCCCCCCACCCGCTAGGAAGTTTTTGTTGCATGCCCTAATACACTAAACTAAAGCTTATCGAATGGTTAATGGGAATCAAACGCAAAATCCAGGTTTAATGGTTTTACACACATTGCTCACAATAATTAACAAAATAATCTTTACCAGCAAAACAATCCCCACATGCCACCAAGGCAAATGCAGAAAGTAAGCAAGACTATAGCAGCAATGAGACGGTGCCGAAAGTCAAGGCTGACCTGTGTTTGCCTTCATAGATGCAGGCTGTCAGCTCTTTCTTTTTCTATGTCTAACAATCCTGCCTAAGAATGGCATCCTCCTGTGACAGAGCCTATTGAACTGTCCAAAAGTGGCACTATTTCACTAGCAGTTTACAGAATTCAGTCCCACAGGCATGTAAGAGCAGCAGAACTGTAGAAAGACCTTTGTATGAGCAATTTTTCTTCTCAAGACTGGAGTCTGCAGCTGCCTCCATTTTGCAGCTTTTTTCAGTGATCACATAGCAGGTATAACTGGAAACACAGCACCTCAAAAGTGTGTGTTGTAGAAAAGATAATGAGAAAGAAGATGTCTTGCTTGCCCTGCATGTTTGTGAATATATATGGTACAAAGAAACAATTTTTAGTCCTTTTTCTTGTTTTGGTGGGTGTCTGCTGTATGCCAGTCAAAGAGACCAGATGGGTCCATGCAGCAAATATCTATATAGGCCAAGACAATCACTGTTTTAAGGTACCCTTTCTCAATGAAATAGCCAACCCCATTAGTTCAGGAGTACTGATCAATTTTTTAATAACAGTAACATAAAACACTTTCTTTAGTTAAAAAAATTACTGAACAACACTGGAGGAGCTCATGGATTTACCTATACCTGCCCACTGCTTTACCATTTCTCTTTCATGGGTTCATACTAGCTGTTTCACTAAATGCTTGGTCACACCACAAGATTGGGTAGAGTTGGAATGCTGAATTACTCAACAGCTTTAGCATTTTTCAAAGACTTGAACTTTAAGAGGTTTAAAAAGTATTGTCCCAACAATTTAATAAAGGAGGATTTAGGTTAAAATTCATCTGGAGAGTCTCAGCCCCATTTTTAGCAATAAGATTTACTGTACAGAGATAAATGACACAGATTTTGGTTACCCCATGGGCATAATTTTTCTGCCACTCAAAATTCTCAGTGTCCCCTGTTTTAAGAAGATTACCGATTTATTTACAGGGCCAGATGACTTGAAGGTAGTAAGCTAAGTGAAAAAAGGAAATGAAGCTGAACTTCCTGAAAAATTATGCGAAAGTTAAAATACTACAGCGCCTTGAACTGCTTTGCTCAGAAAACTCAAGTGTACAGTGGGGCAGTAGTCACCAGAGATAAAGCACAGAAAATGGCTGGAGAAGGGCAGGAGAACTCTGCCCAGTGAAGGAAAAAGACTCAAATGCTGTACCTGCCTTTCCCTTGCAGGGGTGCTGCCACAGAAGGCCTTGAGGAAAGATGCAGGGCACTACTCTCGTGTAGCATAACAGTTTAGGAAGGCCACTGAGGCTAGAACTAACCTGGCAGGATGTGGGTCTAATGCACCTGAACATGGGTTTATATTATTCATCAGTAGTTTGTCTGCTGGTTTACTTCCTTACTTCCATTTACTTAATGAAGTTCTAATTAAAAGATGAATGCTGTCAAAAGCTAGCAAACAAAAAAGTCATGGGAAGAGTTGGACTGTAGTTAACACACATAAAAACAGTGACAATCACTTCATTCAGTGCACGGATGAGCAAAAAAAGAATAAATATAATCACAAAGCCTTTTGTCTGAATTCCTGTGAAATAAAAATCTTAATAGATCCTTATCAGAGCTGGACAAAACTATCAGTGAAATACACCGATAATAACATAATGTTAACAGATTGTGAAGTTTCAGCAGCATATTTCTAAAGTATTTCCCTTACGTGGAAATTGCTATTCATGTACATTGAAGGATTATGAAGAAATGTTTCCTTTCCTAAAAGATTAGATGACCTAGAATAATTGTGCAGAAGGGAGACAGAGTGGATGGACTCTGAACCCTACTGTTACAAATCTGTTTCTGGACCAAATGAGACATCCTTTAGCATATGAAGCATCTTCACACCATGCATCATGCCATCCCTAGGTCAGTACTCTCCTTATCTCATAGAGAAAGGGAGTTCAGAGACACTACATGATTTGCTCTTGACAATAAATGCGACAAACCCAGGATAAGGATTTAGGGCTTCAGTATCCCATGCCCCTTTCTTCAGCAGCTCATTAACCCTATAGCCCCACCACAGCTCTACTTCTCGAAATGAACATACTAGTCAAAAGATAGTCAAAAGCTATTGCCACCCCAGCTCTTGAAAACCAGCCCTATATTTAACAACAACCCTATTTAAAAGACTTCTCTGACTGAAGAAGAGCCTGAGCTACAAAATGTTGGCAGCTGACAGAATGCTCAGGAGAAGTCTCACTATATGTTTGCTATATTTTTATACCTTTTCCTGGACATCTTTTGATCACTTCTGGAGACAGGATATGGAGTTAAACGGAACAAACTACAGATCCATCTGGCCACTCTGGCCATTCTTATCTTCTCAATTCACAAAGAAGGAAACAAGTTCAAATAGGATGACACCAAAAAGTGACCTCCTTCATGAAATTTCAGGATGAATTTTTAAACATAGACACCTGAATCTTGATGCCTTCTTTGGAAAACTTGCCTATAAAAATCAGTATTCAAAGCGTTTTGCTGTGAACTATGGAAAGCCAAATAAAGTAATCAGATTGGGTTAAGAGTATATCTACTGCAGAGTGACCTTGTGTATTTAAATTAGAACTATGTCAGCTCTTCAGATCAAGAGCTTTTACCCTCTACAATGTAGTGGGTCAAACACATGCCATCTGACCTGGGTCTAATATGACTACAAATAATTGGACATACTGGGGATGTCGAGAAACACTGTCCTGCACACACAGTGTGTGTTGTGCTCCTTAACCATACCTAAGTGATCCTTCAAGAGATCATGTCAGGAACGAGTAATTTGACAACATTAATTTGGCTATCTCCATCCACTCTCTTTTCTCAGAGTTGAAGAAACTGTTCTTGCAGTAGCAGTTTGCTCCCAGCCACCCACTTTCCCAGGAGCCATCAGCCCATCACCTGACAGAAGAGTACCAGAAAACCTGTCCAGAAACAGAATAGTCATAGTGGGCAGCTGTTGGGACAACTGGGAGTAGACAGATTAACTGACCTGTCATGCCAGACATCCTCCAACTGTCCTCAGACGCCTCTCATTTAAACAGACAATGTTTTGATTTGTTTCTTGGCTTTAATTACGAAATAGTTCGAAGTTAGAGCATTTATGTGGACTAGCTATAAGGGGTTCCTATTTTCACATGAAACCACCCAAAATGCCTAGTGGAACATTTCATTACTACTCAGCTGTTAGGAAATTTGCTCCCTTTCAAGGTGTTAATTATCTTCCTGAGAGTTCTGCATTGAAAGTCTGCAAGAATGTCAGGGTATTTGCCACAGAAAAGCAGAGCACCCCAGCTACTATCTAACTTAGGAGAAAACAGATATGCATGTATGCCCATGGCTTGTTTAGAGAAAGGAGTTCAGTGAAGAGAAACAGTTGACCAAATAGGAGAAGGAGAAACTTCTGTGAGCCCCAAAACAGTGACTTACAGGGGAAGAGGAGAAAGGGAAAGAAGATATATCCAGCCAAACTACAGAGACCTCCTCCAGAAAACCATCCTTCTAAATTAACCCTATGAGACAGGCAAGGTACATCAATAAGGCATAGTCACTGCATGTGCATGTTCTGCTCCATGCCACAGAGCAAATGAGTGGTGGCAGAAAGGAAACTCTGGAGGTGCTCGGTGTTCAGTTTCATGGGCAGGATGCCACTTATACAGGAAACTGTTAATCCTATTGATACGAGTGATAATACTCCCCACAATTCACACAGGCATATCATTGCCAATGACTCTTCAGTGACGGGTGCAACACTGAGTCAAGAGAAACGGTGTTAGCATTCAGGACACTTATCTAGGCTCTACTCATTAAGAGTACAACATAGACAAAGGATGAAGAGCTGGCTACACCCTAGGGTTCCATTTACACTGGCTTCACTGTTATGACGTGACTAAACTGCATCATGCTCCATCATGATAAGAGCCCTGGTGGGGCAGAAATATGCAAAAAAACTTTGGGTAAGATTAAAAATCATGCACAAAGACCATTCTGAAACTTCTTGCCTACAAACCATGATATCACAAGACAAACCCAAGCAGGCAGATCAGATGTTCCTGCTTTCTATCACACTCCAAACTTTGCTGACTTGGGAATATAAACCACCCTATTATACTGGAAAGAAGAAAAAAAAATCCAGCTTGAATGGTAAACGTGACATTTTAGTCAAATCCTTCCTTTCTGTGACTATTACTTTGCTCCACATTGATGTGACTGAACATGAGTTTTCAACACTAATCACAGCTGTCTTGCATAAGAGACATTTTCTCTGTCATTGCCCACCCACTTCTCAGAGACTGCCTGTGCTACCGTTCAGAGGAGTGACTGCATACTTGCTCACGTACCAGGAGACATCACACTTGAATGAGAAATACCAGAAACACACAAAAGTTCATTACTTCTAATAATTGCTGTCACTGATTAAACCCAAGAACTCTGCTGCTTCTTTGCCTGTAAATAAGGTGCTAGGATTTTATAAGTTTGTGGTAGAAAATTGAAGACAAACATTTTATTTAAAAGACTTCAAACTCTGTGGTGTCTGGCCATATTAAACAAGGCTTATGAGTATAACATGATCAGGCAAGGGCAAATTATATAGATTGTCTCTGGATGTCCTATTGGCTGAAAACCACATATTAGCTTGTACATCTACAGGAAGGACTTTGTGGACACGGAAAATTTCACATGGATATGCTTATCACAGCACACTTCGCTAATAAATCTGCACTTCTTTTTAAATTCATGTCATCTCTCCTCTCCATCATCCTCTTTTTTTCACCTGCCTTCCCCATTTCAGCAAATTTTTTTTGGGAGGTAGATTTAAATGCTCTTTGGAGTTTGCCACAGATTGTATCCTCAGTCCCTGTGGTTGTAAACTGCACATTTCCACAGGCTGCCCTTAGTGTGAGCAGCATTACTCCAGTACTACAAGGTATATTATGCAGCCTCACCACTATAGAAGTCTGTCCTTCAAGCAGGTTAGCCATGGAGCATGCTCTTTACTTTGACAACCATTGAAGGACATTTGGACTTAAATGGCTTAGCAATACACTACTGAAATAATCTTGACCACATCTCCTGGCCTTTTGTCTTCTGCAGGACAGCACTGAGGCACCAAAGTTTCTGAGACATTGCCCATCTCAGCTTGCTGCATTAACTACTCAATAATTATAGAAGCCAGTATATGAGCTTTACATCATTTAAGCCTATTATTTTAAAAGAAATGTCTCTGCACCTCTGCACTCAGTGTTGGGTGGCCTCAGGGAAGACGGATTTAGTACCAAAAGCCATCACATCTAGCCAGCACTCATATATGTTGCAGAGCAATAGAGAACAAGATCATGCTTTCTTGTCAGTTTTTGTTCCAGGACACAGTGCATGAGTAGTATTTGCAAGATCATTGCCTTTAACATCTATTCCCAACCAATACTGTTAATATTATGTTTTCCTGCTCGGGCATTAAAAAGATCATCACTGCAAATAGTGTCAGGGTTCCATGTGGCTTGTAACAGCAACAGAGGTTCCCCAGTCAAGAAGTCTCAGACAGTAATAATTAAGAGTCTGATTTGCCATAAGGCCAAATTCCCCTCTGTTGGACATCAGAGCTGAAAGAATTACCACCCTGCAGTTTATTGTGGCTTCCAGTAATATTCCAGATTACAGAGCGCTGGGCAGCCTGTTGTATCAGTTTATACCAGGATCTACAATTAGACAAACTTTTTCTATCAGTGCAACTTCCAGGTCAGTTATACTTTGTAAGTACCAAACAAAAAGTCCTGTACAGCCAGAAGTTAGTTTCTGTATTGATTACTTTCAAAGCTTGACAAACATCTCCCTTCTATTTGTGGAATGTAGAAAAATGCATGAGGCTTCTCTTGGATGTCATACCAAAATTATTACAAATATTCCCATGTTCCAGATTTAAGCCTTCAGAAACAGAGCTGCGGGTTTTCATTTCAAGATTCTCAGCAAGCAGATCTGTCCTTCCAAATTATCTAATTCTCTGAGAAGTGCTACAATCTCTATGGTGAAAGAATTCTCCAGTATCTACAGATTAATATCAAAGTTTTCCTCATTTAAATAGTAAATTGACCCAAAAAAGATCTCTGAAGTATGCATTCCTCTGCTCATGGCATCGACTAAGTTTTCAGTGGCTGCTTTTCCCATACATTGCTTGGCTGAACTCAACAGGCAGGGAATTAAATACTTGCCGTATTTTGAGAATGAAACATTTATCCAGTCCCTTCAGGTTTAATCAGGCGCAGAGGTATCTGGGTTACCTGAGTCAGCCATGACACAGATCTACCTGCAGGTTTCCTTAGGAAAGTCAGACACCCAAGTGGCTGTAAACTGTGGTACTGGAATATAAACCAGAAAAACCAATGGCTTAAAGCAGAGAAAACTCAGCTCAGCTAGACAAAGTGGACAAAAACAAAGGGGTTGTAGAAGTAGTTTCCCATGCCCACTGCCCCTGTAGGACAAGTCTTTTCTTTAGGGCTTCTTCTCAGTCCAGCAACCTGCAACAGCTGCCAGGGTTATAGTAAACCCATGCAAAGTTTTTTCCAGGAACCACTGTCTGTTTTCTGTCATCTCTTAGGTACAGTGGTTGTCTGCTAGGCACAGTGGTTTGCTCTCCCAGACCCTGTCATGGCACAGACTTCTACTGGCTGTATGTCCATGTTTGCATTCTCCATCCTTCCCCTCAGCTGCACACATGCAGTTACTTTCCTACACTCTTTGCTCCAGCTGTCTACCTAATCCAAAATGTTGAGCTTCTCTCCTGCTGCTTAGCCACAGCATTTTCACATGAGAGAGGACACACAACACACTACAAACAAACAAATTAATAAACCAGCTGTCAGAGAGCTCTTCACAGTAAACCAAACAGAAGGTTGTTGCAACCCTGAGTTCACATGTAAACAACACCTTGGTTGAATCTAGCCAGACACAGACACTGGAAAACATGAAGTGAACATCTCATAGCACCACATTATGATATCTGACCTTTCTGTCACATGCAAGGAAGAAGGCTGCATTGCCAGAAATCAGAATTTGAGATAAGAATGTGACTCTGCCATATACACTGTTGAGCTCAGCAATGTACCACTTAATCCAGAATAGAATTTAAAGACATTAGGAATCAAAAAACTGCTCCCCTTTCCCAGATTTGCCTTTTAGCATGGAAGTATCTGCAAGTTTAGGATAAGTACTTACATGAAAGGTCTCCAAAACAGGACCCTCAATTTCACATGGCAAAAATGTGTCCAGGCATAGAAAGAATGCGCTGGAGCTGGGAAGCTGCCTCTGCCACAGCTCTACCTTTACTACAGCTGAGATGCCTGTCTCCCTGAAGAAACAACACTGAGATTTTGAAGAGAGAAGGGGATGCCTAGATTAAGCAGAACAGGAAGACATCTGGGGCCCTATGGAGCAGGAAATGAGTATCTGCAAGTATTCAGTAAATAAAAGGAACCAGGTGCTTCAAGAATTTCTTCACAGGTTTCCCCCAGTGAGAATGTCTAGCTTGGCCAGAAAGCCTAAACTTTGCCTGTCAGAGTGGTGTATGGAAAATGAGATATCACAAAACAGCTTTATTTGCTCTCTCAGCACATACACTGTGCATTGAAAGGAAGGAAGATGATGTTGCTAACACCCTACAGCACTGAAACAGGTCCTATAGGATCAACTGAAAAGGACAACTTTTAACCACAAACTTCACTGGGCATCAACATTAGGAAAGGGGGGAAAATTGCATGTGGCATTTTCTATAGCACAGACAAACATACTGTTAAAGCTTCCTCTGCAGAACCACGTGTCAATATTGGAAGATAAAATAAAGATAATGAGATTAAAAATAAATTTAGGTGTGTATAAAATTAACAAAAGCAGACATGGAGAAGGCTGGCATTGTACCTGGATCTCAGGAAACACTGAGAGCTGCAATAGTACCTGTCAAGCTCATAGAGATTGACTCTCCACTTTGCATTTCACAAATCCCTTGTACTGGTGCCTACAGCTCACTAGGGGCAATGTTCAGCTCCTACTGAAAGCAGTGGTATTTAAAGAAGGAGGTTCTAGCAGGATCTACAGTTATATATATACACATAGAGAGAGTAATATAGATATATATCTGATTTAAAAACATAAATTGTGCATCTTAGCAAAGCTATGAACCCTAGGGTCACAGGACAGAGATCGTGAATGTGGTATTCACTACAGAAGCAGTAACACTGAGAAGAACACGGCACCAAGTAGGATACATTTCTGCAGTCCCACAAACCTTTTCATATAAGATGTCAAGGCATTTGATATGAATGACTTAAACCTCCTGGAAAGAATGATTCTCACACTGACAGCATAAGAGGTCATCAGTTCTGTTTGTTATAGTCCAGAAACTCCTGCATTACCATAAAGCCAGGAGCTGCTACATGACCATATCAGTTCAATAGTCTGAACTGAAAACCTGTATCAACTATTTTACAGTTGCATGGTTTCCATCAGTTTCAAGACTGTAAATATATGGGGATGGCTCCCAGGAGTATTATATTGACATGAAGACATATCTGTTAAATGGCTTATCTTCTTAATGAAGTTACTCAGTATGGTATCACTGCATCAAACAAAGGTGGCAGGAACAACCCTTCACATGGAATCTGCCTGTCTCTTGTCCCTTAATAACTGTAAGCAACTAATGGATCAGGTCCAGAGAGTATAAGAGCTCATGCCAGTAACTGCTGCTGAAGAAGAATTGTACTAATCCAATTCCTACCTACCTCTGTAGATAAAGATGACAATTGTTCCAGTTCTTCTTCAGTTGCTGCTGGACCCAGTGTGCCAAGTGATCATTAAACATCTCAGAGAGAGACAGTACGGCAAGCTTGACTGCCCTAGCAAAATAGTACTCTTTTCACCTGCTATGTTTCATTGAGCTATCACAATAAACACACTGCTCACTAGAAAGGCTCTCTGATGAGGCAGGCAGGTTGTGGCTCCAACAGTCTTACATAGAAGCTTTTAGAAAATCCTGTTCATTACTCATCAGGCACTTCAGAGTTTCTGAAGTGAGTACTTCTTACAAAAAGTGTGAATCAGCAGTACCAGGGATAGCTGAAAGACCTCCTGGGTTGGGAGAAGCCCCTTCTTTTACTTCTTTAAAATGAAAAAAGAAGAATGAGGTAATTGCTTGGGGCCTCTTTTTACCAGTGAACCTTGGAAAATTCTATGGAGATGTCCAACTGAAACGTATATGATGTTAGGAATTGGATCAATTAACTTCAGGTGAGGCAAATGTTCAGATTTGTTATCATACAGTGGAATTTGCACCAAGTCTGCGGCACTGAGCTAAGTACAAGTGAAGCCTTACATTCTGAAATGAGAGGCACATTCTCCTTTGGCCTAATTGCCACTTTTACCCCTGCCCTCTTTTGTTTCAATTAGTCACTGGATTATACGGCTTCTTTCCAAAGCAGAATGCTCCGTCTGCTTCACTGCTTAACTCTGTGTACCAAGTTGAGATAAACAATGTTCTGATTTAACCTCTCCTCTGGGAACCAAGACAATTTAAAGAACTCAAATTTGGTTGGACTTGGCCAGATTTCCAGAATTACCTTGGCTTGCTACATGTTGTGCCATAATGCTTTTATCTGTAAAATGAGCACAGGGTGAGTGTGAATCCACTGCTATTCACTGTCATTTGATGTAATAGGGTAAGAGAGATTGAATAGGTTTTTTTAAAAGACGTAACCATTGCTGGATGTGCTCCCCAGATTTCCTGGATACCCTTGCCTCTTTTTTTCATTGTACACATGTACTTGGTTCTCCCGTATCAATTTAAGTGTTGAAAAGCTGAGAAAAAAATCTGCCCATGAAGCAATGGCAGTGCCACCCTCATAGCAACTGCAATAAGACTGTAATATTGAAATATTAAGGGATAGTGTTTTAACATTCAAACGCCAAAAGTTGCTCATAGAGGGAAACATCTAAGATGTGCTTGTGCTGATATTTTGGTGAACGACAGTTGTTTGGGGATAAACCTGAAATTCTTCCTGTTTATTTTCATGAGGTAAAACAATGATAAAAGAGCATAATTTTTCAGCCTCAATGTGTATGCCATTATAGAAAAACAGAGACAGAGAAACCAATATTGCTTTCACACTCTACAGTCCAACAATTTATTTCAGGTTTTCCCAGGAAAAAACTGCAGTGTCAAAAGAGAAAGAAAGAAAGAAAGAAAAGAAAGAAAGAAAGAAAAGAAAGAAAGAAAAGAAAGAAAGAAAAGAAAGAAAGAAAGAAAGAAAGAAAGAAAGAAAGAAGAAAGAAAGAAAGAAAGAAAGAAAGAAAGAAAGAAAGAAAGAAAGAAAGAAAGAAAGAAAGAAAGAAAGAAAGAAAGAAAGAAAGAAAGAAAGAAAAGAAAGAAAGAGAGAAAGAAAAGAAAGAAAGAAAGAAAGAGAGAAAGAAAGAAAGAGAGAGAGAAAGAAAGAACGAAAGAAAGAGAGAAAGAAAGAGAGAAAGAGAGAAAGAAAGAGAAAGAAAGAAAGAAAGAAAGAAAGAAAGAAAGAAAGAAAGAAAGAAAGAAAGAAAGAAAGAAAGAAGAAAGAAAGAAAGAAAGGAAAGAGAGAAAGAGAGGAAAGAAAGAAAGAAGAAAGAAAGAAAGAAGAAAGAAAAAGAAGAAAGAGAGAAAGAGAGAAAGAGAGAAAGAAGAAAGAAGAAGAAAGAAAGAAAGAAAGAAAGAAAGAAAGAAAGAAAGAAAGAAAGAAAGAAAGAGAGAAAGAGAGAAAGAGAAGGAGAGAAAGAAGAGAAAGAGAGAAAGAATGAAAGAAAGAAAGAAAGAAAGAAAGAAAGAAAGAAAGAAAGAAAGAAGAAAGAAAGAAAGAAAGAGAGAAAGAAAGAAAGAAAGAAAGAAAGAGAGAGAGAGAAAGAAAGAAAGAAAGAAAGAAAGAAAGAAAGAAAGAAAGAGAGAAAGAGAGAAAGAGAGAAAGAGAGAAAGAGAGAAAGAAAGAAAGAAAGAAAGAAAGAAAGAAAGAAAGAAAGAAAGAAAGAAAGAAAGAAAGAAAGAAAGAAAGAAAGAAAGAAAGAAAGAAAGAAAGAAAGAAAGAAAGAAAGAAAGAAAGAAAGAAAGAAAGAAAGAAAGAAAGAAAGAAAGAAAGAAAGAAAGAAAAAGAGGAAAAGAGAAAGAGAAAAGGAAGTGAAAGGGAAAGAAGAAAAAAGAAAAAAAAAGGAGAGGGAAAGGTAGATAGATACGTGATATCCTTACAGTGTGAGACAGCAGTTAAACTCAAAAATAGCATAATATTCATATCAAGATTAATATCAACATTATCAAGATCAATAGCAAGAATAATGCTCCTGACCACAGTTGGCCACTAGTGCAGAACCAGGTCTGATATCAGTGTGATCAAGTATACATTTAGGTCCCACCTGTAGTCTAAGATATAGGTACAGAATTTGTGCTGTCAACTTTATCTGCTATGGTGCAAAACAAGTACGGGGAATTGAGATAAAACAGAAAGTTTGGAAGTGTTAATTTCCACAGATGTTGGACTTTTGAACAAGGCCATGGCTATAACATTCTTAGTAGAGTTCCCAGAAGTTGACAAGACATGTGGAATGATTCCTGCAACATTTCATTTCAAAGCTCTAGTATCAGAAGCTTCACATTATTGAAATGTATTGGTTTATTCTTTTCATTTGAGAAAAGAAATCTTAATTGTGCACCAAGCCAATGGTTGGAGAGATGAAACACATTTCATGTAGTGCACCAAATCCAATTACATTGCTTTTATTCCCAACACAGCAGAAGTCAGAGGCCAAAGGCGATCATCAGGCTTGGAAAAGGCCGAAGACTGATGGGGACTGATGTGTACATGGGGACTTGTGTCTCCAAAGTGATCAGAGACCAATACCTTTCCTTTCCATCTTCATGACAAACAAAACCATTGTGCAATAGTGATAAGCCAAGGGAACAAGGCCCACTCTTTCAACAACCACACATGAGGAGCTAGTTAACTTCTTTGGCTGGGGCAAGACTAGAAAGGCTTCAAGAAAATCTCTACTTTCAGAGTATTGAGAAGCCTAAGGTCAGGACTTTTGTGGATCCACTGGTAAGTGCCTGAATGGTTGCTGCTGCTGGAGAAAGCATGGTTTGGGAAAAGGAGAGAATCGGACCCTCACACTATGTGAGCTGAAGGAAGTTACCTTTCTTAAGCAGTCTTGAAAGCTCCACCAAATAAAGTATTGCGAGAGAGCAGTGAGCTTTAAGTTGTGACTGCCTGGAAGAAAAGCCCTTGAGAATCAAGAGTGTGAAAGCCTTCCCACCCCTATGAGTAACTGTGTAACTATTATTTCTTTTGTCTCCTATAAAAGAAAAGAAAGCCTGGCACCACATTATAAAGATAGACTGAAAACATGTGCTGACTTGGCATCTAGTTGTGTCACACAAATTTTAAGCCACAACAATGCAAACACAGGAAAAATTTGGATACTACTCAGCAATAACAGGGAACATTGCCAAATCAGTTAGTGCCCTCATAATAATTAACCAGGACAGCTCACTGAGGGAAGCACTTCTTATTTATGAAACCCTTGTATAATAATCCAACATGAGTTACTATACTGAATCCACAACACTAACCAAATGCAACATGAACTTTATAAATCATGAAACACTATACATTTAGACATATACACTTGTATAAATTTACTTAAATCAATGTATATTTTTACTTAAGAATTAGTTTACAGGAATATTAATTTTTTGGCACTGCATAGTTACTCCTTGTTGTGATACAAAAGCACTGTATCCCAAGGTGGATGCTAACATTTAAATCCCTGTCAAAGAGAGGAAACAGAAATACTTTTTCCTTTTCAAAGGACACTTGATAAGGCTCTGTTTGCTTTCCTTGGATTTTTTCTGTAAAAAAATCCTTGTATCTCAGCCTTTTCAGGATGGAGTCTGTCATGCAGAATGCAGCTTCCTGTTTTGATAGCATCACCGAACAATGAGCACTGAGTGCATTTATTACCTTTCGGTTTCTCTTCTACTGGAATAGTGATTTGCCCTTACTGCATAAGACACCAGTTTTTTAAGGACTTTCAGATACAATATCAAGTTGTCAGACAGAAATATGTTTCAGGAAATATGAGATACAAATCTGGTCCTTAGCACAAATGTGGAAGACTTGCAGTGCATCTCTCTGGCAAAACAAACTTAAAAGTGCCTCTACATTCTTGCTGCCACTGCTTCAAATAAAGGCAGACTATGCCATAATTTCTCCTGCAACAGATTACCACAGCTTCTCTGAAATTCTGAACATCTAAAGCTGGAGTGTGCCCTGCCCATTGCCTTTAAGCAGTTTTACTCACATTGCATATGCAAACCCACCCATCTCTTACAAACAACACATAAATGCATGGTGCCCACAGAGTCCTTCCCCAAAGTCTCTGCCTCTAAATCACTCATGTAAGTAGCCCTGAATCATGGGAATCACTCCCTACAGGAGTTTCAGCATGCAATTTTCAGTCAAAACTACAGAGCCTCTGAACCAGGAATCATCATAGGAGGACTTGTGATTAATGGAAGATTTTATGCTAAAAGACAGAATCCTACATACGTACCTCATGTTTACATGCAGGGGGGTTGCCCCATAGTAATCTTAAACCTCATACAAGATTCACTGGGTGGGGTTTTTCAGTAAGCAACAGTATGTAATCAGCACTAGGAAATTAAGGAAGTCCCTCACAAGTGAACCCTTCAGAGAAGGCAAGGAGGCAAGTGATAAGGGTGGATAAAGAAGAGAAACTAGCAGCTAGTGAAGATTGCTAGGTGAATAGCAGCACTCAAGAGCAACCAGTGAGAAAGGAAAACAACTTTTTACTCTTCAAATTGAGCTTTCTATATGACGGACTATCTTTAGCCTATAACTAAAAGCAGTGATGAATCAGAGGAAACTGCTTAGACACACACTCATCATTTGGCACCGTGAAGGAGGTGACATGCTCTGAATTCAGCCTTAGTTTGCATTGCAGGGCCTGTCAGTGTGCTGACACCCTTAGCAACTGCCCATGGGATCTTCCCACTTCCCATCACTACCGAATGAGGCCTGCCAGTAACTATTCACTGCCCTGGAGAACCATACCCACAGACCAGATCTACATTAATTCAACTCAACAAGTAAGGCTAACACGTATGCATAGTTTGATTTATCCACACTTAACACAAACAGACATCCTCAAGAAACAGAAGAGTAATCTGCTTTACTTAAAACAGCATTTTCCATGGAAAGTTTGTCTCCAAATGGGGCTTTTGCAAGTTCTCAAGGCTAGTGAAAAGAAGGGCACTGTCCTCTCCACATTTAAGAAGACTACTCCATTTGTTACTCTTTTCTTTTGGCCACCTTTGTGTTCAGAACTGGAAACTGAACAAAAGCAAAGTGCAGCTGCCTGTTATCTGGAAGCCATCCTTCAGCTCACATCCTCCAGCCCCTGAGAGATATTCGGCTCCCTCTGAGGCACTGCATTTATGGTTTTACTTTTGAGCTGAGGTAAAGGTATATACCCAAAGACATTTGTCTACTTCTTTGGAAACATCAAAAGTTTTGAGATTATATGCAAATACAATAATTGCTCATCATTTCTGCAGTTAATAAACTGCCAATATGTTTTGGTTTTGTTTTTGGTTTTTTGTGTTTTTTTTTTTTTTTGCAAAGCTGCTGTTTGCATAACTTCTTTGTGCAAAGCCAGGCTTCTAAAAGTCAAGTTTCCTTAGGTGACAGAATTACATTGGCAAGTGCTCAAAATTAATAGAAATGAAGCTTTGCTGGTCAAAAGGACAAAAAGCAATCCCAGCCTCAACTATGGTTTGTTTAAAAATAACAATAATGAATTTCCCATAGTCATTTATTCAGGGAACAAAAACAAATTGTCAAGCAACTTGAATTTGAAATATTTGTTCAGTCTGGAGAGTATAAAATGAATGGTATTGGTCAAAGTTAAGAAATGGAAATGCAAGATGAGTGCAGCAGGAAAGAAAACTGAATTCCTTTCATTGTGCAATTGTTTGATCAGCTGCACCACCATTTCCAGTGGGATACTACGGTGTTCAGGCTGGGCCAGAGTCCCCTTTTCAATTGAAGGGGGGAGAAGGGATAAGATTATCTGTCTCAATGCAGAAAGACTTAAGAAGGTAATAAGAGGATATGATGAACCATCAGAAGAGAAAAGAAAGGAAAAGTGATCAGCTGCCCACCGAGAACGACTCATTCATCCTGAGACTCTCCTCAGCTCCAGAGGAAGCTTCCACTGTGGCACCTGGCCGCTGCAGAGACAAGCTCTGGAAAGCACTGTGACGGCATAGGTGACAGAGGAAATGTCCTTTAACTAGGAACAAGCAGGTCATACTTTAGAAAGTAGAAGGCATAAAAAGGAACTGGGAGCAGACAGTAGTAAGAGAACAAGAACATGTATGGTCTCCCATTACACCTCTCAAATCCTAATTCTCAACATTGGATTGTGTTATTTGGCTGGTACAAAAGGCCAGGAAAAAGGACACTCACTCTTCTTAACCATCATAAGTTAACTCCATTGATAGACATGTCTGGCCCTTACCTCTTTAGATTCCTTCTAATTACTCTGTTTCGGGAGTGGGGGTGTGTGTGTCCTCTTCAAAAACAATATTCGAGGATGTTGTGTTCTTCAGAATTTAATGTGTTAGCTTTTCCTTTGTTAAGAGCTGGATTCAAAGCCTAAGACCATCTCAAAGAAAAGTTAAGTGTGGGCATTTCATCCTGTTCACTAGTAGCCATCAAAAAAGAACCCAGAAGTGCACTGAGGCAGAAATTTCTGCCCAAACAAGTCCTAGAACTGGAAGAACAAGTGTGGGTGCTTTGAAAATGTTTCAGTCCTGAGCAGTGGGTAGTCCAGGCACTGTGGTTGTGAATAGAAAGCCCTGAGCAGTCCAACCTGACTGATGTATACAGCACAGCCTGCTATCATTAGGTGCTTTGCTTATGATTAAAAGAAAAATGTCTCATAATAAAGAAAACTGAATGAGGGACAGGGAGAACTAAACTGCTTATGCTGCCACTTCGTCGTTTGAAACAGCATCTATTGCTCAATGCACCAATCTAGTTTACACAGCCTCCAGACTCCCATAATCCAGCCTGAGTCACGACACCCTGTTCAGAGACAGCAGACAAAGAAAGAATTGATAAGAAACAAAAATGGCAACTCCATCACATGTGAAGATGCACAAAGCCTGAACTGTAATGTAGGCAGCAAATGCCAGCTCATCAAATTCCCTAAGAATGTATTCAACGTGGCAATACTAGTGAACATTTAAGGACAGTCTTCCTTTTTGGCAAAATCTCACTAGCACAAGAATTATGAATTTTTCCTTGCCTTCCTCCTTTGCTGTGTTTCTTACACAGCACCAAGTATATTATGAGCACTTCTGAAGAAAACATGTGTTTAACCACAGCAGTATTAAGACCAAAGTTACTTAACAGCACTAATGAGAGGCACTGACTGATGCTGCAAAATATACAGAACTCAGCTTTGTTAATTTTTCCATGCTCACTGGGAGAAACCCCAGAGATTTCATTCAGATGGCTGATTGTTAACAACTAAAGCTCAGGCAGTTTGCAGGAGCAGATACTGTACTGCGTACAAATCTTACTAATACATACAGGTCACAACTGATCTGTAGAAACTGCTCTGCATTTACATTAACTACACAGGGAAGAACCCTAAAACAAGTTAAATTTACTGCTTGGGGACAGGAAGGAATTTTCCTTTCTGACATTATTTTTAATTTTTGCCCAAGAGAACAGATGCAAACAAGGGTGTGATCACTGACCGCTGGCATTTCTGCACAAGCTCTACCAATGGCTGTGGCTGGCGGCAGCAGCCCAGTGCAGAGAGTCCCAGTCAGCAGCAGGTGGAGCCCATAACACTCTTCTGTTCAAGAAATTATTCTCTTTCATCTTCACTCCCTGATTATTCTTGTAGATGATTTTGACAAGCAGACATCGAGAATTGGAGTATTCTGACAGTAAAATTTTACTTACTTGTCCTAGAACTGCATAGTACAGAGAAAAAAAAAATTCTGCCCCTCCGCCCACTCTTTAAAGCATATACATTCATAACATTTTCAAAACCCCTTAACTCCTTCCCCAGATGATCTGAAGGAAACCAGAGAAGTATGTACTGAGTGCAGTTTCCAGAGATACATGCCTCCCCTCATTGGTATAGCTAGCCAAAGACATACTAGAAATCTCACTCCCATATTCAACAATTTTGCAATGACTCCAGTCCAAGAGTTAACACATAAGAGGTTCAGACTGCTTGGATAAGCAATTCCCATCAACTGGATATACATTTGGAATTTATAGGACCAGAATGTAAATCTCTGGAGAACCTTTCAGGCCTAACATCATGCATACTGTATTTCCCTCCTGAGGGACTTCCTCATCCCTACCTGAGCTCTACAAAAAAAGAAGAAAAGGAAGCCAATATTTGATATGAAAAGGACTTGTACCTCTCATGCAGAGCTCAGCCCAAGCCTGACCTTTACACCTGACAGCCTGCTGTTATTTGAGAATACCTCCAGTGAATCTGGTAGATATTCTGTCCAGAAAGTTTGCCAAACTGATAAAGGCAGAGCAAGTATTGTTTGGAGCATGAAGAACAACACTAAGGAGTCAAATTCTGCTTCTGCTGTTAAATTACTGGGGCTTATCAGGGGTTTGTTGTTGCTGTCTCCTTGTTTTCCTCCAACACTGCACAGCTGAGTACACTGATGCTTAAAAACTCTGGTTTTGGAGCCTCATCATGCTGGAGATTAAAATTGTAATCCAAAGTGCAAAAACCTGAGCAGCTGAACAAGAGTTCAGTTAGATCAGGCAGGTCTCTTGGGTGCAGCCAGTGGTTGTCCCCACCTACCTGAGAATCCAGGTGTGCCCAGGTTGGGACCTCTACAGAAGCTGCAGCACTGGACGGCTCTTCTGCCTGACAAAGCATGCTGATGCGTGGGAAAGCTTAAGAGCCAGCGCTACCATAGCCTACCCTGACTTGCTCCAGGTGAAGCTGGGCTTCAACCTCCAGAGTGGAAAGCTTGCTTCCTTAGGCTATTAAGTGTAATTCAACCTGATATTCTCTCCCTTTCCAGAGGAAAGAATAAGCTTTCTAAAACAAGTCCTCCACCCACAGAGACAGAGCAGATCTCCAGGGTATGAGAAAATACTCAAAAGGAAAAGGGCGCCTTACGGCACATCAAGCACTCAACCCTTTCTTTATTGTCCTCTCCCCACAGCTTCCTTTTAGCCTTGCAGCAGCTCTAGGCTCTCTGGACCTAGCCTCACCTATCCGTCCCCCAATGCCCTTGTTTTCTTTAGCCCTGGCCTGTCTCATACTAGGCCATCTCAGGCTTCTTTGCTCCCCTTCTATGGAGAAGCGAATTACTTTTCACTCCATGCTCAGTTGCCTTTCCTAGGAACAAGAGCTTCCTTTCCAGGCTAGTATTCTCCCAGCTTTCTTCACACTGAGGAGGAGTGTCAGCTTTTCATCATACCTGGAAGCCCTGGAAGACTTTTACAGAGACATTAGGGCTCCTGGCCTGCAGCAAAGTTAGGTACTTGGCCTTACTCTGTTCTACATTTTGCTTCATCTATTTAGACTTAGGTTTTGTCAGTGTTAGAAAGGTACCAATCAGCTGCACAAACACATACCCATACACAGCCACAGAACAAGCTGATGTGAAAGCCCTGGCCATAGCAAGCTGGTTTCGAGAAGCCCACACAAGATTCCAGAGGGCAAAGACAGAAGCACAGTTCCCCCGCTACCTGGGCAGGTAGGATCTTCCTGTATGCACAGAAAGGCTCACATTGTAAGTGTGGGATGCGATCAGCCCATGGGGAAAGGGAATGATTGTCCCAAATGGCAGTATTCTCTCAGTTGGGGTGGCCAAGGAGACTTGATGGAGCAATCATAGAATCACAGAATGGTTTGGATTGGAAGGGCCTTTTAAAGGTCATGCAGTTCCAACCTCCCCTGCTGTCAGCAGGGACATCTTCCACTACATTAGGTTGCTCAAAGCCCCATCCAACCTGACCTTGAACACGCCCAGGGATGGGACATCCACAACATCTCTGGGCAACCTGTTCCAATGTCTCACCACCTTCACAGTGAAGAAGGAAGTAAGTAACCTCATAATATTTCACGTATCTGCTGACAAATCTACAAACCTTATGAAACAGGGCTGCAATACCCTCCAGCCCTGGAAAAGAAGAGTCAAAAAAAGGACCCTAATTGGGCTCTTCACAGGGAATGTCTGACCCATATGATGTGACATCAGATTAGACAGCCCTGAGCAGTCTACTGTACATGCACTGTAACATGGAGGTGCTAACCCAGTCCCTAAGAAGCATATTAGCTCCAAGCTACGCCATATTAGAGCTGCCTCCTAACAGAGGTGATGAGCATGTACTGCTTCACAAGCCAGCTTGCCCAGAACAGCTGCTGCACAGCTTTTCTTTCAGGGCAGAGGCATATCCTCAGAGTCCCACTGCTCTCAAATCCCGACGCATATTGTTACATCTTGGGGAACAGACAAGTGCCAAAGGAAGGCGGGCAGCCAGACTTCCTCAATCAGAGCTGACAAAGGGGTTGGGTATCTGTTTTCCTCCCCAAATACACCAGATGTTTTAATGAAAGATAGTAACTCTCCCTCTGAACCTTGGCTCATAGCAAAAGTAAAAAGATCAGATTTTCCGACATATTAGAAGGCACAGGATGGGGCTTGGCAGAAGGAACACAGCTTTGGACTGGATCTGTGCAAGTCACAAGTAGTTCGGCAAAATTTCACTTGCTCAAACATTCAACTCCAGGTGAAGTGCATTGGGCATGAAGTTGAAATTCAACACAGTGTAATAAACCTCTAAAGCACAGTGTAAATAAAAATACAGCATGTAAAAACATGCAAGATTATGCAACACTACTCCAGAAAACACTTCCTCAATTTCTCTGATAGATTCATTTCTTCTGTGGGTCTCCCACATAAGAGGAGTCCACACAGTCCTTAGCTTCCAGATATTTATCAGCGGAAGGAATATCTTTCCCTATTATTAGAGAAAAATCCAAACCAAAATGTGTTCATGGGCAAATGCAGACTTGTTCTTTTCTTGCACTAGGTCTGTTGTACCAGTTGCATGGCTGTGGGTGGCAGGAGTAAGTCATGAAGTAACAGAAACACTTCCTTGGCACTTCCTTGGCATCCTGAAGGAGTTAGGAGCTCCAAGGCAAACCACACGCTCAGTGGCTGGGGTTGCAGGGCTCCATCACAACCCAAGGAACAACTCTGCAGCCAAAGCCAGTTCAGCACCACTTTTGCCACTCCAACTTTTTTGTCAGTCATCATTCTTCTTGAACAGGTAATCAAAAGTTCAAACACAACTCTCAAGCCCTTTTCTCAGAAATGGGCTCACAAGCACTTTTAAATCCACTGCTACCTCTTTCACAATGGAGGCACTGGATTCAACCCAGAGCAGCTAAAGCCAATGCTTCTTGTCTCTCGCTGCTCCCCTGGATCACCTCCAAAACTACTATCTTTCTTTTTCACAGCTTCTCTAAGCTCTAAGACCAAACCCAAAGTTTTAGCCTATTGCTCAAAAGAAGCCTATTACTCTGTTTCAGATTAGCTGCTTGATCACCATCATGGTGATAATTAGTTATTTGATTAACCATGTCTAGACAGCTGCCAAGTGGGACACTGTTCCATCAGGATTTTAGGCAGGATTTCTGCCTATTTCGTTGACTGGCAGAAATTGGCGTGTCCATGAAGTTTATCAACTGGTGGCTTTGCTATGCAGAAATGAGACCTAGAAGTACAACTGTGCCAGCATGTTATTATTGCACTCGTCCTGCTATATCTGTTTTTACCATATTTACCAAAGTAGAAAGGCAGTATCTGCCTGTCTTCTCTATTGTGTTTTTAAAAGAACGGGCTAAACAAAAACACACCATAGGATTATATTTGGATTCCAGTCTGTCCTTCCCCAAAAGGTTGACACTTCCACAACCCTATGAACTCTTGTGTTTTCCTGCATACATGTGTGATACTGTCTCAGTGGCAGTCTGCTCCTTTTCCAAGCAGGGACCATCAGGTTTCAATTGTTGCAGTCTGTAGACGACTCTGATATACCTCTGCAACTTTGATATGCCAATATACCCCTGCAACTTCCATCAGTCAAAGGGTCATGGGAGCGGATCACAGAATCACAGAATCACAGAATCACAGGTTGGAAGGGACCTCAGGGATCATCTAGTCCAACCTTTAAATCTAGTCCAACCTAGATCAGAGCAACATCAAGAATCACTCCCCATCCAATATTACTACTATGCCAGTACGGAAATTGCTAAATTTTGCTGCAACCAATCAATTTACTACTAGCTAAAACCCCATTATACTTGGTCAGGAGACCATTCTTCCATCCTCATTCTCTCCTACCCCTGCCCCCCCACTACATAAACCACCCAGAAGAGACATCTGGAGATGTTTGTAACTGCAGGGGTCACACTGAGAACACCTTGCTGTGAAGCTCCTATATCCTGTGCTAAAAGACCTCCACCATATCCCTGACAACAAGAATAGAGCAAGGAAGACAACTGCAAATGGATAAAACTAACACGTTGTCCTGGTTTCAGCTGAGATAGAGCTAATTTTCCTCCTAGTAGCTGGTATAGTGCTGTGGTTTGGATTTAGCATGAGAATAATGTAATAACACACTGATGTTTTAATTGTTGCTAAGCAGTGCTTATACTAAGTCAAGGACATTTCAGCTTCCCATGCTTTGCCAGCGAGGAAGTGCACAAGAAGCTGGGAGGGAGCATAGCCAGGACAGCTGACCTAAACTGGCCAAGGGGATATTCTATACCATATGACGTCATGCTCAGTATATAATCTGGGAGTTGGCTGGGGGACAGGGATTGCTGCTTGGGGGTGGAATGGGCATTGATGTGTGGGTGGTGAGCAGTTGCATCACTTGATTTTCCTGGGTTTTGTTTCTCTCTCTTTTTGTTGTTTTCCTTTTCATTATTATAATTATTAATATTATATTTTATTTCAATCATTAAACTGTTCTTATCTCAACCCATGAGTTTTCTTACTTCTGATTCTCTCCCCCTTCCCACCAGGGGGGAGGGTGAGCAAGCAGCTGTGTGGTGCTTAGTTGCTGACTGGGGTTAATCCATGACACAATTCTACCCAAAGGACAGAGCCAGCTGATACACTCATGCATGGGATACCACCTCCCACTGAAGGTTTCTCTCTGGCTGACAGGCTGCTACTGTTTTTTACTGTAAAATCCAAATGGTTCAAGAAGTAATCAAAAAATGAAAATCCAAACATCACATTATTCCACTGTTGTCTTCAACTTCAAAGTAGAAGGAAGAAGGATTTCAGATACAAGTCTTACCAGTGCTTCCTGTAAGTTAGCTTACATTTCTGGTACCAAACTTTGTAGGAAAGTTAGTTTGTATCCATATGGGTGGGTGCCAATAGTTGTGCATCATTCATCTGTGTTACAAGTCAGAACATTCTAGTTCAGACTCACCCTTACGGTAACATGGCTGTGAAGGTTTCCTGATGGAAATGGGTCACATGCTTCCAGCTCAGAGATCCAGAGCACAAGGTTGTCTGTACAACTCTAAAAAGCATAATCAAGACATCCAAAATGGCATATCAAACTCCAGCAGATGTGCAATGTGTCCTCTAAGGACCTGTCTCTAAATTGTTTGGATTAGGAGCCATCAATTTAATACACTGTTCTTAGAAGAAGTAACTGAGGCTCAGAAAGTCAGAGGAGGAACTCAACACATTTTTTCAAGACAATAAAAGGCACTGACATCATATTGGAGCTTCTCACTTTGGGCAATGATCTAGATACAAACAAAATACAACTATTGCATTTCAAGCAGAATCCTTTTAGCAGCCCTGCTATGTTTTAAGCACAGGGACTTCACACAGATGAAATGCTTTATGGTATCTCCTGCAGGGATATGCTTAATAACAAGCAGCATGCAAAAGATGTCTTTGATAAAAAAATCTGTGTTTGGCTACGCAGCAAGAGAGAAGGAAAATCTAAAAACCAGGCACCTGAAGAGCATGACCTGCTATTGAAATGTCCAGTTTATGAAACACCTGTAGTCAGAGCTTTCTTCAGATTCCCCAGAGATAACAAGTAGATTCAGTGTCCCCACCTGCTCGAAATGTGAGAGGCTATTTTGCATGTATACTTTTTAGAATAATTTCAGTAATCGTCAAGAGTCTATCGTCAAGTGCCTGAAAAAGCTGGCTGAAGTATCAAGGCCTGTCCCATGACTCAGCAAGAACAGAGAGGGCAGACTCACTCCAAAGTCTTCACTGGCAGAAGTGTGTGCAGAGGTACATCACTCTCTGTAAAGGCACTCCCAATATGTCTTCTCTCTTTGGAGTTGCCCAGGAGACAGAGCTGTTCAAGGAGGGTGAACTCATTCAGTTCATGTTTGCAAGCATAAACTGGAAATCCCAAAAGGGTGAAGTACCAACATCACTGATTACTTTCTCTATTGGAGTGACTTCTGCCTCAGAGAAAGACACGAATAAAACTGGTAACAAAGCGGTACAACACACACCCATAACCTGGCACAGGTAAACACAGAGTTCTGTCTGATTTTAAGCAGTTAAATGCAATTTTCAAATTCTTCCCATGGACTATTACAGGTTTGAATTTTGCCTTTCTAGGGTCTTGAATTTTTGCTTTCCAGGGTCTGGGGACTTGTTCTCCAAGAGTATGGTAAAAAATAACTCCTCTGGCATCAGCTTAAATTTACAATGTACATGTTGTACAATGTGTAAGTTGTACAACAAACCCTAAATATTTAGGAATAATTTAAAAATAATGTTATATCTCTGTATGAAAGACCAAGAGTGACTAAGAGCAAGATCTGCAAAGGTTCACTTATTCCAAGGCTGAATTCTTGCTTCAGTGGGGTTCAACAGTATCCCACTTGCAAGAATACAGCCTTGTGTTCTGTTCCCCTTACTTTTGGGGCAAAAAAGGTCCCTATTGATTCAGAAGTAAAAGTCTTATTTCTTCTTTCTTGAAAGCCTCATTTATGAGAGTGACTGGAATAGGATGAATGCCGTTCTCAGAGAGCAAAGGTTATTCTACTTCCACAATTAAAGGTTTCTTTCAGGAAAAACAGTGAGACAGAGGAATTTTGTTGTCCATGTCAAACTTTTCCACAGATATTACCTGTGACAAGTTGCAAGCATCTTGTCACTTTAAAGATGATAAAGACATATTTAAGTGTCGACAAAAACATCTCTTAGATTTAGCAGTGCTGTGCAAGTGTGGATAGTAATAAGAGGTTTTACTCCAAAGACCTTTTGCCCAATAGCCCCTGCTCCAGATCCCCATATTCTCTGCTCCCTGGCCTTAGTTGCTCCCTGTGCCCAGGAACACCACTGCCTACTGCCAAAGGCTTCTGCCTCACAGTCGTCCCTGTCCTCAGGGCAGGAAGGTGTAACCTGAGGATTCAGGTTACCTGAAGACTTGTTTTCAAGCACAAGTTATTCTGAAGGGTGAGATAGTACCTGAGGTGCCAGATATACACATGACAATAATTCATGCTGATACTGAACTTTCAGCATTTTTTATGTTTTCTATTGTGTCATCATTAATGCCATAGTCTTTGATATTTAAATAATTTCTAGACTCTTCATAAATTCAAGCTGAGAAGGAACTGAGCGTAGAAATGAAGCCTATTAACCCCCCACTGCTGAAAATAGTCTCTTTTGAAAGTCATATGTAAATTGCCTAAATATGTGAGCAGGAGAAATTGTTTGTTCTTAATACACTTTGGGCCAAATTTCATACCAGCATATTAATCGCTCTAGAAAGTGATTTGTACCTACAAATGGTTTATTTACTTCACCCTAGCATTAGCCCCTCATGTCCAAATCTGTCTCTTTACTCTTGTTTGAGAAACTGATCTAATTGAAAAAAGACCCTGTAAAAAGAAGCAGGACACATTCCAAAAGGCTAAAAAAATTCTGAAAGAGGCAGGAGTTTCCCATCTCCCGTCATAAGAGAAGGCAGAATAAGTATTCTCACCCATCTTCAAAATGAGAAAAAGCCTCTTTTCCAAATAATCTGACACAGAACTTCTAACCCTGTAAAATTTTCAGTACAACATACTGGTGATGATCTCTACAGTCCAGTAGTGGAAATAATCTTGTCTACAAAAACATTCCCTGCGTGTGTTTCTTACTTGGGAAGTCAGCTGCATTTACATTCATCTCAGCTTTTGCACAGAAATCCCAGCTCACGCAGTTCTTTGCATGAAGCAGTGGTGTCATTTCCTTTGAAACACCAAACTCCTGGAGTTAAAAACATGTGGAAAGTTTGCTCTTAAAACAGGAGAGATGTGTCAAATAGAAACAGAAAACATGAGAGGAAGGAACAGGAGGATGACAGTTATATGCACTGTGAAGCAAAAGCAGAATTCATATATTTTAAAGTGACACCTTATAAAGTATCGGTCCAGATCCGGTGCCATAAACCCCATAACAAATATGATTCACTGACATAGACCCATATGCCATTAATTGCAGTGAAGCTCCACAGGCGTGGTTTAAGATAAATGAATGGTTAAATTCTCTTTAGGATAATTGTGTTCTACACTGACATCTAATTCTCCTGGCAAAATGTGTAAATATTTAGCATGCTAGTTAGGGATTTTAGAGGTGTTGCTCAGGCAACAAGAGCACAACAAGGAGTGAGACAAGCTGGACCACAGCTCATCCAAGTTGCAGCTGGGAAGTAAAAGCACCTTTGTTGTTACCCTGCCCTGAGGTTGGTATAGGTTTGGGCGTAAATTAGCCCTGCTCTCTCACTAATATCACAGCTGTTCTTCACGGCATCCCCCCTGCTGGCTCAGAGACACTAAGACATCATCCCACTAGAATCAGCCCTTGCTCTGTGGCTGGCATGAGGAATAATGCCCAGGCCAGAACAGTTCCTGGAGGGGAGCTTCTCCACTCCTAGCCCTGTAGGGCACAATCCAGCTGTGCACATCTGCAGAAAGGCAACTCAGGCTATTCCTCGGTTGCTCTCTGGTTGACTGTAAATACTGATGCAAAGAAGAAGTGACTAAATTTGATGTGTTGAAAAACAGATGCTGAGAATTTGGCAAGAGTCAAACCTTTGTGCTACAGTGTGTGACATGATTCTCCATGGATTTCTGATATTCTGATTCGTTATTGCCTTTCAGGCCAGCTTCCACATTATCACCATTCTGCCCAATGCACTGTGCCATGATGCTATATGCTGCATCAGTTAATTTTCAGTTTGCAAATGCATATTTATGCCTAAATGTGGGTGGTCTTGGCTTATGTCTCAACTTTCAAGAGCATGGTCCTCATTCCCAGGGCACCAAAAGCACTTGGCACAGTTCATGCAAATGGGATGCAGCACTGAATGGTTACAGAGAGACCTTGTAGAAAATTGTTTTGTCAGTCAAGCCTTGCTTATTGCATGCAAGCCTAGTGAGAGAGCCTGCTTTACTAAATGAACGATAAAATAAATCTATTCAGGAGATATTTTTTCAGTTCTTATTAAGAATAGCTTTTTGTCAAAGAGAGTTTATGATGGACAAAACGGAGCTCAACCTATTTACTGCACATGAGAAAGTATTTGGTACATGATGGCTAGCTGAAAGATGCACCCAAACCAACAAGTCTATAACTAAATGACAGCAGTAAGAAGGATTCTATTTGCAAAAATGCTTTGCACAATAAGAAAGTACAAAAGTTAAGGCAAAACTAAGCATTTTGCTGAAGCCCAATTCTTCAGTAGTCACTAGAGTGCTACCACTCTTATGCACCTCTACACAGTCATTTCTACTGTTTCTCATTGTTATGAGAATTTTCTCAAAGCTTAACATGGGACTGACATAACCTCGACAACTGCCAAGTAGTACTTCACTGATTCAGAAAGTTAAGGCACAGGCAGAAAGGGAGATCAAAAGCAAAATTTAAGATAGACTACCATTCTTTTTTCTTTTTTTTTTTTGATACAGAAAGACAAGAAATGCATGGATATAAAGCTTCTATTCTCAAGTTATAAAAAGCCACCATCTTTGATTTAATCAAATCCCCTTCTCTTCTAAAACCCTTCATTTAGGAAGCAAAATGAGTTTCAGGTTGGTCAGATATCCAAGTAAAATCAGGCATAAACCATGAGATTGTCACTGGCTTCCCCTTACACAAAAACGAGTGGGCTCCCATTCAGGGGAGTGTCACCCAAGTGTGTTTGAAACATACAGCAGATTTTGCCCAAGTACAGCTGATCATAAAAGTCTTTAAGAATAAGGGAGCTTTGATGCCTGTCTTCCCTTTTCCCGTGCATAGAAAATAGCAGCATTGTCAGCAACTTCACAGCTGAGAAAAGGTTAAGTATGAAATCAGATATTTGTTTCTTAGTACAGAAAGTAATTTGGCAGGCAAAATCTGGATTGTTTTGGAAGTTCCAGTGATACCTCTTAATAATATAAGAGGTGTTGTGTAATATAAGAATCATGTTAAGAAAAGGTAAGAATTATGTTATATTGTGTTACGATGCCTCTTATATTATTAGCAATATAACATCATACATTTCACTGAAATACCTTTGTTTTAACACAGTTTAGCTCTCTGTAGACCTAGGTTGTTCTTCACCTAATTTTAAAGTTAGCAAAAGTTAAGGAGTGTGATTTCCTTCTATGTCCTTCAAACCAAAAATGCCTGAGAAACTCTCCCCTACTAAGGACAGGTAAACAAATGAGCAAAGGGACAAATGTAAGAACTGGGAAAATAAAAGCTATCAAAAAGATTTCACCCCTAATGGTTTTCCAAGTCTGACTATAAATTAGAACAGATTGCCTGTCGCATCTCTTTGACAAGACCCATTCTCCAAAACCAGATTGAGAGATTATCTACACCACAAAACAAGATGTACTTGAGAGTCTTACGCTCCATAAGAAAAGCTAATCTTTATTCATTAGTTGTCATGGGAACTCTTGGCCTTGGGAAGGCTATGAATGGTACACCAAGATCACATACAAACTGCTTTTAGTAAATGCCTTCATCATGATTTGGATAAACAAACAGTAAGCAAGGCAAAAGTTGGCTTTTTCAGAAGTCTTGCAGAAAAACAAATACCACAGGGGTTCAAAAATAAAATAAAATAAAATAAATTCATTAGAAAAAGTTAAGATATTGCAAACCACAATTATTCCAGTTCTTTCATGCTTTCTGGCAAAGACCTGTGATATTAGCTAATGGTGCCCAAATGACAAACAACTGAAAGTATCACACCAGCCATAGCAAGTATGAAACAGCACTCCAAAAACAGGGTTTGAAGGCCCATGCTCTTACCGCCTGCTGGATGATGCATTTAACAGAGTGAGGCCAGGTGTGATGGTAGAAGGCCAAGGATCTTAGCAAAAGTCTTAGATTATTTCTTCACAGAAAGTAAGACTTCTGGGAGAACATTATTCACGCTGACTTTGGCTTCTTTTCCTCTTTTCAGAACTGTCTGTGCAGAGCATACTTTTCCAGTTTAAACCTCACAGCCAAGAGAAAAAAAGATACACAAGACTGATCTCCCCCAGCACTGAGACACAACACCTCATCAGCAGAATAAAGCTGAACAAAACAGACCACAGCATCCAGCTGAACCTGCCGAGCAGGCAGAATGCAATGGGCAGAGCTGAGCTCTCGCTAGCAAGATAAAAAAAAGCTGAGGAAGCAGATCATCTTATTTCTATGGGGGGCTGGTTTGTCTACTATCTGTTGCATTTAGGGGTGTGAGCAAAGGAAGGAGGGGAAGAGGCACAAAAATTTTTAGGCTTCTACTTGATTCTTCTAACATGGTGATATCAGCTACGTTATACGGGGAGTAAATTCAGAAACAAACGGAAAACCTGTGGAGTACACTGACCACAACTGCACACCTCTGCAGTAACAGTCCTCTGTTGTAGTACTGCAACCCCACATCTCCGGCTTTCCTTCTTACAGATATAATTTGTCCTTTGAACTTACTTTTTTTGAAATGGTGGATTACAGCAATGTAGGATGTACATTATGTATATTACGTATATACATATATTATTGTATGTATATTGTTATAGCAGTGCAGAATGGCTAGCTTTGCTATGAATTTTTAAAGGGAATTTTGCAGGTGATTTCCATTTTCTTTCAGGAAGCACATGATATTACCTGTAGGATTATTAAATGTTTTATTCTAGATCAGAAAACTATTTCATTTTATAAATAAATGAAGGGTAATCAAATAGTTTGATTCTTCTGAAGATGGTCAAAGTCAGAATAAGGTAGCATTTACATGTGTCCTCAAACAAATCAGCTAGTTGTTCCAAAATAAAAATAAAATAATAAAAAACACCCCTACACCTGACTTAGGAGATGTTAATTTCAAAATTCAGACCAACTCTTTGTTGCAACAGCTGCAGGCACGATCCAAAACAGGAGTGGGCAGCAGGGTGAAAGCACAGGCATGGCAGCAGTGGCTCCGTGCAAGCTCACGGTTCGCTTGTTTACCCAGACACTGAGACAGATTTTGCTGTGACATCAATCCCCATGTTGTCCCATGTTACTTCACTGTCAGCAAGCAAGCTACTTGAATGATCTGCAACTTCTGAATAGTCATTCCCTCTGAAGAAATAATTGTGCTCGTTGTAATTGGTGACAAATATTTAAAGCCATCTGTCAGACTTGGAAGACCATTAGGGGTGAAATCTTTTTGATAGCTTCTATTTTCCCAGTCTCCTGAAGCTGGAATGAATCTTTTTACTGTGAGATGTTATGTTAAGATTCAATTGCCAGGGCATTATGGTGCTTGTTTAACTGAAATCTAGAACATACAAAAATGTATTAGCATTGATAGGGAGGGTTTATATGGTTGCGTGTGGAGCTGAATGAACATACACATTACCTCCACGCACACTTACAGGAGTTGCAGTCACCTACCAGTATGCACTACAGACAAGCTCCGTGTGATGAAAAAATTCTATAAATGATAGTGATACGGTACCTGATACCAGCTGAAACCCTGTAGCAGCCGTAAGTACTTTAGAATAACTTTGTGTCTGATGAAAGAACAGTATGAAAGATACCTGCCCTATCCATTTGGTCATGATTATTTCAGCCTGCTGGTGATTTCAAGTGCATTCCAGTTCTTTTCACTGCTTGAAAGTTACCTGCACACTAAATGTCTGTGTTATACCTAACTACCCAGAGCAATCAATCCAGCAGACAAGCTCTATGACAAATCTACAGATGGGAGAGTGTCAGTTTAAGACATTTATTAGTCAGCATTAAGGCTGACTTTCAAAAGATAAAATTTCTGTTACACTTGATTCAAACTATCCCAACTGTGACCAGCCTTTCCATCATTTTTTACAATTTCTACTACAGAGGCCCCTAAGACTTTCAACTCATGGAACTTAATCCCCATGAAAAATATATAAGGAATATCCCAAAGACCATTTAATGACTTTTATTTGCTATTTAAATGTCAAAGTGAAAACTGGAACATACATAAGCTAGAATTTGAGATAGCAGACAAGAATTCACTCCTTATGTAAACTGCAGAAGCTTACCTCCATTAATAGGGACACACTGTGAACTGAAAGACTTTTTTCCCTTCCCAGGACTGCAGAAAGACCCATTTTTAACCCAACCTCAATTTGCTGATTTTTGAATGCTCATCTGATATTGTAACAAATTGCTGTTGTTGCTTTTCAAAGGATGTTTATTAAAACTTTTCTTCATAGAACTGGTTATTTGCTTCTTAAATTTTTATATTTGACCTCTTTTATTAGCACAGGGAATACACAGCTCACTGGCTATAAACAGATTTATTGAAGTTATACTTAAAACTGTAAAGGTCATATTGTAAGCTTGATCAGAAAGTTGTCTACTGAAAATGTTAAATCTCAGCCACTAGAGAAAGCCAGGGTCTGCAACCAAGGCTTGTCTGAGGCCCTCCGTGACCACAATGCTGTTTTTAAAAGAGAAGCAAAGATGCCTATCAGACCCCACTAAGGATGAAAAGCACTTCTCTGTTTTTTTTAAGAAAGGTTGCATATATCATCAAGTAGCATTTCACTCAAATTTAAACACTGTCCTCAACTTGCCATGCGTGGGCATTGAGAGAATGTCTGTGGTAAGCCTACCATGGGAGATTTCCTGGAGTAACAGATTGCTCATTAGCCCCTACCTATTTAGTGACATTGTAGAAAATTGGCTCAGTAGAGGGTGTTTGAGACAGGGAAGGGTTATAATCTGAAGAAGAAGATGAAGGAGGAGGCAAAGAAGAAGAAGAAGTCAGATGAGTTGGAGAAGTCACCCATTGCTGGAGGAAGTGTTGCCTGAATTTCCACCTTTACTCTTGGCAAGACCTGTCCTCTGAAGAGCACATGAGTATGTCACCTTTATTTTTATGTGTGTGAGCTGAAAGATGCTGTTTCAGCTGTGAGGTATTTCAGCTAATTGTTTAAAATGCCTCCATAGGCTCCAGCCCCAGTTGGTTGAGGTGCCTGGAACAAGCCATCCTATTCAAGGAGTACTTGCATATTGCAGGGAACTGTTCATTATTAAACTTCTTCTTGCATTTTGCATAAAACCACAAAAGAATTGTCATTGACAATTATCTGATGCAAATTCTTGTTTTGTCTCCTGGGATTTTTATTCAGGCAATAACTCTTGCGGGGTCAAAAGTTGAACCTAAGGCTATGTATAGGTCCTGGTAATTTTTAACTTTGTGGTGAGGTTTTATCATACAGATTTTCATTCTTCATTTATAGGTTGTGTACAGGGTGAAATCCTTTTCTTAAAGAACACTGTTTAAGTGCCACTAGATTGTTATCATGTTAATTGAAACTCTGCTTATCTAAGTAATTATACACTCATCTGTATGGCCTCAGTAATGTTACTGGAAGTTTCTCAGCAGCAAGGCGTGTTCTAGCTGTGCAGGATTCCATCTCTGAAGGCAAAAGAAAATCGTGACTCTCAAGCAGCTTGAATTCTTTGGAGCACAGCCAACAATGTCACAATTCTGGTGATTTGGGAAACTGTTGACTAGGTACCAATGGCCACTTTGCAGGAAATCTTGATCTCAACGTAACATGAGCTTTGATTACACAAAAGCTGACCAAGACTTTATCTACACTTTTACCCATAAGCAAAACACTCTTCACTCTTGGATGTCACTTTTCACATGTCTTCTCTTAATGAGCAGTTTTCTTTCCTAAAACATAAGATACTACTTTTATTGGAACATCTACAGACAACAAACAATTTATGTTGTCACATATTGAGATGCCATTTGTAAATAATCCTAGTGGCCAAGAAGTCAAAGCAATTCTATCAAAGGTAATCTCACTTAGTACCTCCTCTCTAGTTAAGGTCTGGAACTCAAGAAAAAAAGGAGAGCTTACTGCCTTTGGAAGAAGGGGCAGGTGACTCAGGAGGACTACAAGGATGTTGTGAGGTTATGCAGGGAAAAGATTAGGAAGGCGAAGGCCCAGCTGGAACTTACACTGGCTGCCACCATTAAAGATAACAAAAAATGTGTTTATAAATACATCAGTGACAAAAGGAGGGCCAGAATCTCCCTCCTTTGTTGGATGCAGAAGGTCACCTTGCCAGGGAAGATGAGGAGAAGGCTGAGCTACTTAATGCTTTCTTTGCCTCAGTCTTTAATAGTCAGACTGGTCATCCTCGGGGTTGTCAGGCCCCTGTGCTGGGAGATGGAGCTAGTATGCAGAATGAAGTTCCAGTTGTTGAAGAGGTGGCAGTCACTGACCTGCTCCGTCACCTGGATGTTCACAAGTCCATGGGGCCAGATGGGATCCACCTGAGGATACTGAGGGAGCTGGCAGAGGAGCTCACTGAGCCACTCTCCATCATTTATCAGCAGTCATGGTTAACCGGGGAAGTCCCAGATGACTGGAAACTAGTGAATGTGACGCCCCTCTACAAGAAGGGTCGAAAGGAGGATCCGGGAAACTACAGGCCTGTCAGCCTGACCTCAGTGCCGGGAAAGGTCATGGAGCAGATCGTCTTGAATGCCATTACGCAGCACATGCAGGACAACCAGGGGATCGGGCTCAGCCAGCATGGGTTTATGAAAGGGAGGTCCTGCCTCACTAACCTGGTCTCCTATGATAAGGTGACCTGCTTACTGGATGAGGGGAAGGCTGTGGACGTTGTCTACCTGGACTTTAGTAAGGCCTTTGACACTGTCTCCCACAGCATTCTTCTGGAGAAGCTGGCTGCTCACGGCTTGGAGAGGTGCACTCTGAGCTGAGTTAAAAACTGGCTGGGCAGCCGAGCCCAGAGAGTGGTGGTGAATGGAGTCAAATCCAGTTGGCGGCCAGTCACGAGTGGTGTTCCCCAGGGCTCAGTGTTGGGGCTGGTCTTGCTCAATATCTTCATTGATGATCTGGATGAGGGGATTGAGTGCACCCTCAGTAAGTTTGCAGATGACACCAAGCTGGGTGGAAGTGTTGATCTGCTGGAGGGCAGGAAGGCTCTACAGAGGGACCTGGACAGGTTGGATCATTGGGCCGGAGCCAACGGTATGAGATTCAACAGGGCTAGGTGCTGGGTCCTGCACTTTGGTCACAACAACCCCATGCAACACTATGGGCTTGGGGAGGAGTGGCTGGAGAGCTGCCTGGTGGAAAAGGACCTGTGGGTGTTGGTTGACAGCCACCTGAACATGAGCCAGCAGTGTGCTCAGGCGGCCAAGAAGGCCAACAGTATCCTGGCTTGTATCAGGAATAGTGTGGCCAGCAGGAGCAGGGAGGTGATCGTGCCCCTGTACTGGGCACTGGTGAGGCCGCACCTTGAGTACTGTGTGCAGTTTTGGGCCACTCACTACAAGACATCGAGGTGCTGGACCGTGTCCAGAGAAGGGCAACGAAGTTGGTGAAGGGTCTAGAGAGCAAATCTTACGAGGAGCAGCTGAGGGAGCTGGGGTTGTTTAGTGTGGAGAGGAGGAGGCTGAGGGGAGACCTTATCGCTCTCTACAACTACCTGAAAGGAGGTTGTAGTGAGGCGGGGGTCGGTCTCTTCTCCCTAGTAACAAGCGATAGGATGAGAGGAAATGGCCTCAAGCTGTGCCGGGGGAAGCTTAGGTTGGATATTAGGAAAAACTTCTTTACCAAAAGGGTTGTCAAACATTGGAACAGGCTGCCCAGAGAGGTGGTTGAGTCTCCATCCCTGGAGGTACTTAAAAGAAGGGTAGACGAGGCGCTTGAGGATATGGTTTAGTGGTGGACTTGGCAGTGATAGGTTAGCGGTTGGACTCAATGATCTTAAGGGTCTTTTCCAACCTTAACGATTCTATGATTCTATGAAATGGATGTATTTGTTAATTCCTATCAATGGATGCATTATAATTGTACCTGTTGTTACACTCGTATTTTAGTGAACAACCTCTGCAATATAAGTCATGAGTCAGTCTGTCCTGCCTTAAAAGTGACAGACATTACTATATACTGAAATAAGTAATTAATAATAATTGTTATAATAATAAATAATAGTTAATAAGTATTAATTTGGATGCAGAATTTGCTTCCACCCTCCTAGACTGATAATAGCACTCTTATATTGAAGACAACTTAACTCCTGCAGAAGTATTTCAGATGGAGAGTGTGTGTGTGTATCTGTGTGTGCATCACCCCTTTTAATTTCCATACATACAGGCAGGTTATTCAGGAATTACCTGGCTGCCATTAATTCCTGTTTTCATTACTGTCAAAGACCCATTAACCCTTCGGAGACTCTGTCTTTTAATTATTCAGATACTTTGCACACTAAGCATTTCTACCTTTCCCTTTATATTTCCTTAAGCCTCTTCCAGGCAAAATACATTCCCTCCTTAAAAACAGTGATAGTTCATTTGACACTTTGTTTCATTACTAGCATATCCTCACTGACACAATAGCTATAAATGACCCAAACCTCGTTCCATTTTTCAGTTAATAGTGTTTTCAGGCTAATTCTTTAATCTTCTGGTATGTGAACTAGCCCTTAATTTAATCTCACTGATTTATTTACTCTTGATACAGAAATGGATAGCTGCCTTGCTACTAATGACTGACGGACTCTCATCTGGTATCATGTTCTTTCCTATTTTGCAGCATTTTTTCCTCCATGAGGACTGCCCATGGCCATGCACTATTGCAGCATTTTTGGTTTAAGAAGGCACAAGATAACTGTCTGGGATAAGAAATTCCCAATCCTGATTATTTTTCATACACTGTGCACCTTAATTCAGTATCAGGAAATAACTTAATGTTTTTAGATGGAAGCCATTGCAGGAATAAAATATATGAATTTCCATTCTTAGTATCAAAGCTATTACTAGAAAAATTAACTCTGGCCATCATACTCCGCCTCAGTGGAAAATGCACTTCAGTCAAAGCATTTTACTTCCTGTGGACAGAATTAAGAGTTCATGGTTACCTCAGTTGAAAAGTATTCATCTACAGCTACTTCAGTTCCCCTGAAAAGCAAGACCTTCACAGAAGCATTTTATATGTGAATTTATGCTCCTAAAATAGCTGTTTTTAAACTCAAGAAATTTTTTAAAATATATTTTTGCAAGAACAAATATTCATAGCATTGATTACAGTACCCATTCTACATGTATATATAACCCAGGGGTTCTTACAACCATATGTGCAATCATACAAATTTGTTGTTTTGCCTATTAAATGAGACATTAGCAGCCCTCTTTAAGTTTTTAATGAAGAGGTGTGTATTCTGGTATTACTTGCAGAGTTGTTACTCAGGTAGTGTGAGTTCCTATAGATGTTACTATAAGATCTAAGCTGACATTGTAGGATTGTCATTTTAGCGCCAGCTCTATATTGGCTTGGTTTAATTTATGCTACAAGAAGTTCATTAGCTAAACACTGACAGTCTTATTCAACCAGTTTCGCAAGAAAGCAGTTCCCACCCAACACCAAAATGTTCTATTTGACTGTTCTTTATACTTTTTGTTGCTATTTAGAAAGCTGCAGAATCAGTGCACAGAAATCCTATTGTACAGGATGACCTTGATAACTAAAAGACTGAAAACCAAGATTCCACACACTCACAGGGTGCCAAAGGTCAATACACTGTTAAGGTACCTGCATTGTACCTAGTTGCCTGACAGTTGGGCATCCTTAAAGATTACATTAGTACACCACATCTTCTAGATTAGATGACGAACAACCGATAAACACATTTTAAAACAGCTGCATGTTACAGCCATTCCTTGGTTTTAGGCAAAACCTGCAGTATCCACAGTCATTATTCAGCGAATACATTCAGCTGGTACACAGCCCCATGCAGCAGCAACGTCACAGCTGCATACAACAGAATCAATGCTTCTGCAGATAACAAGCTACATTTTCAGTGAGAAAACATTCTGACTTTCCAAGGGAATATCAACTCAGCAGGTTCCCTGCCTCTATGTAAATGTCTGGCACAGTCCCACCTGAAATCAGAACTTGCTTTAGAAATCTCTGCTCTAGTTTCACTAGAAGGGAGAAAGGAGCTGACCCTCAGAGCAGAATAACCAGACATTATTTTAATGCTCATTTCACAGGTATCTTAGAGGTGCCAGGACTGAGACTACCCTAGCTAAAAGACCGATGGTCATAAAAAAGGAAGTAAAACACAAAGTTTAGAAGGGAACCTAACATTTCAGGGTAGGTGAATATCTAGTGAAGCAGATGCAAGACCTAAAACTACTAAAAACGTGGTGTTTGATTTCTTAAATACCCTTCAGAGAAACACATATTGTGAATAAACTCTTCAGTCCGATTCATGTAAATGCAACCTTGGCATATTGTTCAAAGAGAAAACCAGCAAAGTTAGGTTCAGATCCAAAGTTTAAGCTGGGTGGGCTGCAAAAAGTAACCAAACAGATGACACAGATTTCTGAGGAGAATTAAACTGAAGTTGTGGCCAATGAGAGAGAGAAACGTACGATACTTTGAGCACTGAATCTGACACAAATTCAGGATGTTCTACAGCTGTGCAACCCTGTTTCCTACGACAGCAGCAGCAGGGCTCTCAAAAGCTCTGCCTGCAACTGGCGACTGCAGCAATCGCTGCTCAGGCGTACACTGGCCTTTTGAAGTGGCCAGGAATTGTTTAGCTGGTATTAGTGGCCTGGAGCTTTGGTCCAGAGAGAACAATAGGCATACTATTTTAGAGGCATTAAAGGTATTAGTGACAAATCTGCATCGTGCCTTGTTTACTGCTGTACCAGTGGTATTAGACAGGAATTGAAAATTACTGCAGCAGGCTGCTTGTTTTAAAACGCTCCATGCCATAATTGAAAATGTGATTCGTATTGTGGCCATCGTTACAAAAGACAGCAGTATTAATCATCATTTTCTGGTTTTGAACTTAAAGAAAACAATAATATACTTGCATATACTTCTCAAAAACTAATTATGGCTCATCTGAGTAATTTACATGATTTTTCATTTAATAAGGAGTTACACTGACTTCTGCATGTTATCTGTGAAAACCAAATATTTTCACACCAAGTCAAGTGAACAGACATATAGAATATTTTAATTAGAGAATTATTTAAATTAGTGAGAAAAACCAACAGCTAAAACCAATTCAGCTGTGCATCTATAACAACCTCAATATCTCCTTCCATTTCTCTTGGCAGAACCAAAAATAAACATATTAAGCTTTTAAATGGATTCTTATGGAAGACAAAAATCTTGATCGGCCAAGATATAACAGGATACCTCTGCTGACAGATCTTCACAAGATCAGATGTGCATGCAATTTTGTGTCTGTTTTGAATGGGCAGTGAATGAACCATGATACCGTCACATAGTTATGCATCGTAAACTCATAGTTCTGTGCTAGGAAAGCCTTCCAGCCAGAAACAAATCAGGGCAGGTGGGGGGTCCCGAGCTCTTCCCTACGGACCTGCCCCATGGCCCTGCACCCAGCTCTAGCTCCCTCCCAGAGATGCAGGGACAGGTTTATGCTATTCCTTCTTCCTCCTGCTCCTCCCGTCAGCAATGGTAGCCGATGCAACTTCCAGAGGAGGACATAAGGCACCACAGTAACTCTCCCATAGGGTAAGCAGCATTCATCCCAAAGCCAAGGACAGGTTTGTTAGCTGTTTGGCCCAGGCTACTTTTTCCTTCCTGTCAGGTGAGGGTGATACTTTTAAAGTTCCCAGCTGTGGATATGGTGATCTTAGGAGCTAAAATCCTATTGAGAAACATGGCTAAGACCTCAAACTGCATTTCAAGCTATTTGGGTCATTCTAGCAAATGACAAGAATGTCAGAGTGCAATGTGGTGCGCAGGACCTGTAAAATACAGCTCTGGGTATACTGTGTTTCAGCCAGCTTTCAATGAAGATCTTTCTATTTCAAGAAAACTTCATAGGAAACAAAGATGAAACTGCAATTAAAACAGTCCTAATTTTACCTCCGTTTTGAACAAAGTCTGTCTGACTTAGCTGTTAGATTTAAATCAATGAATTCAAAATTAAACCTCTAGAGTTAAATTCAATCAAACGGAAACCAACAGAGATGGCACAAGGCCGTTAAAAACTAAAATGATCATCTTCAGAATGGATTCAGTGATCACCTGACATAATACACATGATAACTACCAGTTTTACTCAGTCCTGTCTTTCTCAAATACTAGTGTCTTAATGCTATTTTATAGGTCTGATCCTTATGTAAAAAAATACTCTTTTAAGTACTGAGAAGTATATATTTTGCCACCTTGAAGTAAGATATTTATGTACACTTTAGCAACATGTTTTATGCTCAAATTTTTACAAATCAAAGCTTGTCATGTGATAAAACAGCAATGCAGGTATGATGAGTCAATAGCCATATCCCAGTATCGGAGAAAAACCTTCCTATTGTATTTTTCCTGTCTCTCGCTTTTACCTCCCAAAGAGGTAGAAGCAAGTGTTTAGAGTAACAAAGTAATTCAGGAAAAGCTAAGTAGATATTTTCAACCCAAATGTAGGTAATTTTTAAGACCAGCTCCACACAACCTCCCTAAGGAAGGCTGCCAAAAATTAGGCCCACCTTCTACTTAGAAGTGATGCTGGTTTTCTATGAACCATTGGGTGGTTGCAGGTGCTAATTGTAGCTACATGTTTTAGGGCCAAAATTAAACCTTTTCTCACATTTATTCCAAACAGCAGTCGGTCTCCACAGAGCAACTCCAGGTTGAGATTTATTGCTGACTTTATACTACAGCTGCAATCCTGCAGCATATTTTACCAAGAGGTAGTTTGCCATGAAAATGTGTGACAACATCATGGGAAGCTGGAATTTAGCTGAATACAGTTATTTTATTCCTTACGTATTTTTCTTCTAAGTTATCATAATTCTCTATTGCGCTTCAAATTCTAACATTTTAGATCACGGAATAATCCAATATTCGCTAATCAGGTTAAACTTTCATTTCCTTTGACCCACACTTCTCCAAGTCATCTACGCATTTCACAGTGCACGCTTCCAATGAAACCTGCAGCACACACTCCAGTTGCAACACTACTGTGCCATAATTCTGAGCAGGGTGAAACCTACAGCTGGGAGTCAGATCTTAAACAACTATTTCAGTCCAAAAGTAGACAGTAGCAGGACCTCAGTCATAAAACTCCACAATTTATTAGATTTACAGAAAATTAAATTGTCCCCAGAGCGTTACATACACATCACTGAAGATTAGATTTTTGGTCTGGCTGTTTTAATAATATGAACCATAAAATACAACAAACACTTCAGGAAAACATAATAAAAATGAGTTATAATTTTTTTTTTTTTTTGCCTCACAAAATTCATCTTTCACTACTAACAAATCCTTGTTGATGGATGTGGCTTACACCACAAATTTTATGGGTTTCATTGTATAAGGATCTCTCAACGTAAATCCACAAGTGTTTCCTTTTTATTGTAGCAGAAAATAACCACTTTCTACAAATCAAATGTTAACATAGCAAAGCAAATTGCAAACCTGGTGAGTGCTCTTACTTAATGGGCACCAGTTCTCAAGAAAATTACTTTCTACATTCCTGTACAAAGACTTCAAATCTAAGTTTCTCTCTTGTCAAAACAAAACTAAACCAAACTCCCACACTCAAGAAAAGTTTGAAATTTCTTACCTTGAAGAAGCTCCGAAGAAAATACATTATGCTTAGCATTTTGGAAGGTTTAAAATGAGGAATTGTTCAATCTTTAGAACATCCAAGGCCTGGGTGAATTCCTACACTCCTGCTGTGTCTTTAGTTACATGCTTTCTTGTTGCTATTTTGGACGGTCTTAGTACAAGGGAAGCATATGAGCCATGCCAGGAGCTTATGCTAAGGAGTTGCATAACAATTAGGGCTTATCTGTGCTGCGCTGTACAGTACAGCAATGCAAACAGGTTTGTTCACAGTTTACTAGCCCCAGAACATTTCTACTAGGCATGCCCAGAATGATGCCATTGTGTTTGCTAAAGAAACTAAAGCTATTTGTGAGTGCTTCTAAAAGAACTGGAACTACAAAGGACAGCACATGTTCCCTTACATCCCCCCTCAGCTTTTGCTTTTGCCAACTGCAAGTTCAGTCAGTGAATACTATGTTTGCTGCAACATTTAAAGCAAAGGCTCCCTCAATATGAGATTCCTAGCCACTATCTTTAAAGGTAAGGAAAAATTGCAGAACAAGTCTTTTGAAGTGCAGAAGAGTAAATGCAATTTCACTTTCTTCTTTTTTCTCACTTAGCATTAAAGTCCCTTAAAGGTTATTTGTGTTTCAGTAACATTCAGCAACACAGAGATGCAACTTACGCCATGTAGTAAAGAATATATCAACATTTAGTGGCCAGGACTGACCATTACAGGTAGTCTGCTCACAGTGTACTCGGAATTAAAGACAACAAGTACAGTGTGCAAGCAAGTTCTCAGAGAGGGATCACTCTGCATTATAGGAACAGTCAGGCACAGCCTGATACTGCATGCTTTCATTTCTTTTCTAATCTAACTATGGCTTATATTTGAACTATTCAACCCACCCACTATTAAACTCTTTACACCAGGAAGAGGTGTTTTAGGGAGGTGCTCCAGAGTAGCTTCTGATGCTCCATGCTGCTGGCCATAGGGGAGGAAAACAGACAGATGTGCAGCGCACCCAGCACAGCAAGGTGGGAAGGAGGGACACAGTCCCCCACAGCAGCTGATGCCCCAGCACTAGCCCAAGACTACTACCAGCTCTAACATGAAACATACTCCTTGGCTCGCCCTGTGTGATAGAGGATCTCTGTGTCATCACCCCCCAGCAAGCACAACCCCCACATGTCGTGGATTTGCAATGCTGCAATCTCCGCTATAGCTTCCAGCAGCTATTCTTCTTTTTAGTTTGTTTCAAATAGAAATATTATTGTTTTGGTAGTAAATAAGACATTTATACATAAATCAAATACTTTAGAGCAGGAAGCCGTCTTTTACCATGTACACAATTTTTCTACCATTGTGGGAACTGCATCAGCTAAGTGTACGCAGTCATAAGGAAGGGCACACCTAACTTGTTAGAAACCAGGCCAAAAATTTCTAAATTGCAACATAAGGCACAAATGCAATATAGTCTGTGGTTGGATCTGCCAAACGACAATACTACTTCAATGAAGCTCAGTCCTGCCATCTCTTATGATTTCTTGGATAAAAAGAGTGTTTTCCCTTAAATCTTAGTTCACATACAGCAATGTTTTAAGTAAACTTTTTGGGAGGAGAGTTCAGATAAAAGTTTTAAAATGTCTCAAAAGAATTAAAAACCCAATGATGGTTTTAAACAAATCTCCTTGCAGGGAAATGGGCCTGGCTCATGAGTTATCAATGCTTTTATTTTTTAATTCTGAAGTTTTGAAGGATTACTTTTCATGATTTATTCTGAAGTTACTGTCATTCTTTTATACCCTGCTTATTAAAGAAATTGCAGGCAGACTTATATTTCCTGCATGTCTCTCCTGGTATTGACTCAACAGGCTATGCTAAGGTTCAGCTGAAGCATTCTCTGCCCAAGCCCTGTCATCAGACTCTCAGCAGAAGGAAATGCCCATTAAGATGAGTCCAGCTCTGCAGTGCCTTGGCATTTAGTTTTCAAAAATGAAAAGGAAAACAAAGCTTTATTCATATATGAATTATGGGGGGTTTAATAAGAATCAACCTGTGCATGTGAAAAGCCAGATTTTGCTGCCTGATTTTTATCTACACATATTTCTACTTTCTACAGAACTGCACATGTTGCAGACAACATGCCAGAAGCAGGTCACTGCCACAAGCCATGGGGATTGCCCCAAGAACTTGACTCCCCTTTCAGTTGCTTATCTTTTCTGAAATGAAGCTTAAACCTCAACTGCCCATCACTCAGCCTGTTCCTCCTCACTTTACTTGTTGGTGGGCTGGAAATAAGGATGTTTCTTTTCTGTAAATTAGCTGAAATCTTTCCCTCAGACTCGTACATTTCTTGGACTGGTTTACTTTGCCACATAGGATGTGCAAATTGCACAGTATTCCCTTAATTCTGCAATTCCTTAAAGACAACACTACTATTACTGGAACTCTGCTGTCCAAAACATCAGAAAAATTGCAATAAATTTTCTAGAAAATTTTCTAGAATTTTTCTAGAAGTCATGCCATTGTGAATGTGCATCTTAACATATCATTATAGAGCTACGTAACTCCTTTTACGTTGCTGAAGAATACACGTCGTATGGAGTGCCTGTGCCCAGGCAGTGGCAGGTGGCCGGCGGGTCTCTGTGAGGAGAGGCAGGGGCTGCCCGTGCTGGACATGGCCGGTTCCAGCCAGTTCCAGCCGCCCAGAGCAGGGCACAGCTGGGCCAGCCAGAGGAGCCAGCGATGCTCTGGTGACACTGTGTTAAAGAAAGGACCAAAAGCCACCTGGCAGCAAGGGGTGAAGGACAAGGTGTGAGAAGCAGTCCCATGGGCAGCAGGGTGGGAACAGGAGGTGCTGCCAGCACCTGGGCAGAGGCTCCCAGCAGCCCCTGGGGTGCCCTGGCTGGAGCAGGTATCCACACTGTGGCCCATGAAGGGCCCCACACTGGAGCAGGTGGATATGCCTGGAAGGAACTGCAGCCCCTGGAGAGCCCATGAAGGAGCAGGTTTATCCTGAAGGAACTGCAGCCTATGGGAAGGACCAACACTGGAGCAGGGAGGAGGAGTGTGAGGAGGAAGGAATGGCAGAGAGGTACTGTTACAGGCTTACCGCAACTCCCCATTCCCAATCCCCTTCCACCAGTGAGGGGAGAGATGGAGGAGTTGGGAATGAAGGAGTGAACTTCAACCTTGAGGGGTAAAGAGGAGGGGTGGGGAGAAGGCATTTCAGCTTCTGTCTTTGTTTCTCAACATCCAACTCTTTTTTAATGGGCAATAGATTAATTTTCCTACAGTTGAGTCTGTTTTGCTCATGATGGTAACTGGTAAGTGTCCTTATCAAAACTGATGAGCTTTTTCATCTTATTTTCTCTCACTGTCCTGTTGAGGGGGAGTGAGAGAGCAGCTGGGTGGGTGTCTGGCAGCTGGCCAACATCAACCCACCACACAGGTGCACTATGACTACAAACAGACTTGGGAGCATTAAAGAGAACCAGCAAACTGAATTAATTTGTGTTACGATACGTGCAAACTTCTGAAAGATCTCCCTTCCCCCTTTATCCTACATCTAATGAAGAAGTCCCTGACAGTAACTTTGATTTGTAAATCTATAAAATTTTTTTGAGGCCCAAAATTTTGCATTTTCTAGAACAGCAGCCTACTGCCACTAGACTGTTTTTTCTTCATAGCTAACCTTTCACAGTTTTTCCCCCTCCCCTTAAAAGCAAACAATGGGTTCCCAGGAGTTCACTACTACCAAGTCCATTTTCAGAGTGAGGAGTTTATCACTTAACATAAACTTCACTTGCAGAACTGTAGTTTTCAGTGTATGATTCTGCGGTTTCATTCATCAATGAGTATTTATTCTCTTTGGTACAGGCATAGAGCTGTTAATCCTCAAGTGCCCAAGGCCAGCCACTGTTGACATTTTTCTTACTGAAACACTATTTAAATCTACATGCCTTTTCTGCTTTTTAAAGAACAGCAGCTGAAAACTGTCACTGAATCATAGCACAAAAAATCAGTTTTGCCTTTTGCCACCACAGTCAAAAATTACTGTGTAAACTGATGCTGCCTTCAGCAGATCAGGCACTACAGGGTGCTTGAACCAAAAACATCTGTCTAAAGATAGATACCAAAACCTTGCAGAGCATTAGGACTTCCCAGGAATTCAACTATTTGACCATATACCATTCACTAAGGTTAATTTAACATCACTGGGTATTATGTAGATTGTATCATGTTGGCTTCCAAATCAACTAAATGCTAGAAAATATGTTGATGTTATTCCAGCTTTATGGCTGCAAAGGTCAAACAAGAAAAGCCTTGTGTGCATACTGCATAGCTTAAAGTGAGGATGGAACCTGCCTTCTTGCCTCTTCTGAGAGCATCATACGGAAGGAAAATTTTTGCCCTATGTTCTCTTCTGCTTATACTACAGAGCCTAGAGATCTTATTGTTTTCATGTCAGTAAAGATTTAACCGTCCTCTATTTAAAAAGGCATTGAATACGGCTCAGTGGAACCTTAATTTATATCCCCAGACTTTCATATTTTGAAATGCTGCAATTTGAAACAAAAAGATCCAGCAGTGAAGACTCTAAGCTGTCACCCTGACCTGGACAGTAAGGGACATGCTGCAGGCAGCCATCACTAACTGCCTGACTAAGATGACTTCGGTGACCAAACAGGTCTGATTTCTGAATGATCATGTCAGACACTTTAATCTCTGGTGTAATTGCTTATTTGCCTTTAGGCAGTTCATTTGATTCCCATTATTATAAAAGTATACCTCCTGATGCAGCCTAACATGTTGGTTCAAGTACTCTTCAAATTCTTCTGCATTTCCCTCCTGTAATCAAAGCATTTAAGTTTTCTGTCTTCATAGAAGGTAAGATATTCTGGGCTTATAATAGGAAACTGCACCTTTGGGAGCTGAAATAGGTATTTCTGTGCTTTACCACAGCCTCAGCTCTCAGATGGGTAAACATTTGTGCTGGTAAGCCAGAAATCTCCATGCACCAACACTGGCCACCACTGTCCAGAAAAATCCCATTACTTCTGGACATCAGCAAACAGCAACTAAGTTAGAACTTCTTAGGCTATGCTTTACATGACAGGACATTTTAAGAGCTGGTTTTAATTATGAGCTCCTAAAGAAAAATAATGAAGTCTGAGCAGCAAAAGCCATGGTTCAAACCCTGAGAGGAATTTGGTCAGTAACGGCACCAGCATTGATTTCTGCCAAAGCATGTATGGGGAGTTGCTGGTGCTGCCACAAGTAGGAGAAATGTCACTGCTGTCACCGCATGCTCAGTCCCCTACCCAGAGGCAGATTAAGGTATTTTTACTCCAGTTTGACACCTCTATTCAAGACTGAGCCCAGACTGTGAGATACAGCAACCTTGCTGTGTCTCACAGAATCTTGCAATGTTAATTCAAAGCTGGCTAGATCTCCAAAGTTCTCCTCTAAGGTAGAGGCATAGGTAACACAGAATTAGATGCCTGGTAGCCTAGTCCAACAGGGCACTCTTGCTATGGGTTTAGAAAATATCTTATTCTTGTTCATTCAAAAAAACCCTGCAGTAAGAGCTAGAAAACAACTGGGTAATAATTGCCTATTACCCTAATATTGCCAGTGAAATTAATTCCAAATGGAATTTCTAGAAAAAATTTACTGTGTCCAGAGAAAGTCCAGAGTGGGAGTATTGAGGCCCCAAACTACAATTCTGCCCTCAAATATGCTCAGTACAACTCAAACAAATGGAAACTTGAATGCAGTGCAGAAGTAGGCTTCTGTGATTTTTTGCTGTACCTGGAGAGAAGTCTCGCTGGTAGTAAGCTAGTTAGATCAGCATGATGGGATTCTCTACCTACTATTCTCCACAATCTCCATGCCAGGTAGATGGCAGAGGGGTTCTATCACACGCAGACGATGAAAATGACAGGATGTAATGAAGTAGAGTTCAGTTATTTTTATTCCTAAAGTTACTCAGAAACTCATGACAACTATGTCAAAGTTATACCATTATCTCAGATTCAAGTCTGCCGTTAAAACCTCCTCCACCTGGTTGGAAATACTACTGTGATGCCAATGAGGATCCAAGCTGTCACTCTCAATGTACCCTATACTGGACATAAAATCCATTTTCATGTCTTTACATCAGGCCTAGATACACAGAAAGTGCTGGCACCCACAGTAAGGTGAGATGCAGTGACACCAGAAGTGCTAATGCTACAGTGTCAAGCCATTAGGTGCATGGACAGAAAGAGACATAAACCAGTACTAGGTATTACCAAGCTGATGGAAGACTGAAAATTAAAACAGCCAGTACTAACGTTATGAAAAGATTCCTTTCAGGTCAGAGTCCTTGTCCCACTTTGAGGGCCTGGCTCTACCAGAACTGATCAAAGCAGGCCTCTGGGGAGATCTGATAAGACAGAGAATAAGACAATACTCTTTAATTAGGTGATAGATTCTGGTTAGGACAATGATACTATTTCAAGGGCTCATGACGTTCAGATTTCTAATCCAGAAAGTTTAATGCATGTGGCAGAAGCAGAGTACTTTATGAGAGGTGTGTCTGTAGGAAAAGTTATTTGGAAATCATCCCACAAATATGCAGTGCACACACAACACAGAAATTCCCACAAACTGCTATCTCCCTCTCTGATGAGATCTCACAGCTGATCACTGGGGAGCAAGAAAGTCTAGAGTTTTCTTCCCAAGCACATGACATCATGAGGTTAGTTATTTGAGATGGGGCCAGTTCTTCAGTCAAGAACTACTTCAAAACTGAGAAACAAACCAAAGAACTTGTACTCTTGTTACGATTATTCCTTTGATTAATATATAAATGCTGTTCTTGCTAACCAACACGTTTTCAGCCAAAGGTGTTGTTAGCAATAGTATGCTTGCATTTGTAGCATAAGTAATGAGATCGTGCATACATATTCAACAGCTACACAAGACAATAGATCGTATAGCCATAGACGAAGTATGCCATCATTGTCATATATTGCTACACTTTACAGTGGAAAATATTAAATGCATCTGCATGGAGGCTTTGAGCCTGTAAACACACAGTCCAAAGTGTTGTGTATACAGGCATAAGAAACAATATTCCTCTGCATTTCTATACAGAATGATGACCAACTCGCTTTCCTGCTTCCTGCTCCGTGGATCTGGCAGAACTCCTTCTTCCAGGAAATCATGGCATACATTTCCCATACTACCTTCAACATCCATTCACCGTGTCTGCCCTCTTGCATGTGCTTTTCCTGCAGTATTGTATCATCTATATGGTTTTTACTCCTCTGTGTTAGATTTGGCTCTTTTAATTAGGTCATTTTTTTCACAAATATCTCTAAAACCTTGTCTTGCAACCAGTTTGTTCTACAGGAGAGAAGTCAACAGTTTGTTCTATTGACAGAGAACCTAAGTGATATGTGTTCACATCCCTTGCTTCTAGCCTCCACCCTTCTACAGAACTAGCTCAATGTCTAAGAAGAACTGGGTGCACCTCATCTCCCAGTTGCATACTTGTTGGTTGGCATTGGTACTTACCCACCACTGGAAAACCCAGGTGTTGCTCAGCCTCTACCAATAGCTCTTTTGCTGGAAACTCCCCAGACACAAACAGTCCAATGAAGATGAATAAGTATCAGATTAAAATAAGAAAGTATGCATCTCGTTCCTAGCATGGCATGGCACTTGGCAAGATTTAAAGACACAGAGTTACTAGCATTAGTTCCTTCTTATTAGCAACTCATTACCAGTTGTTATGCAAGCCATGACCTAGTATTTGACTCATACTACAGATGGCAAATAGCAACACCTCCGTGGGGAGGTGTCAAAAGCCCCCAAAATAACATATACCTCGAGTATTTTAGAATCCTGAACTCATCAGTCAGGAGAACAGTCTCAGGCAATCATCATTATTTCATGTCACAGACTATAATGCACTTCATTCAGTGCAAATGACTGAGACAGGAGAAATGACAATTACAACTGCAACAACAGAAGTTGCTGCGGGCTTGAACTGCAATGTGCAGCAAGAAGGGAGGGTGAAGTTCACAGGCAACCAGCTTAGCTTGCTCCTGTAGCCAAAAATTGCCTCAGTTCTGTAGTCAAGATCAAATTAATGAATTTGTGAAACAAAAAATAAAGCTCTATTAGTGAGTGGATTAAGCTGGATGAATGCAGTTACAGCTGCAGAACTGATACTGCACTAGACCATCTGTGGGACCTCTGGCTCAGGCACCAAAACCTCATGCTATTTATCTTTGAGCTGTTCCAAGTCACTGTCATGTATTTAATATGTGTTCCAAGGATTAAGTGTGCATGTATTGACTCTGCAGCTGGTATCTATTAAATTAATACCTAAGAATTCAACCTTAGTCACTGATCAGAACCACAAGGCTCGCAGTGTATTTATTAAATGGGGAGATAGCCAGTATTGGAGGTGCACCTCAGCTGCTGATTTTCAGCTTGCTATGCCCTAAAGCATTTGTGTATCCATCCACTGGAGTGATATTGTTGGGGACTGCTGAATTCCATGTTGCACTTAGAGTATTAACGAGCAATTCATGTGTGGAACAGAAAAAGACTAACTGTAACCACATACGTGCTGCTAATCTTTCATGCCACCAGGAATTTTACTCTTCCTCTATTTCCTCTTTGGGACATATTTGTGTTAAATGAATCTTAGAAAACTGAGCACATCTGTTAAAAGAAACCAAATCAAATACTTGGGCCTCTACTTAGCCTCTATAATACTGGCCTGCTTTATATACCAGTAGAGTTGCACTATTTATGAGGCTATTCTGATGATGCAATAATAATAAAGATCAGACTACATGCACTTCAGCACAACATGTACAAGTCCACTGGGAAACTCAGGATGACATCAGACAGTTGTGTTTTCATGGCTATTATGTATTACACTTGGGTAAAGCTACCATATATAGCCAACCTCTGTTGTATCTGCCACATATACAGGCCCTTTGAATGATCTCTGCAAAAGGCACAGCGTGGAGATATTGATCTGGTTCTACACAGCTCTAGTTTTCAAGGTGGCTAAGAAAAGCCAGGGTGTGTACAAACCAAAGCAAGATGAGAGTTGTTGCTCTGTGACAGCTAGCCCTACGGAAGGAACAGAGACACACAGTGTTGCCAACTCCTGCCTAGGTGCAAAGACCATTATCCTGGTTCCCCTACTGTAAGAAGCAAAAAAGAGTTTCAATCTAGTTACATTCCTAATTTCAGCTTTCAGCCTTTCTCCACTCTGGAAAACAGTAAAGAACAGAAATATTTTCCAAAGTAAATAAAAATTCTTCACATAATCTCAGTTCAAATGGCTAGGGCTTTAAGAACTAATGTAAGTCCTGCGAAGTCTTGTGATACTTCACAGTTCTCCACACCTTAGAAGGTTCAGCATGTGCTGCTCTCCAGAGGTGACACAAGTCACAAGTAGCCACTCCCTCCTCATGCAGGCCATGCTCTCTGACAACAGGGAAGTCTTTATCAAGGAGCCCCAGTGAGTTCAGCAAAGGCCTGCTTCCTGCCTGCTGCTAGACCCAAGAATTAATATGGAGAAGTGTGTGCTGACCATGTAATGCTTCCAGGTACATTATGAACTACAAGGTAATGGAAGCATCTCTGCATGTTTATGGATAGAATTTGGACAAGCAAAGTCACCTGAAAACAGGTATATCCATTCCTGCTCAGATTTCAGAACAGCATGTTCATCACAGTGCCAAAACTATCGCACAGTCCTAAACTGCTAAGCTGCACACTAAGTATGCATTTGCCCCAGAACATCTGTCATACAGTGTCTCTATATACTCAGCTTTTGCAGTGTAGGAATTTTGTTAGTTTTGTCTTCTTTTACTGTCACTTGCATTTTACTCAGATGATAGAACCTTGTCATTGTATTCTTAATTCTGCCTGCTGAAATCCAATATATAATTGCACTTGTTGAATGCCAAGCACAAAGCATTAGATAAAAAGACATTTCTGACCTGCAGCTGGCATTCACTGCCTTTCCAGCTACTTGCATTGTTGAGTTTTAGGTAGATTACTTTCAGTTTAGTAAAATATTGTTAAGTTTGGGTGTACAGAAACAGTTTGGGTGACCATAACAACTCGTGTACCTATCTATGTCTATTCACAGTAAGATTTTTATAGATTCATGCATCCGAGATATTTCAGAGAGTAATTTTTCACATACACCGTGGGTCAAGTGACATCCCAGTCACTGGCCAAATACCCAGGCTTGTCACACTGACTTTAAGAGAGGGATAAAATCCTGCCAAGGCAGCTGCAATTGCTAGAAAAGAGAATTTTCACTAATGGATATATACAGCTGCAAACTTGGCTACTTAAAATTTTAATCTCCCCTGCCAAACTTGAAAGCTTAATTCAAGGTGGTGAGTAAAGCTTTAGGAGACAATTATTACACCTAGAGGGCCAGACACATTGGTTCTTCCAGATAGCACAGGACTCCAACTATTTGCTCACTCTTCAACGGCAAGGCAGAGTAAGATATAATTTATGTTCACTGTTATGTTCTGCTATCAACACAAAGGACAGCCTGCCAAGAAGAGCCCAAATAGCAAGATGTCCCCACAAACAACAAGAGAGAATTGAAAGGAATACCTTAATCAGGTAACTACCATTCCTATTCTTTGAGGTAAGCAGTTCTACAATAACGGTGGATTTCAGCATTGCAGGCGAGAAAAAACAACACAGTAACCTGCTAAGTTTATCTACTGATGATTCCCACTGAGATGCACATATCAGAGAAGTCCATTTACAGTGTCATAACTTTTCCAAGAACAGTGCTTGAAGAGCTCAAGAGTAACTCAGGGAAAAGGTTTGGAAGAATAGAAACTAAAAAACTAATTTCATTTTCCAACCTACAAAACCCTTCATTTTTTGGCTTCCCAAAAGAGCTACAATAATTACATTGTAATTCTGACACCTTGTTGTAGGCAACTTTCCATGACAGAAGTGGAAAATCTGAGAAAATATGACAATAAGATAAAAGTAAAATAGTTACGATGTCTCCAGAGAGGAAAACTGGATCTGGATAATCTAAGCAATGGAGAAAATCAGAGATGCAGAGCTTTATACATTTGAATGAACTCATATTTGCTGGGCTGTTTTGGCTGCACAGCCCAAGGAACCCAGACACCAATGCCAGTAAAAAATGGGTGATGAGACTTTCTGGCTAAACACCCTGAACAGAAGCACTTTGTTAGAAAAAAAGCTGAAGATCTGGCAAATCTATGTTCTAAACTGGACCAAGTGTAGAAGATTCATTGCATTTGCTTTTTGCCAAACACTGCTATTGAATATTTTAGATCCCTTCAAGAGCTGAAGGCTTAAGGGAAAGAAATTCAACCACATTATCCCATGAAGAATAGTTTTCAAATATTTTTATAGTCATGGGCCAAATTTTACACAGTGTGGGTATGAGACAATGCAAATATTTTGGCTTGCCTTTGCCTATGCACTAACGCAGAGCTGTGTACTTGCAAGTTCAAGCTTGCACACACCCATCTGTAAGTCCTAAGCCTACTTTGATCATTACTTCTGCTCCTGTCCACTGCACCAGGCCTATCTTGCAGAAGTAACCTGCAAAAATCTCTTTCCAATCAACAGTAAAAGCTGGGAAGATGGAGATAAGGGAGAATGCTGCCCAAAAGGTGCAGTTCAGGCAAGAAAGGGAAATGTTTCAAACTGGGAAGATGTCACTGCATCCCAATCTTTATGTTGTTTGTGTATGCCTGGCATTAGTAACTGGACTGAAAGCCAGCTTGATTGTCTATGATTTAGCAGTAAATCAAGGTAGGACACAAAGCTTTCTTCTGAGTCATTAAGGGTTAGCTACTAGTTTAATAGCCTGCCAGATGCTCCCTTTGGCTCACCACAAAACCAGTTCTTCTCCACGAAGTGTGATACAGACTAAAAAAGGTTCCAAAAAAACACTCCTATGTTTGCAAAAGGTATCAAATCAGAAGAGCTGTTTTTCTCAGGCTGTCAGCTATATACCAAACCATGCTGGAAACACCACTGCACTACTTACAGGGTATGTCATCCCTTACGCCCTTCCAGTCCTTTCTGTTCAATCACTGGGCTTCAAATCACCCATATTAAAGACCAGGTGAGTCACCAACATAAAGAAAAACAAGATTAAGCCTGTCATATCCCATCTGCTCCATGCACACAAAACCAGTAGCACAGCTCCAGGATAGCGAAAGCCATAGAGTGTCATGGAAAGTAGCCAACTTCCTTTTTGCAGCATTCTCCATTTGTCATCTTTCCTTCAGTGCAAATTAACGTTAACAGTATTTTCTTGCTTTTTTCTCACCTGAACTATGTGCTGTTTTTTAGGAAAACCTCACCCCAACAACCTTTGCTACAAATAGAAGTTCACTTTAGTTTAGACTTCCTAGGACATCACTTCCTAGATACATCAGGAAAGAAGCATGCTGCTTCATGTCTTAACAACACTATGCCAGCTATTAAAATAAAAATACTTAAAACTCTTCTACCAAGCATTGTACTGAACTACTGTACAGTAGAAAATAAAGACTTTTATTTATTTGACCTAAGCCATTCAAGATGAAATGAATTCTAGATACTTCCATTTCAAACTGGGAAAACTGATTCTGGTTTACAGATTTACCAAGGTTGTACATCCACCTAGAAAAACATCCGTTTCCTCTAATTGTCTCATTAAATTAAATACTTTCCAATCATCTAATCCTAGGACTCCTTCCTCAAGTAAACAAATCCATCTTAGTTGTGGACAACTCTTTCCTTGCTCTATAACTGCTATTTTGTTCGAAATCTTCAAGCAGCTACATCTCCACTTAGATGATATCTCCAGGTAAGTAACTCAGAATACCTGTTTTCTGATGATGGCAACATTAGAGGAACAGTAAAGCTGTCTGTATTACACATTTCTGTATCCTGATCATTTTTATGTCAGCATCTACAGCACAGCATTTTAAAAGGCTCTTTATTCTCCTACCAGTAGTTCAAACCACACACAAGATTGATTTGCTTCACTTTTAACTCTATGCAAGCCTTAAGTAATAGCACTTGCACTGTTACTTCCAGGGATCGCAGGTTTTGTAGGTAATATCCACTGGAACAATGACTTGGAAAATGAGAACTGAAAAACAATCTAATTTTCTCCACAACCTTTTCTATATCACATAAGCCTATGTGGCACATCTTATCGTTGAGCTACTGCTGAAGCCCATGCCTTCCATTTCCTGCAGATTAATGAAAGGAGTATGAGAATATCAGATACGGTTTCAGCAAGCAAATTTTCGTATAGGGTTCCACTCATAATCAGCATTACCCCCAGGAAAATTTGCTTGCTTAGGGAGCCCTAAATATAAATGAAAGCATAGTTTCCATATGAATCCTAACTTTGGTAAAACATAAGTATCCACAGGGGGGCTGAATTAATACCTAATTTCTTCTTGCAAGGAAAGGAATCTGTAGAGACTGTAAGTATCAGCCAAAATTTTCAAACAGGGGTACTAAAGGGCTCTTAAATCTGTACTAAGTGGCTGGTCATTTCAACTGTCATTTCACAGTTTGCTTTTAGGATTCCTATTTTCAAACAGGGGTCAGGACTCATAAAATATTTAGGATTTTAAATATGGTGTGCAGCTGTCACCAGGAACAGTCTCCTGCTCTGGTCTTGAGATGTCAGAAATATCAAATATTCCTTCTGAGCTCAAGGGATTCTCAATGCTGTTTGCAAGATCTGAACTTGCCTATCAGTCAGCACCTTCCTGATCAGGTAAAGGAAGTGAGCTGATGCTGTTCAGCTTTTGAAACACTGAGGCCCTCATCTGCTCAAACACTTGCTATACCTTTCCAACAGAAAAGAATCATCAGTTCCCATGTCAAAAGCAAACAGAAATTACTTCATTATGTTAAAAACCCCACACTTTAAAGACTGTTTAGAAGCAGGCAACTCAGTTTCAGCTGGAAGCCTTCTATAACTGGTTTCACATACACACAAGCTTGTTTTACTACTTAATTTCCCAAGGAGCAAGCAGAAACATTTAATATCCAGGATGTTTGAAGAATGGTATTCTCTCAGACAGGAACTCCATGAAACCAGTTTTACCATTCTGTCTTTTCAAAGGTAAGTATGTACAGGGTGTTGTCTGATGTTCTTGTTAGGAGAGCACAGGGAAGGGGATACATTTATGCATCTGTAGCACAAAATTCCAGAGGTAGGCAGATTTCACATGTATTAAACTGACAGAGAAAATTGCATGCTGTTTAAATTTCACTCAAATGAAGAGACTGCATATTAATCACTTTAAATTGGTGCTTGCTAGAAAAGGACATAAGCTGGAAAACAGGCCACAGGCAGCATTGGATAGCAAGCTTTCCTCTTAATCTTACTTGGCATTAAATGAATAGGTTTATTTTTAATTTTTAGTTGTGTGCTACATTGGGCTTCTTCTCAACTGAAGCCTCCCCCCAAGACTCCCACGCAGAACCCCACACAGGTACAGATATAGTCCTTTGACTTGCCCCTCCCTAAACAGTGCAATTTGCCTTCTACGAGTCAGTTTTAGCTACAGAGAAAGCATTTGCAATAAGTGGTGTGTGAACTCCTCCGTGGGCAGACTTGGGAAGGAAAGGAACCTCGCAGAAAGGAGCTTCACTGGACAGATGCTTTTATGGTCCCATTTGCATCACCACTTTTATTGCTGTTTTGTTTGCTGTAAAGTTCATTTATTTTGAATTAGAATACATAAGATGTTCTTGTAAGTCTCTTTTATAGCTAGGAAGCTTGGCCCCAGTTTATATGCCACATTTTTGGCAGCATATAGACAAAAGCCAGATTAGAGGAAGTAGGAAAGATACACATAGAGAAACTGAGGTACTTTATGACTTTCTGAAGAATGGAGGTGTAATAAATAAGAAACAGGGAAGAAGGAAAATGGGAGACCCTAGCCCAAGCTTTTAAGAAGAGCAGTCACGTGAAAAGACAGAGCAGAGACAAGCCATATCATAGCTGTTGCAGCTCCCTTCTACCTCCACAATTCTAACAACTAAAGAGTAATGTTCTCTTTCGATCTTTCTGGTTTCACCTGATCCTTTATTATACCAAGTAGAGTAGAACAGTTTCAATGGGAAGGTATAAGAACACTCCTACCGCAAAACATGCTTATCCCTGGGTCCTGAGTGTTCTAACTACTGAGCTATTATATAGAAAGTGAAACCACCATCGCCTGCCTAGTCTTTCACTGTATGTAAAGCCCAAATCCATAAAAATATTGATCAGAGAAAGCACCTCAGGTAAGATGAACTAAAGAATGTCTAGTTTACAAATTCCGCTACATACTGAGGAACTGGGGAACTTACGGAGCAACCCCAGCTACACAGTAACTGAGCAGGAGTTCTGAGGATTTATATCTTGAACTCTGGTATTTATTTCTAACGAAGACTTCTCTGGATATAGCATTTGACTTCTACACTCCCAATTCCTTAGCTTTTTCCCAAGGATAATTGTGCCTCCCTGAATTGCTATAGTGGAAGAGCAAACACAAAGAATGCAAGGCACTCACATCCTATGGCAGTGGAGGTACACAAATTATATAGAAAGGTGTGAGGACTCTGAGAGCATTACTAACCTTCACAACACAGGTCTACATAACACCAGGAAAATTAATGGAATGAACTAGTAAAACTAGCATCAAGCAGGGCTCCAGATACAAGGTCTGAGACATCGACTTATCCAAGATCAAATCTGTTTAATATGAAAAAAGGATTCAGTTCTGGAAATTCATTGTTTGACAAAATCAAACAATAGTTAACTCCCCAAAACTCACAATTACAAGAAAAAAAACCTACACTGCTGCTTTGAACTTTTGAGCTGTAGTTATTGTACATAGGTGGGACACAATCTTAGGAAGGGATAAACACCTTTAAATTGCATTGTCTTCAGATGAATCATTAAATTACATTCTTTTATACTGTATATTATATAATACATAAAAGGAATAAGTGAATTTACGGTTGTATACTTGGTATTGTTAAGAGCTTGGTGGAATGATGATGCTATAAAATTAGCTTTCCATTAAAAGCATGTTCCTGAAATTTCTTTAAAGACTGTAGCTGTAAGGACTACAAGCTGGCACTTCCTATGGACCATGTTGAAACAGATTTTTCTGCACATTTTCTTGTGATGCTCATATATCCACACTTAAGGAAGCCAGAATTTGTTTTAAACTGGTAGAACACAGGTGATTAGTTCCAGTCCCTGCAGATACAAAGAGCCCTTCTGACTAAACCATGAATCAAAACACATTCCCAACTCAAACAGAAGTGACTCTGCACCTGGATGTGGAGCTGCCTCTTCTCAGAAGTACTCTCTTCTGTTTCTCCAACAGTCCTCCTTACAGTACATCCCTGGCACTCCTGTGCAGAGATATAAGAAGGAAGGGGAAAAAAATAACCAGTTTGACCTTTAGGGAATAGGGAACCATCAGTACTATTGCTTTCAGTTCGCCTGCCCATAGGAGGGAAAAAACAACCCTATGCATATAAAATAGGATTAAAGGAACATCACTCTGGCTGCAAAATCAAGCTCTCAAACCTTAAGAATCACCAGAATTAAGATTACTTGTGTAACGCTGAAGCAGTTCCCTTCTGTATTTGAGTACAGTCTTTTATTATGTAACATCAAGGGTTTTTCACAAGTTTCACACTTCACTCAACACAGGAATGGACACTCACTTAATACTTGGCTTTATCATAATTGTTCAGGGTACAATGAACAGGGAAGAAGCAACTGCATTAGGCACCAAAATGTCTCTATGGCCTTGTGTGCTATGGAGAACTGAAGAGATGCTGGTGGGGAAGAAGAGCACAGCCCATGCTCCCTTGCCAGCAGCCAGCTGTGCCTTCACTTGGGTACCACTACAGATTTACAGGAAGAGAGATGCTTCTGCTGTTTATAGCTCTAGCAACTCACAGGAACTCACTTCCTCACTAGTACAGGCACTCTTCTGCCTGCCTTAGAGGTTAACTGGTCCTTCTTTTATCTTCTTATCACCCCACTCTTCCCATACCCCATCTGTCTTCAACCGGTAGTTATCTGGAGATAATGTTGCTGCTCACTGTCTCCTGTGTTCTTCCTGATCATCAGACACCAGCCACACAAACCAAGAGGGATCAGGGATATGCAGATGTTAAGTTCCCAGTCAAAACCTGAAAATAAGGCAACAAGTGGCAGAATGCCTTCAGCTCTGAGAGTACATACCCCCTCTCAGTTCAATGCAAAGGCTTAATGAAAACTTTGGAAATAACAACAAACATTCAGGTTTGACATGAGTGAAATCTCTAGAGGGAGAGGAGCTGGTCATAAGTAAGGTTTTGCCATCTTTGTGAGAGATTAATCCAGTGGATGGCATTTCTTTATCACCTGGCCAAAGAAGAAAGTCTCAGAGTCTGGTCTATCATGGAAAATCACTTCTGTGAGCATCTGATGAGGGTGAAGGTCATGCATTTGTATTCCCATCCTCCAGGCTTGTACTGTGGAGATGTCTCACTTCATTTATGCAATATGATTGTTTACAACATCAAACATGAAAACAAAATAATATTTCAATTTCAAGCATCATCAAACCCCAACTTCTCTGAAGTCCCATTTACTTCCACAGGAAGAATTGCTGTTAGTGTAGTAGAGACCTCACTGACTTCATCTGAGTTCAGCCTCAACATGAGATAGAGGAGCAAATCTCTCTCCCCCCAGAGAAAGTAACAGTATATATAAAAGGAAAAGCGAGTAAAAGAAACGGTGAAAGAGAAAAGATGAAAAGCAAGAAATGCAATTAGACTGAGCTTAGTCATTATGGGGTGGTCAGAGCTTCTATTTGTCTCTATTTGAAAAACATTGAAACTCAGTGATTATCTGAAACTTACAACAGTAAAAGAATACATCACAAGCACAGAGAGTGTGGGATATGCTAGCACAGATGGATCCCAAGTCTGGTAACTGATTTCCTACTGCACTCTTCTTTTATCACAAGGAAAGGTAGAATAAGCGCTTAGCACAAGTTGTGTTTCTTCATTCACTATATTCTTCATGTTCGAGTACAAGGAAGTAGCTGTTCACTTATTTTTACATGTGATCCTACAATAGTTTCTCACCATAGGCTTTTATGTCTAGACACCAAAGTGGCTCCATACCATTCATAGAGGGAGGAGATGCAGGGCTGCACTCTCTGTAAATAGCTGCTGACTTCCTCTGCTCTTCCCACCTTAGACCACAGAAAGCATGCCAGATCTGCAACGAATGGAGCTCAGGGATAAACTGATTGCAAATACATCTTTCTGACGCAATACTGGATTTTTAAAGCTTAGTCTTTTGCTAATTCAGGAACACAAATAACTAATTGTACTGTGTCTGTCTAGCTCAGATTAAGGCTGAGGATGGATCTTGTATGCAATTGGGAAAGAACACTGCCTTTGCTTTTATTGTGGGAAACATTCCACGTAATGCCATTGGAGATGGCTGAAGGGGATTGCATCTGGTTAGGGAGGAAATTACAACCATAATAATCCACATCAAATTAGCTTCTATCTCATCTTGAGCCAGGCAAGCCCATCACACTCCTTTTACCAGCTGCCCTCTGGTGGAAGAAGGTTCTGCAGTACAGCCCCAGGCAGGAAAACCCTGGTGCTGTTCACAGGCCAGATGAGGGCCTCAGGTGCCTTCCATGTTTCTGCTTCATTTCATTGGAAAGTCAGGCTTTGATTATGGATGGAACACTTGTGAGTTAAGTCAGGAGGGACCAACTTAAGAGGAACAAATCCTGAGCAGATATCCTCTGCCCAGGGGCAGGAGAGCTAAAGTAGTTAACAACCCTTTAGCATAGCACCTTTCTTTATGTGATCACCTAGTTTCTGACAAGCGGGTAGACAGCACTTGCTGTATTTATGTCCAAGACTTCTAAAACTTGATCAGAATCAGGTTTGCAAAGCTCTAAAATAAGGTCTTCATGTTAATCAGAAAGGGGATCTCTAATAGCAATATTACTATTATTATAATAAAAGTGAATTCTTCTTACTGCCTTCTCTCTAAGTTTGGCTATGTGCTGGTATTATATCATCTTCAGGGAGACCAATGAAATCTTTAATTCGGCAGCTCCATGCTTGGTGTTCCAAGCTTGAGTCACTCACCAGTCCATTCCCATCCTCTTCGCACAGGTGATGGTTGTGGGGTCGTGTCTCAGGAACACCACAGAAGCTCGATCCAGAGCAGAGAAAGAGACAAAACACAGGATGGAAACCCTGCCCAGGGGCATGACAGTTCTGCAGGCAAAAGGCATGGCCATGCAAGGCAAAGGGATGGGTGTTCAGGACAGAGCAAGGACAGGTAACCAAGAAATAGGCTCAAACTTAGCACAGAAACATTTGAGACAAGACATCAGGAAAAATTTCCTAGCCATAAGGTCAACTAGACCATGGAATAATCTTCTCCAGGAAATGCCTGAACCAGAATTGCTGGAGTGGTTCGTGCTTGGTCTACAAAGTCATCCAGTATGTTTGAAGGGAATGGCTTGGCAATGACAGAAGGGCTGGGCTGGATGGGGCAACAGGTCATTTTCCATCTCTGCATTTTACAGTTCTAGAAATTTTCACTCTGTTAGAAACAGAGAGAGAAAACCAAACAAACTAACAACAAAAAAAAAAAGAACAAGCCCAAGCAAGACAGAGAAAAAAACCCAGCAGCAAGGGGACAGTTAAGATGGCACTTGACATGGCAGGAGGAATCACAGACTTACTGTGGTGGGAAGGTATCCTTGAATCCAGTCCCCTGCTCAGAGCAGGGCTGGCTGGAGCAGGCTGCCCAGCATCAAGTCCTGTTGGAACCAGCACCCTCCCAGGGTGTACCCTGGGCAAGGTAACCTTTGGCAGGGTGAGTCCTGCTCTTCCACCTCCCTGGAGGCCCTCACCCCACAAGAGCTCCCCCTCCGAGGAAACACCCAAGAGGCTGGTGGTAATTAAGTACCTTGCTTTTGCTGCTGCATAGCAGAGGGGAAAAAAAGCATCACTTTCTGTTGGCCTGTCTCAGCATGTGGCTCCAGTCTTGGTTAGCTAACTGCTGTAGATTGGAGAGCACCGTAAGCCTCTGGGTGTGGGACTGGTCTCGGGGTGCTCAGTGGGGACCTGTCACCTCAGCGTCCCACCATGATGCTGGAGGTGCTGTATTCCTGGAGAAACTGCTGGGGCTGAGATCTGGACCAGGTTTTGGTTCCTGTGGCCCTATGAGCCGCACTTGGTTTTGCAGCAGCAGGGGAAGAGGCTTGGGCCAGAGTTTTACCCAGGGAATGAAATCTGTCTCTGTCAAAATGATCCCACATCCAGTCTTCCTCCTGCTTATCCAAGCCACAGGCTATTGGAGGAATATAGTATGTCTTCCACCTGAGGTGCATCTTAGAAATGGGGAGTTATGTTGTTCATGTTTATTGGGGGACACAAGGACTGCCAGAATAAAGAGGCAGGTGAGCATTTAGTTTTGGAGAGGGAAGGCCCAGTTTGCACTGGTGTCACCAGTTACCACAGTGCCACAGCTCCTGTCCTGCACCCTAGTGGTGCCAAGTCCCCCTGCACCACCACAAAGCCCCAAACGGTTCTGGAGACTGGAGTCCTATGCCCACTTAGTTATCTACACCAAAAAGATATAAAAGTAGCACTGCATCTCCTCTCATTATGAATGGTATGGAGCCACACTGGCACCTAGACATAAAAAGCCTATGGCAAAAAACGACTGTAGGATCACAAGTGAACAAGTAACCGAGTCCCCATGTGTTCCCAGCCCCATTCAATCAGATACGCAGAACTACGCAAAGCTGAGGTTAGGCAGTGCTTGGGGAGTGGGAGTGCACGATCTGGGTTGCAGTAACCTCTGTATTCTTGGCCACTCTCCAGTCACTTCCCATCACAATCATTTATGAGCATGATTATTGTTCTTGCAGTCTTTGAATGCAGGCCAGATAATGAATTCAAAACTCTTAATTAAAACATAATCTCTTCCTTGACTCCCCCAGTCACACACACACACACACGTCCCTGGGCTACCTGATTGCCCTTCCTGCCCAGACAGAGCTAATAACACTCTCCCAGAGCCAGTTCCCCTTGGAAGGAACCACTTGTGTCACAGATGTGTTCGGGATCAGCAGGGACACTCTCTACACTTGGCCTAATTAGCTGTAACAGAGGGGGAGAGCAAAACCCAAACCATGTGCTTGGGCCCTCCTCTGAATTCAATAGGAGCAGTTTCACACTAACCTGCTGGCCCCTCCAACCAAAAGAATTGGTGCTTAATGGTCTCTGGATCTTTATGGGTTCTCTGGGTTCTTCCACACACCCCTCCCCAAACACATGAAGCCTGTTTGGGGTGTGGGTAGTGCATTGTTTTCTTTCCTGAAGGTTTTACAGGACTGCCCTTCACTCCCCTGCATTCAGAGGCACTGTGCATCCCTGGGGTTGTGCGTGGCTTGGGACTTTCAATGACAGAGATTTATTGTAGAGATAAAAGAATCCTGTTTTACCTCACAGACTCTGATGATGATTTTCAGCAGTATTTCTTCATTATTTAAGTTGTACTGGAGTATTTTTCACAAAGAATGGATTTCTAGTACATTACTTTTATAAAGGATTTCAGTAAATATCTCTTGAGATTTAAAACACATATGGAAGTTTATCAGTGCAGAAGTAAATCCTATACTTGTCTGCCACGGCTTCTACGTGACTAGAGGTGGAGTGAGGATATTCAGATTTAGTTCTTTCAAGAGCTTTAAAACTACACTGTGAAGTGATAAAAACACTTAATGGTTTGTATTATTTCAGTTTTTCATCTTGGTATTATATGGAAATGTTTCAAGTAAGCTGTCCCCCCACAGGCACTGACGCAACACTTTTAAAATCTACACACAATTCTCTAACGTATCAACAAAATTCCCTGCTACATAAAGCCTTTAGACCACAAACATGGCAAGAGTACTGAGAAAGGAAAGAATATTTTTCACCACACGTTTTCAGCAGAACCAAAGGGTATGACTCAGTTTCCCTTCAGTCCTCGAAAGCACAAAGAAGCCCAGCTTGCAATCTGAGCAATAAAATGGACTCAAGTCCCACACTCACAGCACCACCACAATGAGCTTTTCATTAGCCAGTACTTCCTGACAAACTGTTAAAGAGGACACAGGTTTACCAGACAGCTAAGCCTTGATAATGAAAGGTTTCCAACAAAGCCGCCTTTCCAGGGAGTCTGGGCACTTTCACATTAGCAAGAAGTGAATAGACAAAGTGGTTCAGGAAGTCTGCCAAACAGTAGCTCATGCACTGAAACACAAAGACCTGCAGTATTCAGGGAGCTGAAGAAAAAATACAGTAGTGTTTTGAGTTGTTTCATCATCATGGTTACTTTCTTCTTCACTTTCATATTATTTCATGAATAGTCTTCAAACTATAAAACACATACACATTTGCCTCTTAAATTTTGCTTCCAAATATAAATCAGTCTCTGCACTGCCTTAGCTCACTCTCCATGTGAGACAAAGGTTTACTCTGTTGTTGGCCTCTTCTGGACATATGCCACTTTTCTTACTATCAGTCCCTAGGCAACTGTAACATCATTGACTGCTACCCATTCATTTCCTCAGGGTTTTGTCGTATTTTGGTATTTAACAGGCCAACAATTGGATCTTTTCCTTTTGGGGTCTGTTTTAAGAAGACTTTGTTTAATCAGATGCAATTACGCATTTAAGATCCAAGATAAGTATTTGTCCTTTGGCATTGTAAAAGCAATGCATATTATTTGGATTCGGGTAAAGAATGTCAAGATTAACATCAAAACATGAAATATAAGGGTTAGGGAAACAGCTTTCCTTTTTGACAGAAGGACATGGCAAAACAAATTCAGGGTGGCTGACGAACCAATTCACAAGGACAGAGAAGCTGTAGGGTGGTCAGCTTTGAGTATGGAAGCACAAGGTGTACATAACCCTCAGTGCACAGTGGAGCTCTGGGAGGGACCGAGCCACCCTTGTTCACCTTCCCAGCAAGCAGTGAAGAGAGCAGAAGGAGAGCACAGCATGGGTGTGTTGTACCTTCTCATAAAAGAGAGCAACATACTTTGGCATGCACAAAGCAGTTCTAGTTACTCCTGAATTTTCCATCTATCCCTTTATTTGTTTTTTTCTCTCCAACGGACTACAAAGGTACTGTGGACTTCACTGGGAGCACCTGTCCCTCAGTCTTGTGTGTGTGGTAGAGCAGAGGAACGGAGCTTGTAGGGAGCAAGATAACTGGTATAACCCAGCACTGAAAACCCTTGAGGCAGAACTAGGCTGACACCTGATGGTTCAAGTCCAAGTCTGAGAATGACTACACTACTGCCCATGCTGCTTTGTAGATAGACGACTCCACTTCCTATGGCAGTCACTTTAAAGAAGGAGTTTTTATGTCGACACCCATTTGGGTCTAATCAGTTTATATTCCAGCAGGGTTGGCCAGATCATGAATTCAGCTCAGAAGGTCACTGGCCGTGCCACTGAAACAGTTCACAACGGGCCGCCTCGGTGCCCGCAGCCACCAGAGGGCAAGCTGCCCCCGCTCTAGCCCCGGCACCGGGGAGCCCTCTCCTGACCACCACTTCACACTTCCCATTTTCTACAAATACAGTTGAGCAAATACATTTTTGGACTGAGGTGGGGCTGGGAGAAAGGCAGTAACCCACCAGTGTTGCCTGGGGGGACAGAGAGACAAAGATGAACTAAACATCAAAAGCCCCTCCAAATCAGGCTCCTGGAATGACCCTATTTCAACCCATATAGTCTGTTACCTTTCTAAAAAACATTCTTGGGAGATAAAGGTTGCAAACCTAATTTTTATTTTTCTGAAAAGCCTTAAGTACCGAAGTTCTGCGATTTCTATATGATACACAAGAGTTTTTTGTGCTGAGTGACCAACCATGACATGGCACTGGAGGTGACATGACGCTTTGCCAGGAAACAGAGTTACTTTGCCAAGAAAGCTCCAGCTTGAGGGTGAAGGTCACTGACATGACAGTCTACTTCCGTAGCAGTCCGTTGACCTCTGAGCTGAATCTGACCAATCATCTTGCTGAATGTTTCCTAGTGTGCCTGTGGGTGTACAGGCACAGTCCTTCAGCTTCCTGCTCTATCCCCACAGCAAGAGGGGACTGCAATCTCTTGTCAACAGACAATGGCCAGCAGAGCGCTCCAAAACGGCATTCAACCTGCCGCTTCAGAGGTGCTCAGCTAGAGCGCTCCAGCTGTTTCATACCATGGCCATCACTGACAGTTACGGTTGACCTTAACACTAACCACAAAGGCATGCTTGCTTCCCCTCTGGCCCACCCATCTTTTTTCCCAGAGCCTTGCTGACTCCTCAGGTGAGTCTCACAAACTCAGCCAAAGTGCAGAGGTGCAGCTGAACCCTTTCCTTGTGGCCTCTTTTTGCAAAGTACCTGGGACTTGTACACTAGAAACCAGCCAGCACATTTCAGCTCCACATCCCCCATGTGCCTTCACTCCTACCCACAGGCACAGACCAGCAGTTTGCAAACAAATATCTGGAATGTTTCTATTTCATGGGAGAGATGTACGAAATTGCATTAGTGCTTTAACTAAACTTGATACAGCAGACTGTAAATCAGGTAGCTCAGGCTGGTTGAGAACAATCCACAGTCCAAACAAGATGAGCGTATCCTTGCCTTAAAAGTCCAAGGCAAATAAGTGAGACTCGGGTCTCAATTATTCTACAAGATTCTCTACTTAGGAAAAACAAAACAAAACAAAACAAAACAAAACAAAAAAACCACCAACATATAAATCACTTTGAAGATCTAGGGACTATGTCTGGGCAAAGAATGTAAAATAAGGCTTACCATCAGAGCTGTATGATTTCTACAGCCTTTAAAGTGAAGTTGAACATTAGCCATTTTGGAGTTCTCTCCTTCTTGTTTATTTGGTTCAGTTAGTTTATTGTGACAAAGAAATCATACCATTTTCTCTTCTGGACTAAACGAATGGATAATCCTCATTCGCATTTGGCAGGCTAGCACAGACCATTCTCCAGTCTTGACAGATATTGCATATAATGGTCTCTTTTTTGTTCAGCTCCACTGGCCAAATGTTGAAAGAGTCTTTAAACATTATACTCTGTTAGTAAAAGACAAAAGCTAAACTGTAACTGAGGTTTTGCATCTATGCAGCAACTCTGCACTCTGCTAAACAACAGCTTGTCCCACAAGAGGCAAAATTGATGAAGCTTCGTTTCCTACAGATTTTTGTCCCCTAATATACCCTCTCCTCACCACATTAGCTCTGTTTCCACCCCTACTCCTTACACATTGCCCTGTCAATACGTAAATGCTGACTGGCCAGATAGGGCCTGTCAACAAAAACACACGTTAAAAGAGTTCCCTTGGTAAAAGCACTAATTTGGACATCCCTCTTGCCTCATGAAACTTGCAGGAAGCTTTGATACTTCCACTTCTCTTTTAAATTTGGTTAAAAATGTTTGGTAGTTTCAGAAATTACATGCAGGGAGACAGAGACAGACATAGTTTCTCAATGGTCTCACTCCCTTAGGAATTAGGCTAAAAACTTTCTAGTAAGTGATTCTTCAAGTTCTTTAGTACTGTAAAAGGCGGTCCTTTGCCATTTCAGAAGTTAGAGTGTTCACTCTGATACTGGGTACAATTGCATTCCCTCACTGCCCATTTTGGGACACAGTTAGGACTTGCAATAACCAACTCCTTTCACAGATCTGATGGCAGCAGAGCTTAAGTTTCCATGGCTTGGTATACACATAAGAACAGAAACACACACATAGCTTCCAAGGATGCAGATTTTGATAAAAAGTATTCCAACCCCACATGGGAAAAAATCCTACTAAACTTGGAACACTCAAATACTTTCAGTGAGTGTCAAGCAATGATTGAGAAGTTTGAAAGAGCAGAAAGTGGTGTACAAGTATCTGTGAAGTGTGTGTGTTGTGCTTAGTATGTGAGTTAGAAAGTCTGGGCAGCAGCCATTTCAAGTACAGAATACCTTAAACTAGGTGTTGGAGGGAGAGAGCACTGGATTCTTAGGGATTCTCTTTGTCAAATGATTGAGGGAGTTAGCTTTATACACCTTCATAGATTTGCTGCAGTGTCTGACACAATACCAATTTATTTGTTACACAGATATGCTGCAGATGTCCGCATGTAATGAATAAACATAAACAAGGTGTAATAAGTATGAGTACGCTTACCAGATATAGGCTATTGCAGCAGAATCTTCCATGTCAGTACTGCAAAGTGGTGACATCAATTGTTCTAATGAAATCTCTCTACAACAAAATAGATCTAGGACTTCTGGATTACTTTCTATCCTTCAAAATGTTTTTATCTGGATGGTAATGATTAAGCCTGGTTTCCTGATATATCTCATGCTGTACACTATACCAGAAGTGTTCACTGGACTGTAAGTCTGTTGGGAAAGCAGATTCCCTATTCTCTTTATGAGATATACAGTGTGTATAATTGCACAGACTGCAGCATACTTCTTACAAACAAGCGAATATATGAAATGTATGCTTTAGCACTTCATCTTCCAAGGTTTGAGTTCAGTTTTCGCTTATTTTAATTTCCCTTATTATAAATTGAAATCTCACATACTTTCACATACATGCTGTGTACAGTCCAAAGTCTCGCAATATGTTTCTCCAAGAAAACCTGGTGAAAATAGCAGTTGAATGGTTCCATTTGACTCAAAAAGCAATATATCCTGCAGAATATGCACCTTAATTATGATCCTGATTTTGCATTAAGAGTCCCCAGTGGGAACTAAGAGTGGATATGAAATTATTCATCAGTTTCACCTAACCAAGAAATTTCCAATATTCTATTCCTCATTGTTTCTGCTTCTCTGAATGCAAACTATAGACCAATTTTAGCTTTATTTTAAAGGGAAACTGAAGATTATAATCTTGAGTCACTGGGGCACCAGGTAGAAATTGTAGGATCCATGTACAGTGCAGTCATACTCCACAGCAGCCTGACTTGCAATGGACCCTACCACCTAACTCCAAAGCTAGTGGACAAATTCTCATTTGAAATCATACTGGGTCAGGTAAAGCACCTGATGGGAGTAAAACTTGCCAAGGATCTGTTCACTTTGGCACTTGAAAGAAGATAGGAACTGAGTTCAGGCAACAAGAAATAAAAGACTTTGGACTCCCGAGTTAGCACAGCATTGAGGGGATGAGGGATGTCTTTAAGCCATGAACTTTGCCCTCACTGAGGTACACTGAGATGGAAAGACAAACAAGTTGAGCCTCCATACTGTTGAACAACTGAGTCTTGCCACCAACCCTGGAGAGTGAGAAAACCACAGCCAGAAGGAGGAATCTACCATGAAGGAAATATCTTTACAAGCATCCCAGTGGTCTTTATATAATGCCTAGCACAGCCACAAACGGAGATGTCAACACTAATGCAAAATGGAGATACTGACATGCACTTACCCCGATGCTAATCTAGGAGGAACTAGGCCAGGTTCACCCTGAACAGGAGTTACTGTCTGCATAACCTGCAACAAGGGGGGACATTTCACGAATGACTGAAGAAAGCCAGAGCAGCAATATATAAAAGAAGTAGCTTTATGCTGTCCTCAGGCTAAGTCCTTGTCCTCACTGACCATGAGCCCAGGGGTTTACAAGCGAGTTTCTCTAGGAAGTGATGCTCTGCACCAGGCAGGCAAAGAAGACACTACATAGAAACAGTTATAACAAAAAAAAAAAAAAAAAAAAAAAAAAAAAAAAAAAGGCTACAGTGACGCAAGTTCAAATGTCATGCTGTAAACAGGGGTCTGCTGTTGAACACATCTGCCTTATATCTACTGCTTTGAATGGATGCCAAGGAAAAGCCTGGGTTTGAGGCAATCTAAACTGAAAATAGTTATAGGAAACAAGATTGTGGGTTGCTTTCAAATTTGGGGATTCATTCATTCCTAAAATAAAGAAGGCTACAATTATATGAGTGTTAGGTTATCTGCATTCAGTTCCTTGCTCTGTCTCAGACTTTCTGAATGACCTTGAGCAAATAATTCACTGTATGCACCCCTCAGTCTCCTTTTACTACATCACAAAAGACTGAATTCATGGAGAAGGCACTCAGACACCATGGTGATAAGTTCTATAACAAAAAAAAGTTCTATTAAAATAAAAGTACAGGCACATTTAAAGGAAAAGATAATCCTGTCCTGACTCTCCATAAACTATGTGTTCTCCTGAAAGGTCTCCTCCTCCCAGCTCTTTTAGTTTTTGTCTTTACCATAAAAAATCTTTTGCATTTGCAAAGTTACAAATTCTTTTTATCATTCTCTTTTCCTTTCCTGCAAAGGACATTGCCACCTTCTAAGTGCTTCTTGACATTAAAAGTTAACACAAGTTATCCGAAAGCTAAAGGTGAATTTATTACATACCTACTCCATGTTTTAATTGAATTTGGCCAATGACACTAACTCATTCTCTTGACTGCAGAGCAAGTATCTGAGAAGTATAATCGTTGCATGCAACAATTTCAGCTGTCATGTACTAACAAACATATCACTAGTGTACTCTTTCTACAACAGCCTTTGAAGCTCCAGAATGAAAGCAAGTTCTACTCACAAACAAATCCAGATTCTGTCTTTGCTTTCAGAGGTTGCACTGACAGCAAACAGAGAATAACTAATATCACGCTTCATCAGTGCAGGAGAAAATACTTGGCACAACTCCAACATGGAAGGCAATGGAGATCTGTAGCACCTTCATAATCATAATTCAGGTAACAAACACACAAGAAAGATTATTTAGCAGGCCTTTTTACTGGTATTTAATCAAAGACAAAAAAACCCAGAAGACAGTATTTGATGATGCAGGGTAAGAGCTCAGCTCTATCTAACAGAAATATATTTCATTTGTAATGTGAAATGCTGAAAATGGTTCCCATAGCCCGGTGCCTGGGGACAAGGATGACTGAAAATACTTTCTGGCCAGTCATTTTAAAGGTAAGTACACAGCAGTGTCTGAACTGACATACCTGCTATTAAAATCTGCATGGCCTCCCATACAATTCTGGATGCTGGAATTTTATTACTTCCAAAGGTATTATATTAAGATTTTTTTAACGGAGTCCCCTAATAAAATGAGGTCCATATGGGTACAGGGACCAGAGTCACTGGTTCAGACCCACACCAAAGTAGTCTGAAAAGTCTGTAGACCGTTAGCCACATGACATGCAGTTGCTCTGAGAATCTGCATAGCCCAAAATATCAGCTATTACTTTACATCTATGTTCCTTACAGGAAGGATTTTCAAACACATGAGAATAACATTCTCACCAAAAGTCTTTTGATCTTTCAAAATTTTATTCCACACCCATGAATTCCAAAGGATATTTCATTTACTACACTGCAAATATGAGAACTTTGTTCCCGCCACTTGTGGAGGTCAGTCCTACAGTTATTTAGACTGCATGACCACACTGATGTGTACTGTTTTACAAAAAGTCTTTACACAGATAATCTCTGAGTATCTCCTTCCATGTTTGCTGCCAAGACAGGAACACATACTCTTTCTCCACCAAAAAACATTCTTGAAACAAATGCAGGTTTCTCATATTCAACACAATACACACTCAGGACATCATTATTTATACAAGGTCTTTCTTTTATATTGCTTTAAATGTTGTTGTGCAACTAGAAGGCATAGCTGCATAATGAAAATCCAGAAAAATGGGAACATACTCTGTGGATAAACTTCATTGCGAAACACGTAAGATGACTTCAGAGGCACTTCACGTCCCTTTGGAGGTTTTCATACAGTGTTTCACAAAGAGGTCACTGCTCTTTAACCTACTGGCTGTCACTACACCCCTGAGAGGACTCTGCTTCCCTAAGAACTTACTACATCCCAAAGCACAAGTGGTATGAACACTAAGAAAAAAAGATATGGAGGACAGATGCCTGTGTTGCATCAGATAGATTTGCTGGTGATTGGTGTGAGCTGTTTGGTCCCAGCATGCTAACTTATTTTACTCCATCTGCTGCAACAGCTAGAAACACATTCAATTCAGTATTTCCCTCTAGGACTGCAATGATTACTACAGCGTAATGTCAACAGAAATTGTACAGCAAGAGTTCTGTCTAATAGAGAAATGGGAACAGTATGCTCTCTGTTAAGATTTCCTTTGTAATGCACTGATAATATTTTCTGACCAAGGCATAACATTAGTCCTTCGCCTCACCCTTGAAATACATCTCAGGTGTGTTGAAGACAGCTGAGAGCTAAACTGGATGTAAATGACATCTTTTCCAAGCTTATTACAAAACCATATCTCAGGGGTCCTATCCCTTGAGCAGCAACACAGCCCTTTTGCAGAAAATAGCCAAAACACTAATTAATGCCAGCAGGCTGACAACTGACACCAGAAAGGAAGTACTTCCTGAAAAACAGGATGGCATGTGGAGTCACTCTCTTCCCATGCCAGGGGTAGCTCCCTCTCTGTCAGCTGAGAAACTGTCTCCCCATTGTCCACTTTTACTTCAACTCCTGATTTACACTTCACCAAACTTTCTTGGGCAGTCAGACAGATCCATTGTGTCACATGCCTCGATCAGGAAGACAAGGAGCTGACAGGAAACCCCCTTGGCTAAACAAACCCCAGTTAACGCCAGCTTGTCATTTTTCACATCCCTGTCATCATCCCTCTGATATGTGCTAATGACTGGACAAGATCAAATTTCTGGCAATGGCCACAGAGCTGGCTTCTGCACTAGCCCTTGGAGACATGGGCTAAATCATCAGCACCTGACAAACCACAGACCACTCTGCGAAGTGTACCAAGATGCACCAATGCAAGGTCCTACCCAGGTATGGTCTGTGTTCTGTTCCATCAACAGTGAATACCGCCATCCACTATAGGAGTCCCACAGCATTAATGCATTCTCTGGCTTTCCATTCCCTAGTAATACAGCTCTTGGTATAAAATCAGAAGCAGACAGCAGGACTGCTCTCCATGCCACAACAGCTCCTCCTTCATTGCTAAGGGCAGGAGAAGAAAAGATGCTCACCTTCACTGAATTAATAACTCCTGCTGTGCTTTGACTTGCATTGTTGACTCTATTCCCATTCAAACAGAATCATCTAGCTTGAATTTAGTGATGCCTTAAATGCAAACTGATAAGAAATAAGCAGGATAAAGCTTGAGAGCTATTGACTTTCAATCCCCTTCTTACAAACAGGAGGCTGGATATTGAATTACTACCCATCAACTGCAAGTTCAATTCTTTTGTTAATGCAGTTACTCTGTAAGGTAGGTGGTCACAGCACAGTGCAGTTTCTGCTCTTTGGAGAAGGTACTAACTTGAACTGAGTAGTTTAATGCAGGTAAGTATTGTATTCTCTGCCAACTGCCTTTCTGTTACCCACCTGCCTCTTAGCTTGAGCTGCCTGCTCCCCTCCTTTGAGACCTCAGGCCTTGCCTTTTTGACCTGTAATCTCTGCTGTCATTTTTAACGCATATTACAACCAAAGTAACCAAACTAACCAAAACAACTGCTTTAGTAAGTCTTTTGTATCAGTCTACATATCAGTCTACATATTTGGCACCTACTGAATCACTCCTAATAAGTTTTTAGTGTTTAGAGTGTTTAGACTTGCATATTTGTCTCACAGTTCTCTACTGCTGTGTTGATGACTGAATAAAATCATAGAATCATATAATCATTAAGGTTCGAAAAGACCTCTAGGATCATCAAGTCCAACCATCAACCCAACACTATCATGTCTCCTAAACCATGCCCTGAAGTGCCACATCTAAACATCTTTTAAATACCTCCAGGGATGGTGACTCCACCACCTCTCTGGGCAGCCTGTTCCAATGCCTGACCACTCTTTCAGTGAAGTCATTTCTCCTAATATCCAATCTAAACCTCCCCTGATGCAACTTGAGGTCATTTCTTCTCATCCTATCACTTGTTACTTGGGAAAAGAGACCAATCCCCACATCACTACAACCTCCTTTCAGGTAGTTGTAGAGAGCGATAAGGTCTCCCCTCAGCCTCCTCCTCTCCACGCTAAACCTCAGCTCCCTCAGCTGCTCCTCATAAGCTTGTGCTCCAGAACCTTCACCAGCTTTGTTGCCCTTCTCTGGACACGCTCCAGCACCTCAATGTCCTTGTAGTGAGTGGCCCAAAACTGCACACAGTACTCGAGGTGCGGCCTCACCAGTGCCCAGTACAGGGGCACAATCACTTCCCTGCTCCTGCTGGCCACACTATTCCTGATACAAGCCAGGATGCTGTTGGCCTTCTTGGACACCTGGGCCCACTGCTGGCTCATGTTCAGGTGGCTGTCAACCAACACCCACAGGTCCTTCTCCGCCAGGCAGCTCTCCAGCCACTCTTCCCCAAGCCTGTAACGTTGCATGGGGTTGTCATGACCCAATTGCATGATCTGACACTGAGCCCTGTTGAAACTTCATACAGTTGGCCTTGGCCCTTCCATCCAGCCTGCCCCAATCTTCCTGTAGAGCCTTCCTACCCTCGAGCAGGTCGACATTCCTGCACAGTTTGGTGTCTTCTGCAAACTTCTTTACTGAAGTCTAGGTAGACAACATCCACAGCCTTTCCCTCATCCACTAGGTGGGTCACCTTCTCATGGAAGGAGATCAGGCTGGTCAGGCAGAACCTGCCTTTCATGAAGCCATGCTGACTGGGCCTGGTGCCCTGGTTGTCCTGCACATGCCTGGTGAGTGCACCCAAGATGAACCGCTCTGTAATCTTCCCCTGTACCAAGGTCAGTTGACTGGTGTGTAACTCCTTGGATCCTCGTTCCGGCCCTTCTTGTAGATAGGCATCACATCGGCAAGCCTCCCGTCGCCTGGGACCTCCCCTGTTAACCAGGACTGCTGATAGATGATGGAGAGTGGCTTGGCGAGCTCCTCCACCAGCTCCCTCAGTACTCTCGGATGGATCCCATCTGGCCCCATAGACTTGTGAGTGTCCATGTGGCTCAGCAGGTCATAAACTGCCCCCTCCTGGATTATGGTGGGTTTATTCTGCTCCCTGTCCCTGTCTTCCAGCTCAGCAGGTGAATACCATGGGGATAACTGGTCTAACTACTAAAGACTGAGGCAAAGAAGCCTTCTCCTCATCCTCAGTAGTGATGTTCCCCTCCGCATGCAATACAGGATGGAGATTCTCCTAGCTGGGTGTTTGCCTTTCTAATTTCCTCTCTGCATGACCTAACAAGATCCCTGTATTCTTCTTGAGTTGCCTGCCCCTTCTTCCAAAAGTGGTAGTCTCTGCTTTTTTTCCCTGAGTCCCAGGGTGAGTGAATACACCTTTAAGCGGAAAATTCACATTTAAAAGGCCAGACTTTCTTATGGTTTTTGCCAAACCAAGTTCAGGATAATGGGCAGGTACGGTTCCACACAAACCTCACTGGTCTCCCTTCTTGTGTTAAAGGGGAAGAATTAACTGTGTACTGTACCTGGGTATACTCTGAGCAGAGCACACCAGCAGACGAGGGCTTGCACCATGTTTTTATTTCTCCATGAGCCTCCTTGTCCATTGGCTTGTGAATTGCATGGAATATGAAACCATGGCTCTCCCCTTCTGTGCAAGAGGCCAGAAAGTTCAGCTACAGCTGTGTAAAAGATGTAGTTTTTCTTTTTCGGTCACAGGAGACCAAGGCACAGTGTAACTAATGCAACCTGCCTAAGTCAGATACAACAAACACTTCAAGTGCCACAACTTGCAAGCATTAAAAATATCCCAGAAATCAGAAGAACAAATGTGGTATAAATGAAAATCTGGCAGCAGGGAAATCACCTTCTTTCTAAAGACTGTTTTGACATCTGACGACAAACTATTCAGATCCTGAAAGGGAATCTCATTTCTATCCCAGTACTCTGTCCTCTTGAGATCCTGGGATGGGGGAGGTGGAGGGGTAGTAAAGGGAAGATTCTGAAAAATCACACACACACAGGGTAAGTAACCTTCCAGAGATAATCAATGGCTTCATAATGAGCAGCCAACTCTACTGAATATTGATTAGCTAGCACTGGCAAGCCTTGCTCGCAGGAGGTCAGCGCTCCTGCCAGCTGCCTTGTGTGAACACAAAGGAGGCCTCAGCAAAAGGCAAATTGTAAATGGCAGGTTTTATTTGAGAGGCACCATTCAGGCCCTCAGTAGAGGGGGAAAAAAAAAACACCAAACAGAAAAAAAAACCACCCCAAAAGCATGGCCACAGCACTAGCAAGCACAAAGCATCAGCAGTCTTGCTAACTTTTGTTATTATACTCTGCTATGATATGCAATCCCAGGTTTGCCCTAATAAACTTGTTTTAAAGATCATCACTTGCAAATATGCATGATACTATGAGCTGCCTCAGGTTCCTCTTCCTTAAAGATTTCACAAACAGGTGAAATGGGGTGCTTTCAGAGATATCTACCCTCAGAAGCTTTGTCCAATGATACACCTCAGTACATGCAGGGTATGTTCATACAGTTCAAGGTGATACTTTATGCAGATACCTAGGCCAGCTGTAAGCATAATTCATGCACTTGAAGCAGCACAGCTGTGTGTTAGTACTCCATCCCTCTCACAGTACTCTCTGTTCTTACTGTCCCGTTCAATAAATATGATTTTAGGATTTTAGTACATTTCTCTATAAATAGTTAGATATTAATTTTATTATTACAGGCATTGGTAGATACACATAAACTTATACTGCTGAAGAAATTAGCTATTCGTGTCTAAAAGGTTATCCTACCTTTTTAGAAGCAGAGGGTCTTTTCTCATAGGCTTTCTGTGGAAAGAGAAATTGCGACAGTCAGAGGAAAGAGATCTGGAAACTGTTCTTTAAAAGAAAAAAAAAAGAAGGAGGAAAAGAAGAAAAGAAGAAAGTTCCAGTTCCTGCCTGGTATAACTCATCTGACTTCAGTGGGGCTGTCCCAGGGTAGATTCATCCCTCTGTCTTTGCCAAAAAGAGAACAACAGGAGCCAACCAAAGGCATCTGCTTTTGCATTTCCTCAGTGAATCCGTTCATTATACTCTCATGATAGAGAAGCTGTAAACAAAGGCACTTCATGATGTTGCATTGTGCTATCCATAATTACATTGTATGTGCTTCATCAGTATACATGCTTCAGGGCACACTGCAAAAGCTTTTTATGTATTCAGGACTCTTTCTGAGAGGGTGGGTTAGATGAAGACAGGGAAGAGCTAACAGTTAAAACAGAAAAGACAAATCTAACAGTTACTTAGGAGTTCAGCACAAAAGGGAGGAGAGGAGGCTTTATAGACACACACTGCATAACAAAAATCGTGAAGTAAAATTCCTGCCTAGCATTATCCCAGTTAGTTTGTATGCTTTAATCCTTTCACTTACCCTTTCTCTTTAAGATTACAAGCCCTCTAAAACAGTAATCATGTTTATATAGTGCTACCACATTAAAACCTCTATCTGGATGGGGACTCAGAAGAATTTTTGTAAAACAAAAAGTTCAGTTTGGAAGCTCTCTGAGGCTAACTTTATTCAAATGGCCCAACCATGCTCCGACTTCAGAGTGATACTAAGTCAGTTGTAACTCCCTTACTTGAGAGCATTAGAAAGTTCTAGGGTCAGATCATAAGTGATTCTTAAATTCTTTATTGCTTAGCAGAGTATCTTAGAGTGATTGGCAGCATATGGTGCAAGTCATTTTGTGTCAGAGAAGAAATTCTGTTCATCTTGCAAGCATTTAGTGCTCCCACTAACGCTGTCTTGGATGTAATAAAGTCCAGCAAGAATATAGCACTTCCGCTGAGAGCTTTGCCAGAATCTGCCACCAGGACATGTATAATCCACACCCTGTTTAGAAGTATTTGTGTTTGAAAAGAACTTTAAAAAAATCCTTAGATAACTAACACCCAGATGGGCAGGGGAGGCAAGATTTCGCGGGCTGGAAGCTGAGGCTGGTCTGGGAAGAGAAGCACCAACAGAGGTAGCAAGCAAGGGTGAATGCAGGGGTTGGTGGAGAGACAGTGTTTGGTGGCAAATCATGCCTTGTATTACTTGTACATATGACTTATTCTGCTGCAAAATCACAAGCTTAGGTTTATTTGGTTTTTAATAGAAGTAATTCTCAGGAAGTGAAAAGAGATAATAGAATGTGGCCTATGTCAAAACACACTAAAAATGGCACTCAACAATGTCAAATTATTTTGAATGTTGAATGCTAGGTTTCACTGTGAACTACAGAACAAAACAGTTTCAAAGTACATATATCAAAGTAGCATTTGGATAGTTTAACAGCAAAATGAAAGATTTCTAAACTGTGCTATCCCACTTTTTTAAAAAAATTACTCTATATCCCAAGGTTTCCCCTATAATTGTCAAATACTCCTCTGCTACAGACCATAAAAGGAAAAGTTCAGACAGCTCTTTTCTGAACACTTGTTACATAAAAGTTAAGACTGTCAGGCTTGTGTTACTTGAAAAGTCTGTATAGATGAACAATTACAACCAAACAGTAGCTCCTTCCTCTGGAAAGGACTGGACATACACATGTTGCCTTAGTCACTGCTCGTGTTAATGGAGACAAGGAATTGGAAAGCAGCCAGTGACGACCGTGTCAAAGTGACAGGGAAAGTAACCTACCCGTTTCTCACTAGTATACCAGAGCCAAAAACTCTGCCTCACCTGAGCCCCAGGGTTTAGCACCTTACATACAGAGCACATCCCAGGAATTCTCTAACAGGAGCTGGCTCTGAAGGAAGTGATTACATGGCAACGCTTTAAAAACTTGCCATAAGAGCTATGGACTTACCTCCAATGTTATAATTTAAAAGGTGCTTGTGTTTATTTCCCAGTCATCTTATTCATGAACTTGCCCTTCACAGAGAGGAAAGACAGCCAGAAAAGGGCATGAACAGACATTACCATGTCAGATAACTCCCAGCCAAGGCATATTCATTCCATGAAATTTCAGAAAGGTTGGAGACTTGCTCAGCTGGAGTTTCAAATGTAACAGAGAGGAAAGGATAACCAATGTAGCAAAATAATAATATGCAACTACTTTGCAGCAAAATATAGTCACTCAATAACAGCTTTTGTAAAAGTCTTCCCTGCATTTATAACAAGAACTTATTATAGTATTATTAATAACATCTTACCTAGCTATTCAACCCCACAGATGTCAGTGTCTTTTACAAAGAGAAGACCATCATTTGCTCATTTTGCATTATCTAAGGTTTGACCCTGCCATCATGGCAGGTAGCCATATTGTGACTACACAAAAAATCCATGAGAGCTGCAGGAACCAACATGTGGCTTCTGCAAGAAACTTTCCCCAGACCTTGCACTCACAGAACAGAACTCAGAAACCATTTAGACTTACGGGAAGGAGTCTACTCCAAGAGCTCAAAAATTCTTTAAGGATTAATTTTTTAAAAAATTTCTTTTTTAAAAAATTCCTTTGGACCAATTAAACCATAAGTACTTACGAAGAGTTCCAGTGTGCACCGTTTGGAATTAGTTCACCTTTCTCCAGAGCCTTTTTGTAGCCTCAGGAGTGAGTTTGTTTTGAACAAAACTGCCTGTGGAAAACTGGATGAGACCCACATGTTGCCTCATCAACTTTGAAGACAGACGGATGTGTCTGTAATGACCATTTAGCTGAACTGGAACCTAAGTCATCCATCTAAGACAAGGACAAAATGCTCACCATTTTTGTGCACTACTAAGATGGCACAGCTAGATGTATTCTCCAAGTACTAAACCACTGAAAAGTACAGCAAGCTCTGTTCAGAAGGCTTTAAGCAAAAGCTTCACTCTGGGCAACTCTAGGTCTGGGCTGCAAGGAAGGATGAAATGCAAAGCTGCATGCAGCCAGGGTGCTGCGTTTCAAGTGGTTTGGGATCAAACCTATCCTGATTTGCACCCAAACCATATACCATTTCAGGCTTGCTTGAAACTTAGCCAACTGTTGCTGAAGTGTTCACAAACGTTAGTGAACTTGCCCTGAACTTTGCATTGGAAATGAAAAAATAAAATAAAACTTTCAAGCTGAATGTTCTGCCTTAAGATGTTTTGCCCATCTCTGATACCAATGTTTTATAAAAAAAGTAATTGGTGTTCTATTCTACACAGTGATCCCAAAACTCATTCCTCATACACTCCTCCTTGGATTTCCTTTTCTATATATCTAAGGACTTCTCCCACCTCATCAGCTCATGGAAACTATGATCTTTAAGATGAGGAAGAAGAACTCCAGCTACAGAAACACTCTAGGCTATGCATAATTCTTTCACTCACAGGAGTAAAATCCCTCCATCCCAGAAAGTTTACTTAAGTAATGATAACAGCACACTAAAGGTTTTCCAAGGCCAAATGAAAAGTTATTTTCAATTTTTAAAGAAAGTCATAAAATAATAAGGAAGAACTTTGAAAAGTGATCATAGTCCTGTCAGTGGTAGCAATTCCAAGTTTAGATTCACATATTCCATTATGTGCCTTTATTTATTAACCTGCTACAAATATAACCCTTTGCTATTCACCATAAGTTATGGCAGCTTTCAATCTTCCCAGAAGCAAGTGCCCCACAGTTCTTCTGGATGACTTCACATTCTTCTCAATGTGATACTTCCCCTCAGTTTTAGCATCCCCTTTTTAACAAACCCACTTAAAACCTCTGTCTCAGAACAAGTTTAAAGGCTTGGGGAGCTTTAAGAAGAATTGCAAAGCAGATTGTAAAGATGAGGAGAAGGGAGCGTGAAACGTCTGTTACTATATGCAACCCTGGAACCTCCAACCGTTTAAATAAACAGCATTCAATTTAAGGGAAAATCAGTTTGTCCCTGAATAATGAAGCTTACTGAAACTTGTCCTAGAACAGTCTTCAAGACTATCCACTTTTCTCCATGCTCATTTTTAACCCATTCTAATTGCCAGCTACTTTTTCTTATGTAACTCCCTACCTTTTACAAAGAATTATTATTTTTGTAGTGGCAGTATTAAATCATTTCAAAAATTAGCTTATACAAACCTCACTCTGATGTTCTGAAAATGAAAAAGAAAAAAAACCCAACCATCACTACTAACTTCTAAACCATTTCACATCACCAAGAATTGCATATTTGAAAACAAATGAAGTTACCAGATTCCTGAAAAATACATTTTTGATTCTGCACACTTCTGTGTCTATATGCCATTGCATAGTCAGTTCTTGAGTTTTGCACTTAACTGAAACAACTGGCAAGTAAAAATAGTTCCTGTGTCTAACCTTTTCTTTTTTCATCTGATGATAATTCGCTCCTGCTGTTGCTCAAGGAAAGTGCAAAGTGATAGCAGGATCAAACACAATATGTAAATAACCATGGGTCACTGAAGTTTTTCCTTTGATCTACTGAAACAATAATTTCTCTCTGATAATTTAACAGAATCTTTCCTGAATATTTTCATATTTGGTGTATATTTTACAACACAGGTCCCGACCTTGTTTAGGTAGGTTTGGTTTTCTCAGAAAGAATTTCTGACAGCTAGTAAGGATGTGATGGAGTACAGTCCCATGCTCTTGTGGCAGTAACAGTGTAAGGAAATTCCAGCTGACCAACATCCATGCCTGTTTCTGTGCTGTTTGTGGGACTGTGCTCTGAAACATGGCACTTCCATGGAAGTGAAAATTAACCAGGGCAAGCAGGAGAGAGATGAGGTTTTCAGACATGTCCATACCTTGACTTGTTTCATTGTGTGTCCAACTAAGAGTAATGTTGCTACAGGTGTGTGCGCTGGGGCAAGAGAGAGATTAATAAACAAGCAGTTAGGGATTGGAACTTCTCAAGGCATGAGCCCCACCAAAAAAAGCACTTAAAAGCCAAAAACAGTTGCAAAAGTTTCTCAGAAATGTCCTACCATTTTTTTATTTACACAGCTCTAAAATAAACCAGAACACTCAAATGTTCTATCAATTTTAGATGGTTTTTAACTTACGAATTGCAGGTGCCATTCAAATTCCAGTTCTTACCTCCTGCTAACAAGTAGGCCTTCTCCCTTTCCATCTGTTGTTTGTCTATAATGCAGTGATAGCTACAGGCCACTTCCCAAATTGGAGACTTGCTATACAAGGCACATAGGCACATACTTTCTCCCAAAGATCTGTGTACTTCCTGATGGGAATAAGCAAGTATTCCCTATAAGATGAAGAACTGATGGAGAGATGAAGCAGTTTATCCAAGGCCCTATTAGGAGCTTCGAGCAGAAACAGGAGTGAACACAGATATTCAGTATCTTCACACAGGGTTGTACACATTTCTAAATCTGGAAAGGATGTGGAAGGACCTCCTGTGGATCTCCTGTGAAAAGAGATCTGGAAAATCTACTATACTGGAAGTATAAAGCTGGATTGAGCACATACAGCAAGGCAGTGTTGTTGGGATGCACGCTGACCCACAGTGTAGGTTTCTGGAGTTCAGGGTTTGCACAAACATTGGCTCCAGCCAGGCTGCTGTTCCCCTGGGGATCCATGTTAGTGGTCCCCAACACAAACAAACACCAATCCCACACAGGATTTCTGAACATAAGACAATGAAGTCACAGGTGCCATCCTCTTAGGGTTGACAGGTATTTGGAAGTAAACAGAATGAAAAAGAGCACACGTCCATGAAAACAAAGATCTATGTAGAGCCCTAGTTTCAGTAAGACTGGAAATACTGTGAGATCACACCGGGATTATTTTTTTGTTGTTGCTGCTACCACATGTTGCCATCCTCACCTCGCTAACAAAGAGATGCTCAAGCTAAGACACTTTCTAAAGTGTACTGATGTGCTGAAGGAAACTGTGGCAATTCAACAGGCAGTTGTCTTCTCAGGAGAGTGGCAAACCCAGATTTTCTGGACAATGTGAAACATTCCACCATTTAAAGCCACTAAAGAAGTTCCCAGAATGTCTTGTGTGCAGATTTGCTCTGGGAGCCTTTGTCCTGCTTCCAGCAGCTTAAATGCACATTTATTTTTTTTTTTTTAAGGCTTTCCCTTGCTTCTAATGCATTTTGCTGATGTCAGTTCCCCTGCACTCTCTCTCTGCTGGGCATCCTGGCTGGTTATTTATGTGGGATGTGAAATGAAAGCCTGCACTTTTCAAATGAACACTGCTATACTCATGCCATTTAAAATTTTTGTTTGGACTAAGCAAAGAACAAAAGTCATCCAGCAGCTATTATAATCAGCCTCTTTTACAAGTTGATCCAAGCTCTAAAACAGTTGCAGATGATTGACAATTCCAAGGATGAAAGATTCATTGTTTGAGAACTTTCCATTGCAAACTGATATTTCAGTTTTCCTCTGCAGTTATAGCACCTGAAAACTTTTGTTTGCTTGTTTTTAAATCAGACCCTCGTGCAGTCACTTGCCTTCAGGAGCTGGGACTTCAAGGGAAAAATTCTAATTTGAAAACTTTAACTGCCAACATTATGAAAGCTATTCTCTCCTAAGCATTGACATTAATATTTCTTCCATATTCTAGTTTATCACCCACGCGCTTCTCACCACACCTTAAGGTCCCAGTCTCTTTTTCAGCAGAGAGACTGGCTACCAAACTGTACTAGGGTTGTCCATTTTGCTAATGGGATTACAGCAAATAATACCTAAAAAATCTCACTTATTCATATGGAAACAACATTAATCCCTTCTGCCTGCCCCACCCCATAACTTTCTGTCTGAGCACAAAAGCTATCTGTCTGCTTTGGCAGCAGGGAAATATTTTAAAATGTTTCCAAATACTAGGAGGTTTTTTCTCCCCCATTCTTTTCAATTTAGCTCTGCAGGAACACAGAGACAAAAAGTATAACAAAGACTATGACATTCTCTCTCATGTAATTAATACAGGACATTTATATTGCTTTCTGGGGAATAACATCAAATATAATGACCAGGAAAAGGTGAAGCAAATACAGAAGGAGTTATAAAGCTGTATCTTTTATGCTGTTAATTTTGTGTCTCATACAATGCCACCATAGTGTGTTTATTAAACATTATATATATTAATTTTAGTAACTAACTTTGCAACACAACTTACTAGCAAAATTATCCAGATGATGTCCAAGGGATAGATTCATATCACCTGTACAATATGAATGGATGTAATACTGACCTTGTCTCAGTGGGTCTCGCTTATACTAACGTGGAGAGTCAGCTGGAATGGCTAAAGAAAACAGCAATACTGACTTCAGTTTATGTTAATGCACCTGGACATAAGAACAGTGGTTCAAGGTGGCAGATTCACATCCTGTTGTACTGCCCCTGTGGCAGGAACAGAATCCTCTGGCAGAGGGTGGATAGGAGAATGTGGAGTGGTAAATCTGGACAGACATTTCTTGAAAATCTGCCAGTGAACTTGTGTTTGTGCTCAGAGCTTGCACCTGAACTATGGTAAATAATTGTTCTTGATTCCTCCATTACCTGGAAGTTCTTTAAACCCCAACACTACAATCTCATTTATTGCTTAAGGATACCAAAGGTGAGCTACCAAGGTTTATCCTGCCATTTTCTTTTGCTAGAATCAAAAGGACAGTCCACTTATAATGACCATAATCAAAATTATCCTATTTTCTCTAATCTACAAATAAATCCACTGATTCTGTCCAAAAGCAAAGCTGAGAATTAAAGAATAAAACCTGCTTTTGACTAAGGAAGAAATGTAATATATCTATTAAAACTCAAAGCAAAGGAATAGCTTGCTTTTGTTTTTAATTATCCATACATCACTTTTAATTATCCATATGTCACTTTTAATTACCCATACATCAAATTTACAGGAATTGGGCTAGTATTATTGAAGAACAGCTTTTTCACACTGAGACCCATTCTTCCTCAGTGCAAATGCAAGTTTCTAAATACATCAGAGTCAAGTGTGTGGAACAAATACATTTGTTGATATTTGGAAGTTTAAATCTTATTTCACTCCTTGTTCCTGAATGGCAGAGAGACCTAGCTAACTTTTAAAACTGCCCTGCCCAAGCATTTTTGTGGTTATTTATATATTGAGCTATCTGGCAACATCTTATGCAAGGTTTGTTTTTATTATGCAGCTGTAACTCCACAAATTCTTCAGTATTTGCCAATTTTTATCCAGTTTTGTAAATAATCATACTTGGAGCACCGTACTTGAAGCATCAAGTGAGAGGTTTTATCTCTGTCCAACACCAGCTCTGCTTTTCTTCCAACAGAAAATACCAGGATGAGAAAAAAAAATATAGCACCCTCTTAAATGTCTGTAATAATCAGAAACTTTCTAGGAAGAGCACCAAATATTCCAATGTGCACAAGAAGTAATTTGTTCTCAGTCATCTATTTACAGGGTCTTAATCTATCTTGTGTATTCAGTAGTCATGCAAGATTTCAGTCAATTTTTTTTTTAACTTAATCATGAAGTCACAATTCAGCAACAAAGTTCTGCTCTGATTCATGAGCTCCAGTGCTGCAGAAGTCTGCAGGTTCATTGCAGGAATTGGGCCTAAATTAATAACATAAAGAAAATAATTCAGCTTGGATTAATAGTGTTTTTTGAGAACTGTGATAGCTGGAAAAGACAGTTCAACGGAAAGGTAGCTACTGAACACAAACATACATTCCCTCGCACAAATGAAGGTGTGGGAATTTTAAGAGAATACGGCCGTAAAAAAGGGACATGTCTGGCTTTTCCAGTGATCATTCCCCGGGCTTTATAAAGAATGTTTCAGAATTATTCTGCAATCAGTCTTTCACAGCCTGCACTTTCTGAACACACTGGTTGTAGCTCAGAGCTGGATCCAGGAGATGGCTTCATGAATACTAAAGGTACTGGAAAAATTTCAGTACTTGGACTTTTGGAGTGGGGAAAGATGAAGTCAAACTCCCTAGCACATGCTGAATGATTTACACTGCCCATAAAGAACTGAATCTCTGCCCAGAATGTGAAAAAAATCTGAACCAAGCTCACTGTCAGGTTCAATACATTCCAGTTTTCCCTCCACTGTTTTCCATTTCCATTTCTTTGTCTCTCTACAGCACTTGGTCCTACCCAGCACTTTAAGTACTATTCCAATATAAATAGGCTGCTTTAATATTTCTGGCCCAAATTTCTGCCCAGAAAATTTGGGCATAAATTAAAGGAAAAATTAATCAGAAATATTTCCCCTGAACAAAATAAGCTCCATAGAACAGCTTACGATGTTTTAGGAGCTAAAAGTGTATCTAATCAGACTGTTCACCCTAGCAGCTTGACCCTAAATAAAATATTGGCAGTTTTGACCAAATAAGTGAAAGGAGATTGAGTATTCTGGCTGAAATATCTGAGACAGGTTAAAAAGTCAGCGTTCCAAGGGAAGGAGGGAGGGAATATTTAGGGCTTCCTGGAAAACATCCCTCTTTATTTGTCTCAAGTTGCATTTCTTAAAAATCTTGGCTTTTACTCTGAAGACTGAAGGCTAACAGTAAGCTTCAGTGGAGTTCCATTAACAGCCAAATAAAAAGCACTTTACTGAGAAACCATGTATTTCTGTAAGCAGCTGAACCAACATAGTCCGGTTTCCTACAGACCTGCAGTTCTCCAGTGTGGAAATGCAAACATTTTACAATGTTTCTGATGCTTAATAAGGGATAAATTTATGCAGGAGCCCTTCCCTCAGGAGGGGTATTAGCTAAGTCTCTGCTTCCACTCCCTGATTACCTACTTCTGCCCCCAATGTGAACACTTAACTTCTACCTCACTGAAATTTTGCTGAGATTGACCAGAGTGTTCAAAAGCTATTAGGGTGGAGTTATAGATACAGCAAGATCATGTAAGTGTTATCAAATAACTAAAAAAACCTAATGTAATTTCCAACAAACACTTATGTTAAGGTAGCTGGAAAACAACTGTGAATGAAGCCAGCCAGTTCCCACTGCAATATTTTCATTTTTTGATCCAACGGCCACCTACCAGGGCAGGGAGGATGGTCCACTGGTTAAGCTCGTCTCACACTCTGTATATCAAGGTTCAGCTCCCTCCTCTGCCAAAATCTTTCTGTGACAACAGTGTTATGTTGGGAACAAACTAAAAAAAAGAGAGAGAAACCCCAAACTGGGTTTTCCAGACCCAATTTTCTGGTGCTTAAAACTTATAATACTTAAGGGTTCTCAGCGGAGTACCTGGAGAGTGTTAAAAACAGAGCATCAGCTTGTTTGGCAGGAAACAGTCATATCTAACCACTATAAAATAGTGACAACAACATTTATCTGAAACCTCTTTCCCCCTTCACTAGACAGCTTTCTTAAGGATTGTCATTTGGAACCCAAAGAGAGATCCCTCTCCTGAAGCAATTACCTACATTTTTATCTTCCAACCTGCTGTCTATAGATCCTGGGATGAGAAAAAAGATATGGAATACATAAGTGACATCTGCAAAAGGGGCCACATTTTCGCTTAAGATATTTTAGAAGACAGCAAATAAGAAAAGGCTAAAAATTGCCTCCTGCATCCATTTTTCCCTCAAATGGATGGCAAAAGCAGCAGCTAGTGCCTCCACACTTCCTTGTGATCACATCCTAATGACTAGAAAATTCATTCATAGTATAGGAAAACTAGGCTACTCTTTCCCCTCAAAAGGGATTCATCCCATACTGTTGAACAGGCTGCCCTTACCACTGCCACATACACAGAGAAAAATAATCCAGCCCTACAATGTTTATAATCAGAAGTAAAAATCAAAATTAAAGAAAAAAAATAAAGCAATTTTGTTATCCCTTTTACAGACAATGAGCTCAGCAAAGGAGAGTAAGATTATGAATAGAGAGTAATAACTCAGTTGCATAGCTGAGAATTAAGCTCTTATGCCCTAAACCATAGGATAATGATTTAAATACATTTATATTTCATTTCGGATTAATTCTGGCAGGTTTATGTAGAATGTACAAGTTCATAGTGTACAAGGTGTTATGCAGCAACAGCAGTTGAAGCTCCTTAGAACCAAGTACTCAAAAGTATGCACACAGACAAGAAATTAGATTACAGACCTGCCTCACCGTTATTTTGCCCTTTGTATGGATTTTAGACTGTTAAAAGAATACCAGGTGAGCTGCCAGAAAATGCTTAAGGTATAGTAAGTAGCAGGGAAATCACATGCATTAACCAACTGGTTTTGATAATCAGAGGTACTGTGTGTTGTAGAAGAAAGAATCAATTCAACTAAATTTATGTTAAATCTGAATTAAAGCCTGCTTTTATTCTGAAGGGGTTTTGTTTTTTATTCTCTTTCACATAAGCTTAGCGTATTAACTATTGCCTGTTTTGAAAAGTTAGTTCAACCTGAATTCAGTATGGAACAGGATATCCATCTCCCTTTGTGGCTACCTTTTGTTTCAAAGTGTTTCAGAACTCTTTATTTTAACAATTTTTTTAAGCTAGAAATGTATCAGCTTATTTAAATCAATATAAATCATTCTTACACAAAAAAAGGGGATTGCCTACAGGAGAATTTATTAAATTAATCATTTTTTTCTAAAAGTTTTCTCAAGTTTATAAAGCTGATTGTTTCTTTGTGAGCAAGTACCTTTGAACACAATACAGGTTAGCAGCCACATACTGGAAAATAAAGAGATTATTTATGATGGGAAGGACTAACATTAATAGAATGAGGAGAGACTGTTTAGCAGGTGAGAAACCAGACACCAATCTGTGTGTACTCTCATGCAGTTTGACACAAGAAATTTAGTTACAACATAATCGAAGTCCACCTGTGTGCAACAGCAATACATGTAATAAGAATGTCAGGGAAGCAGTGCTCAAGTCTGAGATCTGGCAGCAGAACTGCCCTCACAAGGTTTGCAACTCAACCTTATAGATCAAAGGGGTTTAATTATAAGGGCTACTGGGTGCAAAACCTGTTAGCCAAAGAGAATTTCACCATTTCATGAAACAGCTTGAAAACAACTACCTTTGATAAAATAGAGATTAGAAAAGCTCCATCTACAGACAAGCTGTAATGTTTAGCCAAATGCATCTTTGTACAGAAGCAAAAAGCTTAACTTGTTCACAGGCATCTATAAATGAGTACCTAACTGTCCTTTCTTTGCAACTGTACAGTATTCATAAATGAGGCTTGAAAAGGAGAATTAGCTAAAGTGGAGAAGTGGCATGTCGAACTTCTAGTTCTTCAAAGTCTTTTCTCTCATCCCAACAAGTTGTGGCGACCCCTAAAAACTGAAGCCTACCGTGAGGACACATGAGCAAGAAGTTTCCCAGATGGCAACCTGCATAAGACTGGGTGGGATATGTGACTCTCTCCACATGACTTACAGAGAGGTCACGTAACTCTATTTCCCCTTTTGAGGTAGCATTGGTAACAAGTTAGAGGAAGCTCCTGATATTTTCCAAGTCATAAGCACTTGGAGCCCTATCTGTAGCCAAGAACTGGAATAATTTTTAAGTACTCAGGCTGTTACAAAGGGTGCCTCGGCAACATGGCAGCACCATTTCACTGCTGCTGGCCTTCCCTCCCCTCCCACTAGGGCAGACTTGCTACATTCTGCCAAGCTGCAGAACCTGAGAAAAATCAACACTGTGCTACTTTTGTTCTTGTGAGGGAGGAGGAGGAAAAAATTAGCACTTTTTGAATGGATCAGGACTTGGAAGAGACTGAAGACTTGGAAGGGTGTCAGGGAATAAGAAAATGAGGTCTCAAACGCAAACAGTCTTTAAGAAAGCTCAGCAATAAAGAAGCATTAATACATTATTAGATGTTGCTATAACAAAGAGGTTTCGTTATCCTCTCAGCTTAGCCAGCGCATTGTAAGGTTCTCAGAGAGCTTTCTGAAGAAATTTGTAATTTTAACAGAAGCTACATTGCCTCTTCTCTCTCTACTTTCATGCAGCATGAATTGTTTCTTTCCAACTCGAAGAACTTATATGCCCTCTGCAAATATAATGCTCTATACAAGCAGATACAATCACAGACAGAAGCACTTCTCCCAGCTTATGTATTTTAATAACTCTTCCTGTCATTTAAGAAATAATATCCACACAGAAATAGAGCAACCAGAGCATACTTCAGACATATGCATCTAAAAAAAAGTATTGAATGATACTGTGTAATTTATGGTTTAGTCCACGTGGAGAACTTTGTATAGGTATGGGCTTACTTGGAGAAAAAGCTGAGCAAGCATTACGCCTCCTCTGTTACACACTGTCAGTTCCAGCTTCCCTGCATGGTAGTGACACTTCATGTTTTACCTTGCATCAAGCCATAGCTTCTTTGTAATAGTCCAACCCCAAACATTTTATTTGCCACTTGTCAGGTTTAAAAACAACCATTTATCCTAAAGGATAATGTGCGCACAAGACCATTGTGTGCATGCCACTCAGTGTTTCATGCACACATCACAATTAATCACAAAGATCTATGCATTGGCAGTGAATCCAAGGTACTGAAGTTGTTGCACACACCCAAACCGACTACTAGATGTACACCCACTAGCTCTGGCTCATTCTGTAACATAGGTATGACTCTTAAAACCTATAAATTCAATGGTTGCAATTAGGTCAAACCACCACAAACCCAATCAAACCAATTAGAAACCAGACAAGGTGCAACCTTCCCAACCCTGGATCAGCACTCTGCAAAACCATCAGGAAGTGTGTATTGCCCCAGCAGCCTGCCTCACATGATGGCTCTGACCTGTTGTTCTGACATCTGCCCCAGGGCTGTTTACTCCCCCCACATAGCCATATGGATTCCTACCCCTTTCAGTCAACCTCACAAGAGATCCCTGCAGTAAGCAAGCAGAAAGACTACAAAGAAAAGTCATATGAAAGAGTCTGTATCTGCCCCCTAATGCAAGGAATTGGCACCACATGATAAACCCTACTCATAGACAAAAGCAAAGGCACTACAAATATGAAATGCATATGGAAACAAAGCTATCTAGCAATCTAACAGATAAAACTGTTAGTACTGTTCTGGTTACATTTTTATGTTACAGTTTTGCATAGCTATGCTGGCAAAAAAATGATGTAGCTACTGCCACACATGTAGAGGTGCCTGTAGGAGAGGGCTTGTTGCTGCTGAGGCACCATATGGCCCCACACCTGTGGTCTCCACCCCGTCATTATCATGTATTTCCTATCTGTCACACACTTCAGAAGAAAAAGCGGCCAGCAAATGTTGCTTTGACACTTGTTTTGATTTATCTGGTGATCAACAAAATGCCTACGAGTGTAAGACTTGAATGTAATAACACAGAGGCAAAGGAACACATATAACACATTCTAAATTTACTAATATAGCATTGTTATGCATAAAACACCATCATTTTAAGCTCAAGTGTCTCAGTGCTGCTCTGCTTAAATAGTAAATCTATCACTTTTGTAGAACTGAATGTTTCCTTACTTGGATCTGAATATTAAAGCAGCTTTCTGCAAGGTGAAATGGAATGAACTATAGCAAATATTACTGGCCCAATGCCTTGTTTCTTCTCTACCCAGTAACATACTAGGCAAAAGTATTTTAATTAGATGTGCCCAGGTCACATTTAAAATACATCCCACCACAGCGTCAAAACTGATTCCCCATTATATTTGACAAAATGTTCCAAACCCCCAATCCTTTACTTTCGTGATGTTCTCACTCTTGAGACTAAAATACATTCTGTTGCTTCTCCAACACAAGAGATGAATGTGAATCAATGAAGAGCACTACAAGAAATCACATTGAAATTAACCTAAAATAATCTTCAATCCCTTGCAGCTACATAACAGTACACAGAGATAAACTGGTTAGCAATTACTAGTGTCTTTGCTTTGTATAGTACTCCATTAGTAGCACCTACAAGTTTTCCCCTGTTGGATCACAGTTTCTGGTACAGTGTCAATATTTACAATGCTCCTTTTAGTAATAAGCCATGAAGATAACTGTAGGGTACATATTAATGGATTATCAAATGCTTCAGCAGAGACTTAGATCAATTTTTCTTTTAAGTACATAGGAAGTTAACTAAAAGTCTCAAATATTTGTACTAAAATTTCTTACCTTGCAGAGCTTCAGCAACAGCCAGCATATCAGGTACACTGTCAGAGTGAATTTTGCTTTCATATATCTTTCAGGCAAATAGGTATGGTACATTTGTACCAAATCCAGCTCTTTACGGACCACACTACCGTCAGCATTATTAATATCATCTTCCCCACCCTCTTGCCTTCCTTCTTCCTCTTCTGTTGATGCACCCAAACATTTATTGAACTCCATTTTAAAAATTCCCCCCCTGCTCCTCTCTCCACAAAGCCCTGATCTTTCCAGAGACGACTCTGGAAACTTTTTATTTCATATTAGTAATGATATCCGCCAATCCTCCAGAAGGATATAGTCTTGTCTTTAAGCCAACCCAAAAAGTTAAGACTATGGTAGAACAAACTTTCTTTAAACTACATTGGCTCTTTGCCTTTCTCTTATTGAACATCCTCTTGCAAATGTGTGTACAGCTACAAGATAAATATAGCACCAGCTAGCCTTGTCATACAGCACAAGAATACTCCTGCCGTTGCCAAGAGAGAAGAGAAAGATTCCATTTATTTAAAGAGCAAGTTGCCGACATCAGTACTCCCTTGTTCATTCAGAGGAGGGAAAAAAGATGAACAATCTGTTATCTTTGAAAACCTTTTTTTTATGCCAACTGTGCTTCCTCCGAACAAATCCCAATTCTGTAAAAAAAAATTATGTTCTTACGGAGGAGGGTTTTTTTAATTCCAGAGACTTCCAGCCACAGTAATTCATTGTCTGTTATATCACAGATGCCAAGCTTGTGAAGGCTACAAAATTCAAAAGAATAAATGAGGTCTTGCAAATGGACTATAGCCAAGACATTTTGAAATAAAAAATAGCCCTTCCATAGGCCAAAATATGAAGAAAATATGCAAGAGATTAACTAAGCAATTTTTAGCTAAAGATTAAGCAGCTTATCTGTGCCTTGTGAGAGCTTAAATTTGTATGTTAAGAACAATTTTGAAGACCTTTAGCCTACAGTTAGAAAAGACCTACAGGTTTAGGTTTAATTGTATCAGCTATGAGAATTCAATGGCATCAACCACTAAAATACATAATTTTAATCAATAGGATTAATATTAATGGTAACTTCATGCAAAAAGTTATGCTTTCTTCAAACTATTTCCTCCCACACGGGGATATTAAAGTAAAGGAAAAGATCACTATGGTTTGCTGAAAAACTGATCAAGAGCTCCAATATCTTGAAACATTGCCCTTTTTAACATATGGAGGATCTAATATCCAGAGATTCCATCACCTTGAACCACTCTTAAGCATCAGACATGGCAGTTATTCATTAAATGCTTAACATCCAATTCTATGATCTTCAATGATATTAAATACCAACTTGACCTAATCTCAATGATTTTCATAGGACTACCTATGACATGTATTGTTAGAATGGATGTTTCAGAATATAAAAGATAAAAACAAGCTGCTACACCCCCATATGCATATGAAATGCAGAAAACCTACCACACTTCTTTTTGATATATTTTGCAAGGTGTCTGGCTCACCTGGTTCCTCTGATGGGTACAGCTGCCACTACTTCCCTCTCTTTTCATGTCCACACAGATTTGAGAAAGAGAAAACACAATAAATTACAGAGCCAAACCTTCCTGTGATAGCTTGCTGAACATGATTTCTATTCCTGCAGGCAATCCTGAGTACAGATGTTGAAGGCAACCTGGCTCAAGCAATTGCAAAGGAGCTGGATAGCATCCCAGTGTTCACTCCTCCAAGCCATAACCCTCTGCTGCCAACAACATGTGCCTGCAATTCCCACAAGATGCTTACTCTGATATGACACAACTTTTGAGTAATCTTCAACAGCAGTACCTACCTTTTTCCCACCCGCAGCTGATCAGGGTACCACTTATTGAGCTTCAAATGTCAGAGGCAGCTACCATAGCCTTTATGTAGTAGTCTCCTCTGTTCAGGGGCAAGCTAGGTCTCCTCACTCCTGAGCTTAAAAGCAAGCTAGATCACGTGCAGGAAAGTTTCACAACTCTTGCCTGCTGTCTTGTCCCTAGAGGTGAGTAGCCTGCTATCTTTGTTCAAAAGCAATTGTGGCTATGCCAAAAGCCTGTATCACTATTACTGCCAATTTTAAACACAGTTAAAGGAGACTTGTCATAGACTATGACAGGGAAGAAGAAGTCAAACCAAATAAATGTCAAGAAGCAAATAACTGAGCTAGCTTACAGACTTGGAGAACACTGTCAGCTGAACTTAAAATTACAACTGCATACATTACTAAGGTACTTTCATAGAATCATAGAATGCCCTGAGTTGGAAGGGACCCACAAGGATCATTGAGTCCGACTCCTGACCCTGCATAGGACAACCCCAAAATTCACACCATGTGTCTGAAAGCATTGTCCAAGTGCTTCTTGACTATTGTCAGGCTTGGTGCCATGACTGCCTCCCTGGGGAGCCTGTTCCAGTGCTCCACCACTCTCTGGGTGAAGAACTTTTTCCTAATATCGAACCTAAACCTCCCCAGCACATCTTCCTGCCATTCCCTCAGGTCCTATTATTGGTTACCAGAGAGAAGAGATCAGCACCTGCCCCTCCTCCTCCTCCCCTTGTGAGGAAGCTGTAGACCGCAATGAGGTCTCCCCTCTTTCTCCTCTTCTCCAGGTTGAACAAACCAAGTGACTTTAGCTGCTCCTTATACAGCTTCCCCTCTAAACCCTTCACCAACTTCATGGCCCTCCTCTGGACACTCTCTAGTAGCTTTATATCCTTAATATACTGTGGTGCCCAAAACTGCACACAGCACTCGAGGTGAGGCCACACCAGCACGGAGTACAGCAGGACAATCACCTCCCTTGACTGGCTGTAATACAGTGCTTGATGCACCCCAGGACACAGTTGGCCCTCTTGGCTGCCAGGGCACACTGTTGGCGCATGTTTAACTTGCCATTGACCGGAAACTCCCAGGTCACTCTCTGCAGAGCTGCTCTCCAGCCTCTCATTCCCCAGTCTGTATGTACATCCACCAGGGTTGTCGTGCCCCAGGTGCAAAATCCATCACTTGCCCTTGTTTAACTTCATACGGTTGGTGATTGCCCAGCTCTCTAGTTTGTCTAGATCTCTCTGCAGGGCCTCTCTGCCCTCAAGAGTGTCAACACCTCCTCCCAGTTTTGTGTCGTCAGCAAACTTAATTAGTATTCCTTCCAGTCCTGCATCCAAGTCATTTATGAAGACATTGAAGAGTACCAGCCCCAAGACAGATGCCTGTGGAACCCCGCTAGTGACCGGCCACCAGCCTGATATAACCCCATTTACTATAACCCTTTGAGCACGACCCATCAGCCAATTGCTCACCCATTGCAGTATGTGTTTATCCAGCTGTACGCTGGACATTTTGTCCAGGAGAATACTCTGAGACATGGTATCGAAAGCTTTACTGAAATCCAAAAAGATCACATCGACTGGCTTTCCTTGGTCAGCTAGGTGGGTAACCTTGTCATAGAAGGAAATTAAGTTTGTTAAGTAGGACTTTGCCCTCATGAACCCGTTCTGGCTGGGACCAATGACTACATTGTCTTTCAGGTGTTTTTCAATAACTCCCAGAATAATCTTCTCCATAATTTTGCCAGGCACAGAAGTGAGACTGACAGGCCTGTAGTTACTGGGGTCATCCCTGTTGCCCTTCTTGAAGATTGGGACACAACGTTTGCCAGATTCCAGTCAACTGGGACCTCTCCAGATTCCCAAGAACATTGAAAAATCATTGAGAGAGGTCTCACTATGACATCATCCAGGTCTTTAAGTACCCTCAGATGAATCTCATCAGGCCACATCGACTTATAGGGATCCAGCTGGAGCAGCAAGTCTAGCACTAGTTCAGGGTTGACTGGGAGTTTATTATCCGCACAGTCATGGTTCTCTAGCCCAGGGTTCTGGGTGTCCCAGCATACTTTCTGTACTTTTTGGTCCTTTCTGTTCATCTGCTCCCAGAAGGACATGACATTGTCACAAACTGGCAAAGTCATATTATTTTCATCTTTCTGTTGCCTCCCAATTCTTTGACCACTAAGGAGCTTCTACATGACATATTTTTACCCATAATATTTCTTCTCTAAGCCTTGTTATTTATGACATGAATAACAACATGTGAACCAACAAAGTCCAATGAAATGGTAGTTAAAATAAGATCCACTCACACCCTTCAGACAGCCAACACTCCGAACATTTCTATCCTGAACAGAAGCCATGATAGCAGGTATCAGCAATTTTAGGAAAATACATCATAGAGATTTGCATCAAGCCTTAAAGCTCCTTGATGTGGAGTTCTTACACTTTGCTGTAGTTAATATGGTCATTTTCAGCTTGTTCAGATAAGGGCTAAGTGGATGCCTTGGGATTTACATCAAAAGAATCTAGCCCTGCACTATCATACTGTACACACTTAATCTTCAGCTTTAAAATACCTGTGCAGGTAGAGGTGTATTTCTGTGTTATGTCATATCTGATTAGATGTCTTCTCTCACTTTCCCAGGGAGAGAGCTTTTTATGACTAAGCTGTAGGAGTGCCTATGTTGGAATTTTAAAAGCAGCCTTAAAGCACTAGGGTCCTCTTGAATATGCACATTACAAACTGAAAACTACCTACTGAAGTCTTTAAATGGTTCTAAGTCCTGAATTCCTTCCAAAGTTTCAACACCCTTTTAAAAGTATAAAATCCCTTTATTCCTCATAATAATTTCCTGTTGCCTCAAACAGTGATAATATCACTTCTCTAGTCTCATTTTCTATCCCTGAGCAGGCCAGCTCCTTTACCTACAAAACCCTTTCAGGAATTTCCAACATGAAACAAAATCAGAATGACTTGTAGAAAGTGAAATAAAAAGCAGTCTGCATGCAGTGCCCAGATACTGGTTTTGCTTGTTTTCATAAAGTCCAGTATCTGAAACGGCTTCAAAGTCTTAAAGTGAAACAAATTTCCCAAATAGTAACTTTTTGTTCTAACTTGATGAGAAATCAATGCGATTATGAAGAATTAATTTCAGTGCCCCACTGTGATAGGTAATTTTCCCTCCACAGCCTGTAGTCACAAGTCCAATTTATGTTTTGTGTTGGACTATTGATTCATACTGGAGACAGCTTTTCTGGCCAGATATGATTACCATGCAGCCCACTTTCTTCAGTACAAAGTGTACCGTAGAAGAGTGGGTCCAGGTTTTTTGTTTTGCTATCAAATTAAAAATTACTCATAGCAGAAGCATGATATTATGCTCCAGAGGAGTGCATGTAAGCTCCTGGCAGGTCATACCCAGTTACCTACTCAGTTCTGCCCAGCTGCTTACAAGAGCTCTAGACAGGACTTTGCTTTCCCATCCCAAGATTCAAAACAACCAACCCTTCCCCCCAAAAAAAAACTCCAAACAAACCCCAAACCGATCCACAGTCTTTATTTCTGTTATGCTTACCACCACCTCATTTTCCCATGTGTTTCTAAGCATATTATAAGACGGCTTTCTGCAAACCAGGCTCAGAAAGTAACTTCAATAATTCTCAAGCTGGTGTTTTTGCTGCCATGCTTGGGCAACATATCCCTGACCTGCTAATACATTCAGTATTACTGTAGCATTCAGTAACTACAGTCTGAGGTATTTAAGACATCAAACACATTTGTCATCGAGATTGTCACAATGCCATATTAAAAAGTAACTAGAGGCCGTATAGAGGAAGCTGAGAAATTTCAGAGGAAGAATGGGATTTTTGAAGGGCAAGCTGCTGTGAGCTAATGAATTGATATGAGAGATAACAAACAGAATTTGCAGGCACAAGATAACATGATGTAATGCAGTTGAGAACCTGTTCCAGTTATGAAGGACTAATTGGTAACAGTACTGGAATGACTTCTTAAGTTAGGTGATGAGATAAACCAGTGTCACACAATGCGTGAACTGAATTGTTTAAATCTTACGCTTCGCTTGCCAGATTGTACAGTGATACCTTCATGAAGTGGAGAAGAGAACACTCAGCACTGACACTACACCTTCTACCTTCAAAGGCTCCAGCAATTTTACTTAACTAAATCTTAGAGCCCTGGGAATGCAGTTAACCTTGATTTTACCCAGAAGACTGCTCAACTCTGATATTCTCCCAGAGGGCCCAGATAGCTTAATCTTGTGGTTGTGTATCATATTAAAGCTCCAGTTCAGAATGGTTTACAGTAAATATCTAGTTGCATGAAGTACAATTTGAGTTGATATGTATATACTCTCTATATGTTTACACTGCTTCCCATATGTATGTACCTTATATAAGCAGGTTGTAGATCAGTAATTGATGGTCACAGGCTTTACTAATGTGCAGTCAAAAGGGCCACTGAAATGGCAATAAAGAGCATCTTAAACTCCTATAAACTGTTTAGAATCTATATAAGTAAAATCTTCAAATGGGGTCTGATTTCAGTCCTATCATGACTCATTACTCCTTCTATCAGACTTATTTCTAGCAACAACAGTAGCAATCAGACATTTTTAAGCTAGCACTAATATTAATGGTGCCTAGAAGATCTGCAAAAAATAACTATTTAAATCATGCCGCCTCCCACTGCAAGTTATTCTATCATTAACACCACATGGATTTTTCTACTTGTTTGCATTTTTTTTTTAACTGAAAGAACCTTTTGCTTTCATTGTTATGGCATTGGTACAGAGGAAAGACTAGAACAAATCATTACAGGATGAGACAGCTCAGGACCTGAAACAAAACATGAACCTGCCTCTTCCTCATGGAGACTTCACTTTTTTACTAACCACCAGAGTATTGCCCTTTCCTGTTCACAGTCAGTGACCAGCCCCAAGTACCCAGTGACCACAAGTCAAGCTTCAGAATTGTGAGAGTAATGCTTCCCCCCACCACCACCAGAAGGGAGTTTCTTGAATCCATATTTAAAAGCATTTTATGATTGCTCCCAAGATTTCCTCCAGGACTGTGGTGGTTAGAAATCTGTTTAAAATGAGAACCCTGGCTCCTCATAAATTGCTTGACTATGGACAGGGAGGCATTAAGACAGATAACGTTTTTTGGAGATACGAGTTTTATCAAGAGTGAAGAGCACTGGTCCTCCATATCCCTTCCAGTATTTCTGCAGCTAGGAAGTACTCTCTCATGACTCTTTTAAGACTCCAGGACCTGCCATCCTCTGGTCTTGCCCTAGTCCCCTCTCCCATTTCATTAATGAAACTTAATATGCCTCAAGGAAACAGGATGGAGCTAACCTACTGGAAAGCTGCTGCCTTCCGTGCCTTTCTCACTGCCTTTTGCTAAAAGATCACAATTTTGCTTTGTTGCATTTGTCTTACTCAAAACTCTGGTGCTTCTAGCCCTACAAATAGCATCTTGGCTACCAGAAATCCTACAGGGAACTACAGGGCCCTGAGCAGAATTCTTCAGCTGTTTTAGCAATCCCCCAAAATAGGCCAGGACACATTCTTCTGATTGTTCTGAACCTGCTGGCAATCCTCCATTATTCAGCATCTAAGAAGACAGAAAAGCCTCCCTAATCTGCACAGCAATCAAGGGATGCACTGTAGCAACTAGGTTTCTTGCAGTATTTGATGGACTGTTTCCATCTGGCTGGACTATTTCCCAGCATACTGCTCTGAGCTTTGTAACACCTCCTATTTATTCACAAATGCACTGCAGTATTTAGAGCCATCTCTTGCATGAGTTAGTCATTGCTGGGTGGCCATCCATTAAAACCTCCACTGGGATATAAACAGCAGACACATGTCTGCATTGGAACTGAAGGTGTGACTACAGCACACATAAACACACCCAAGTTACTGCTAGTGAACTGGCTTGCGTGGCAATGGCAGTAAAGCTAGGGACTTCAGCTTAGGCTGTACAAAAAAACCGAGGAGCTTTGAAATTCACTTGGCAGCCAGCATGCATGCAATTATGTCATCATTATCAGTGAGAGAAAAGCCAGGACGGGCAGACCTCTACCCACTACGTTCTGAGGAATACACAGCCTTTGTGCATGTTGCAGCAGCATTTTGCCTCATATTAAGGGAAGAAACTGAAAAACATAAGGCTTTCTCATATGAAGGCCTGTAAGTGAAAGGATTCAGAACTTGAGTTTAGCTAAATGTAGATGGCCAAAAATGTAGTGTTTATGTGAACCACACAGACCACAAGAGCCTCAAAAAAAAAAAGAAAAAAAAAAAAGAAAAAAAAAAAAGAAAAAAAAAAAAGAAGCAGGATACAGATATCTTTTGAGAGAAAGCAACTTTTTTTTAGCATACTCTCTGACATGTGCTGCTTGGGACAGCTATGTCCCAAGAATAGGAGCTCACTGTATTCTCAGACATCTGGTTCTTGTCACAGCAAGTTCGGAGAGGTGCGAAACTGAAAAGTGTGTGCGCTTAAAGTTAACTGGGCTCCTCTGATCATCAAGGAAGTTCAGCTCAGGTTTCAACCAGCAGCTTTCGGTTTGTCATGAAAGAGACTATTCTAGTTATAGCAGGATGTAAACAGCCTGTGTGAGCATTACTCTTCTTTGGGAGACCTCTGGCCACCTGCTTGAGCATTCATCCTCACTCCTAGCTTGTTAGAAGTGCCCTGGGATTTGGTGAGGAGGAGTGGCAGTAAACACATGTTTTGTTCTCTCTTTTAGATAGCCTTCAAATCTTTGCTATATACCCCAGGAGAGAGGTGAAAAAGCTAGTAGGTTTCCACAAATGTTACTGTGGCTCTACCCGAGAGCCTCACCCCATTTTACCTCAGGGTCTCCCAACCTGCCCCACCCCGAGCTGCACCACAGCCCTCACACTCCAACCCTGGGCACACTGGAGCAGGGCACTGAAGTTTGCTGGCAGGTCCCCAGGGCTGTCTGGGAAAAAATGTACCCCCACAGATGCCACCTGCACCCCAAGAGCCTTACCCCAGCCCAGCGCTGTGCCCCTCATGGGGCCTTTCAGAACAATCGCCCTCTGCCTTCCTGACGGGTCTCCGTGAAGCCTCCAGAGGGGTCTCTGAAGGGACCCACGCTCCCCGGTGATGGCCAGGGAAGAGCCCAGTCCTCTCCCTCCACCACCACCTCCGCCGGGCCGCCCCAGCCCGCGGCCTGGCTCTCCACAGCGAGGCGGGAGGCTGGACTGTCAGCTGCAGCTTCTGCAGCCCCTGCATGCTCCCTTGAGGGCCGGCTGGGAATGGCAGGTGGGCACCCTCCGGCCTCTCACAGCCCTCACCAGCCAAGGGGTCGCAGCCCCCGTTTCTCCGGCTTCCCTCCCAGCGCAGCCCCGCGGCGGGCAGGACCCTCGAGCCGCTCCCGCTCCGCCGAGGGTGCTGAGGAGACGCTGCCACAGCCCCGCGCGTCCCACCCCCGCGGCCGTTCCCGCCGGCGGCGGGTGGGCAGCTGGCAGGGCAAATTCCCCCGCAGCGGCCCGCTTCGCTGCCCCGTCCTTTGGGGACGTCGACGGGGGCGAACGTGGGCCGCTGAGGTGCCGCCGCCGCCGCCGGCGGGCGGGAGCAGCGGGCCCGTGGGACGACCGACGTGAGAGGTGGGCGGTTACAGGAGCGGTAAAGACACGGTTTTTTGGTGCAAGGCTGATGCTGAGAGACCTTAGGAACTGGTGGGTGCCTTACGGGAACATCCCTGCGGCGCAGCTGGCTGCAGCAGGGTAGCAAACTCTCTGGCGTTGGTGTCGTTCTCTACAGCTATGCAAAGCCCCTCACGTTGCTGCGTTTAAACCACGTGAGGGCAAGGCATGTGCTTGCTAGCACTTGCTAGTTAATCGGTGCAGCGATAAAAGTTGAAATCTGAGGCATAACGAGCTGCTCATCTGAAAGTAATCGAGGCTGTTTGTTTGTAATGGTGTGTGTCAGGGATTGAAGCTCATTTGTGTCTCACAGGTGAGTGCTCCATGGGCTGAACTCATGCGAGGAGCCCCAGGAGCTGGCACAACAGAGAGCAGAGCAGGTGCCTGCAGCTGTCTGGTGAGCACATCAGCACTCTGCTTCTGCTCAGAGTCTGGTCTGCCTGTGCCCTGCTGCCATCAACACCCATAGCCACGCAGAATATACATAAGACTGTTGTGGGTTGTTATCTGGCACATCCCTGGTGCATCACCAACACACAAGTTTCCTGGTGTTCTGCTTATTTCTGTAATCACAGCAATATGCCTTTCTTTGTTCCATATGGTATTAAGACACGTGCTCCTTTTTATTGTATCGTCAACTGGATTGTGGCCCTCTCATTTGTGTTATCATGCCTGTCGTTACCTTCTTCATTTTTTAAGATGATGAGGGTTCTCAGCTCCTGCTAAAGGCCCACTGATAGGAATGTGTGGTTTAGTACTTTCTCCGATTACTGTTGCATTTCAGGTTGTACCAGCTTTTAGCATATTGGTGTTGCATCACAGAATGATTTGCCTTTTTCCTTCCCTTTCTGCAATTTTCTTCTCAAGAGCATTAATGCATGGATACAATTCTATTAATATTAAGCAAGCTGTTGCTTTCAAAAGCCCTTGTAATTGAGTAACAGATGCTTATGGCTGAATCCATTTAAATACTCAATATAAGACTAAAGTTACTATTCAGGGACGTGGTTAGCATCTTGAGTACTCATCAACATTCGAGTGGAAATGCTGTGGTGATCAGCACCACACAGAGTCAGTTTGGAGTTCTCAGGTTAGAAAATATACTATAATGCTATAGAAGTTCAGGTGGCACTTGCACTGTATGTCTGGATGTAAATGAATCTGAAACTATGGTAGAATATGGATTAACAATAGTTTTATAGTAGTGTAACAGTTTTCTTCTAAATAGTTTATTTGTGGTAACAAAGGAACTTTTCCGCTAGCTCTTATTGCATTGTATTAAAGTATAAAGCTATAAATATATTTAAAACATGGCTACAGAAAACTAAATTGAGAAGTGTGTTTTATCAACTTAAAAAATGATGCATCTTTATCTTGCTGAAGTTTTGAAGTATTTCTAAATATCCTTTTACTTAAATGGTTTCCCACAGTTAGAAAGACAAGGCAAATATAATGTGCATCTATACTTAACTAGTGTTAAGCTTCAAACTGTAGTCTGTGCTCTCTTATGCCAGGTTTAACTCTCAATTTATTTTCTTTATTTCTCAGACAGTTAAGACTTACGAAGTTGAGACACTTTAAGATGTGCCTGGAAATTAGCACTTTCTTCAAGGAGTCGACCAACTGATTTATAAAGCATGCTGCAAAAGGTACAGATGAGCTTTTGTTAAACAGTTAGATCAGGACTAATTCTTCAGAGAGGCTGGAACTTCCCTTCTTCTTAAACATGGCACTTCTCAAAGCAGTAAGTGCCTATGTTTAGAAACTATCCACTTTCCAAATGGCATACACTTGATAATCTACTAACTTCCTCAGAATAAGATTACAGTAGGTAGTATTTTGATCTCAGTATTCTGATTCTCCCAGTACTGATTGATTGATAAGCCAGGTTCTTCCACACAGAGGAGAATTAGAGGAATAGTGAATTTTGGTTCCTCAAGCCTCATATATAGGCGAGGGATTTAAAAAAAAAAAATTCTTCATAAGCAGTAGGGTTTTTTTGCTGAAAAACAAATTTGCAGTGCTGGAAATAGTGATTCATTAATGTCATGTAAAGCAATAAAGCAGTGTTGATCGGAGACCAAACATAACACAGAATCCAAGTGACTTTAGTATGTGACATAGAATATGGTAACTAAAATATAATACATAAAGCATATGTACATCAGATATGACATATGAAAAATAGTTAATAAAATATGTTAAACAGCATATAAATGCATGTATCTTAGTTACAGAATAAATCATATATGTATTGAAAATTTTATTAATGTGCTACTCAGATTTTTAAATGGTACCTGCTTCAGATTTCTTCCCTATTCTTGAACTTAACAAGTTTGCACTACCCCTCTTTTATGTGCATGTACACCCTCATTATGCATGTGTATGTATATGTACCATGCACATACGTTGTCCAAGAGTACCACTGGTTTGTATCCTTTTCATTACGTAGAAGCTGGAATATGTGACATTGTTCGCTCTTAAATATCCCTCCATTTACCTGCAACTTCATTGTGCAGCCTGTGCATTTGCCGCAAAGCTAAGCATTTACAATATCTTGCCACCAAACACTCCAACTTATTTTGAACAATTAAATACTGTAAGTGAAGCAAAATGTTACTCAACTATTTGTTGCTAAGTTCACATCACTTATATTTGACTGGAATACCTGAAAGCCATTTTAATACTTTGCTTTTGGAAGGGACACTTACCTGACAGTTCATGTGGTTCTGATATTTCTTCCTACTTTTTTTCCAGGCATTTTTACTAGCATGAGATTATTAACACTCCAGTTCTGTAAAGTGGTGAATGCTCTCTCCATTCAAAGCAGGAAGTGGGGTTTTATTAAGGGTATTCAGGTACCTGTTCTATGTCCTGGGAGTTCCCAAAACACCTCTGAAACTCTAGAAAACTTCATTAAAAGAAGGAATGTCAAGGATTGATGTCTCTAGCAGAATATAACTTTTTAAAAAGAATTTTTCTACATTTCAGTGAACCATCAGAAGGGAAAAAAATCTTTTTTATTCTTTGGAGATTATCTTTAGCACAAAGATATTGTTCTTTTAATTATTATTCTGATTGTGTGGACATAACCGGTCACTGCTTCTATTCTTGTAAAAACAAGACATTAAATAGATGAGCAGTTTCACAGAAGCTGATCTGAAATTCTGTAGCCACAAAAGTCTGTGCAAAGTTTTTAATAATTTATCTTAAATTTTTGTATTATCTATTTAAAAGTTAAAAAGCCATCTAACACCAAAGGGGAATGTCAGGATGTTAGGCTGAAAACAGGTGGAAGGAACTTGTTCTCACAGCTACACACTGCATGAGAAATTGAATATTCAAATATATGGGTTAATTTCACCAGCATGTTCTCATTTCTTAAGGAGGTGTTTCTCATGTAATATAACAAGTTTAATCTAAAGATTTTCCTCCGAACTAGTTTACAGCCAATCTTGGTAAACCTCTTATTCAATATGATTCTGAGGAGGTAGATTTTCTGTTAGTTCTTTAAACGGAGAATGATTAAGCCCTGAAAATTTTTGAGCTTCCCCCAACATTGTACTAGCAGTCATGCAATTCCATGGGGAGAACTAGAATAGACTACCCACAGGCATTTTTTCCATGGTGTGTAATGCAGATCCACAGTTGTTCTCTTGGCAGCATGGGCTGAACCCAGGACGTTTGAATCTCAGAGCGCAATACACTTATTTCTAGAACTAGATGTGTCCATAAGCTCAAAGGCTGCAGGTGGCTCATAAATCTACATGCCTCCCTACTTCCCCAACAGAAGTCTGTGCATGTGGAACTGTGGGCTATGTGTGTCAACGCTGGGCCTGCATAAGTCCCTGTCTGCACTCATTCCCTATGGTTTGTATCATAAGGGAACCACTGTCCAGGCACAGACAGTGCCACAAAGCCCAGCTTTAAAGTCTGGGAGGAGAGCAGAAGGTGGCCTACAGAGGGAAGCTGTTTGCTTCTCTCTGCATGAAGGGCAGTGAGCACAAGAGAGGAGATCGGGATACTTTTAATATAAGCAGCAGCAGGGACTGGGTAGCTCTGACAGGTGAGTAGGACTTACAGGGAGAAGAGCAGCAGAAGGAGAAAGAAGGCACCAAACTGGGAAATAAATAATGTTAGACAAATGGTTTGTTGCTCTGTGCCTGTAAGGCAGGAGGAATAATAGTCTCCTTTGGAATATTGTCTCCTTTGCTTTGTGGCAGCAAAGTGAATTTTCTCCTTCTGTTGCCTTTCTTTTCCTCCATAATGTTGGTTACTCAACTTGCAATCCAGGGAAGAGATGAGCAGTATGTTACAGAGTAGGGAAGTTCTGCCTCTCTGTTTCTTTGAGGCTCTGTGTACTTTTACAAGAGACAGTTGGTGAGTGAAGGTAGTGAAGGAGGCTAGTGTAGTAATTACAAAAGGAAAGGGATCACTTTTATGAGGAACAACTAGTTTTTGTACAGACTCTGTCTGTTGCTGAAATGTTAAGCCCTATGTTTTTTTATTGTTATTTGATTAGCCCAAATCTAATGTGTCATTTAGCATTTCAGGAAAGAATGCCTATATGATGAACTTGGCATTTCAGGCTTTTATAGTTTAAATGGCAGATTTTTAGCAGTCCTCAGAGATGTAGTTTTGTGCCATGGAAGAGGGTCTTGGGCACCTATAATCTATATTTTAAGGAGGTACTGGTGGTAAATTGACTGCATTCTGAAAGTTGACTTGTATTAGCAGTCTTGGGATGTTGGAGAGAGAACCTCTCTCTTCTTGGTAATTGTAGAGTAATACTGAGAAAGTGCATATCGTATCTAGGGGATGTGGTTTCATCTTATAGCATCATAGTCTTGATGCATACAGTTTTTAAAAATGCAGACATCATTTAAATGCTGTGGATATATATTATTGCCATTATAAAAGATTTAAGGTAGAAATCATCTTAAATTTAGACATCAAAATTCAGGCATCTAATTGAAGGTATTTGTCCGGGAGCCTTATATTGTAAATATATAGAGAGAATTATTTCCAGAGAGTCTTTCATCAACCTCTGTAGTTATTTGTTGCCTTCTGTTTACTATAGACAAAGTATGGACAGTTACCTTGGCAAATAAAGCTAAATGAGATTAATTCCTTGCCACTTCAGTGAATTTTAGGAATAAGGTTGCCGTGTTCTGTACCAAGGTGTGAGCTCACTGTTGAGCCAGGAAGCAATTATTTTAACCTTGCTTCAGTGCCCAGCCTCATAGGTCCTTCTTCCGCTTTTCCCCAAGACAGCAAAGCTCAGGGCAATCAATCTTGATCATCTGGTTCCATCTACAAAGCACAGTTGGTTTTTTTTCAGTTTATTCTCAGAGTGTAAGGCAGCCAAGACCAAATTCGAACTGGGGTATGACTGTTCTGTTAAACTGACTCCAAGGTTGCCACAAAAAAAAACAAAGCTGGGTTAACAATGTATCCTACCTAGTACTTTGAGACTGGTTTTTAAATTGGAAAAAGAAGGCTTTGTATAAGATAAAGTACAGCTGTTGTCATGGGTATAAACAGCATGTTTTCTCTCCTTTAAAACAGAACCAAGAAGTTATCTTTTTGTTTATGATTTTCAAGTACACATCCTCATCCTATTCACCATTTCTGCTCATGATAAATACATGTCTTTGGACAATATAGGGCATACTATATTATGCTTCCTGATATTTTCATTTGTATGTTTACAAAATATCTTTCCCCAGGCAGTGAATCTTGCCATATTAATGTAATCTGCAGTCTAGAACCTTGTTTCTTTAAGATGGTTAAACAGTTGCCATAAAATATATAAAGTATTTCTGTAAAATTCAAGAAAAATTAGCACAACGGAGAACAATTTTATCACTTTATAACAACTGCCCAAGTGAATGCTGCAGATACCTGCATTTTAAAAATATAGTGGTATTCTCAGTTGTTGTGTGGTCCGATGTGATCGAAACATGCCATCTTTTTTTCTTAAACCTTCTTGTCATGGCATGAATTTTTTCACAAACCCACTGAAGGGTTTTTTGGGGTTGTTTTTTGTTTGGGTTTTGTGGGTTTTTTGTTGTTGTTTTTTTTTTTCCCCAAAAAAGACTGTTAGTTACCACCCATCTGCAGACACAGTTTCAGGGAGGTGTGGTTGTCAGGAACTCCTAACTATATTAATCAGTTAGACTAGCATGATTTTCTGCCACAACATCTCTAGTGGGATCTCTAGAGAGAAATCCTTGTTGATTCTGACATCGATACAACGTCATGGAAATATGTCATGCTATATTACACATGGCGGGGCAGCATCCATATCTACAAGTGGATTCTTCAGCGTTGTACCTGCAATATAAGCATAAACATCTTAAGTGTTCACATATTTATTTCAGGTTTTTACTTAACAATCTATTGCTGAAAAAGTGAACAAAGGAAAATAACTGAAACCAGAAATAGAAACTGGCTTCCACCAGAGTGCAACCAGGGCCAGATTAGCAATGACATAAGAATTTCCTGTTTTGTTGATTCAGAGTAAACACTGTTTCAGTCACAGAATACTGCAGCGCTTAGCACTAAAATCCATCTCTTCCTGGAACTCCAGTAAATCTGTTATTTAATGGGTATCAAGGTATCTACTGCCATAACACACACTGAGAATACTCTTACAGAGCAGAGGGTGAAAAAGCTGTGAACAGTGTCATTGCCTTGAGCTGTGGCATTAGAAATTAAAGGAGGCCCCCCCCAGCCAGATGCCAGGTCTTACTCTCATTTTTTCCCATTTTCAAATGTCAAGTCACAAGCCCCTGTGTACCTCTAAGCTATGTACAGTAGCTCTTTGTGGAGTAGGAAATAGGTCTTCCATGCTGGTGAGGATAAACAAGTACAGAGTAACTTGCCAACTTTGTACCATATGCCATCTGCATCTACCTGAAGTGTCTTTTTAGCAGGAATTTTGTCATTAAGCTTCTGAATTTTCATGAAATAAATAAAGCACTGCCTGCCCAGATCCTTCACCACTCATAAAAATGTGGTTATATCTTTTTCATGATTCTTAGTGATGCAGCTCAGTGGTTTCCCAGCCTTTTTTTCAGAGTGGTGGTGATCTTTGATCATTTCTGTTTGGCTTCAGTATTCCTCCACCAACTGCAGCTATCCCATCATCCCCCCTTCCCAGCCCAGACCTCTCAGCCTTCCTTTTATTTGACGATCTCCTGTTCCCTTCCCATGACATCAGCTGTTGGCTCAGACAGCAGTGACACTAAAACTGAGCAAATAGATTTGGACAGATCAATCTATTCCTCTCTGGTGTCATTCATGTGTCCTCTTCCAGGCCTGGCAGAGTCCTTTTCCAGAGCTCATGTAAGGGACTTACTTGCTTTGTGGGTTAGAAGGCACTGATTTAAAGAAGTCCAGGATTAGATGTTGAATGAGGCAATAGAGGAAAGTATATGCCTACTTTCCCCCCAGACAGTTCTTGCTAAGAAACTGCCTTAGGTACTCCTAAAAAATAATACCAAATCAGCTGGGATGGACCTCTCTGGTGTATTGAGACTTACGAGCTCTTATAGCTGTAATTCAGCTGCACTTTCAATTCCCTTGTGCCAGCTGCTAACCTCTGCCAGCTGTGAGGAGGAAGCAACAGAAATGTGACAGGCAGGCAGAGGAGGGCAGCCTGCCTGATGAACAGGGCAGGGCATTCCCAGGAGGGGACCAAAGTCACCTCTGTATCAGCAGGAGCTCACTCTTAACATGTTCTCAGTGCAAGCTCTTAAGTAAAAAACAGTTATTGCCCTCATACTATCTTTATTTATATTTCAGTTTATATAAAAGGAAGACACCTTTGTACTCTTTCAATACTTGTTATTCTTACTCAGAAACTCATGCTTAGGGTCTCCTGTACACAATCAAGACTGTCAGCTTCCCTAGGCAGTAATATAAATGGCTCCCCAGTTTGTACCCATGTTTAAAGTGGCTGGGAATAGCTGCATTCCTGCCTGCTCCCCTGACCCAGGCACGCTCCCCAAGCTGGGAGGAGGCCTAATCCTTTGAGAATCCCAAACACAAATACTGCAGTGGTATTTGGCAGGCCAGCACAGGAATTTGCGATATTCATAAGCTTACTACAGTTTATTTTCATTGGTCTGTAGACAGTTTTTCCAGGGGTTAAAAGTGACTGATGAACCAATTCGCCCCCTCTAGCACCGTGCAGTACAGCTGCCGGAGCGTGTCAGGTTCCCGGCGGGGTGAGGCAGGATTCCCCGCGGGAGGACAAGCGGCAGGACTGCCAGTGGAGCTCTGACACCTAGTGGCTGATCTCCGCCTTCCAGACCCTGGGTGCGTCACCTCTGCGTGTCTCTGCTATAGCAGTCTTAGGCAGCGGGGTCCTTGCTTCAATGTTTTTACATAATAGATTTACTTCTGTGGGTGGGCTTTGTATGCCATGATTGATGAGACCAGGACGACTGCAGTGTGGAATTTATCAGGTAGATTCCCAAGTTGTGTTGTTCCTAAGGTTTTTTGCTAACAAGCACAGTTTCTTTGCCATGACCGAAGTCATTCAGGATGCTTGCCAAAAATGAGAGGTTTTTGGCACCTGAAAATCCCCATGTAACCTGAATGTTGGCAGTCCCTGAAAAAGCAAAGAGGTTTAACATGTGCCTTGAAAAATTCTACAAACAGCTGCTAAGTGCAAAGACCTTCTTGAGCTGTTTGAATTGCTGTGACCTCCTTCTGTTGAATGTACTCTGCTACGCTCCCAGTGTGCCCCTGTCTTCAGAGAGGTGCTTCTGTCAGCTTGTAATGTAGTTAGCAGATCTCTAAAGTCCCATCTGCTGTAAAAAATCACACTGATGCCCTGTCACCCTGGTGAAAGAAATGTCATATCCATTTTAAAATAAGGTAAGTAAAAGAGTCAGGGTGGTGATTTGCTTATTCAAAAATCCTACGTGTCAGCATCAGAGTTGGTAATGGGATAGGGAAGTTCTTAATGTGCGTCCCGTGCTCTGGGCCCTGGGACATGGTTTTTGACAGCCCAGAAGACAAGGGCTGGAGACAATACAATTGTTCTGGTAGCAACTGTGAGAAATGAGATCTTACCTGATGATCTGAATTGCTATGAACTCAAAAAACTGCCTGTAATCACTGAAAAATCTGAAAACAACTGTGAGCATCTTGGCCTTCACAGGAATACAGAAAAGATTTTGATAGTACAGCATTCCAGTATCCATGTGCCCTGTTTATAGCTGTGTCACCTGGCATAGACTGCCGTGTACATGCTTATGGTCTCAGAAAGTTTAAGCCAGAAGGACTTTATTACATTGCTTGTGCAGTTAACCGATTTCATGAAGCAGTGTGTTGTCGGCTGGTGAGCACAAGGTGGCACAGCAGAGCAGGAGTACCAGTCGGTTGAACAAGAAAGGATTGCAGCAGGGCGGTAGGTCTGGTAGCTGGCTATTCAGGTCCTGATTGTGCCCGGCAGCGCAGGAGGGTTCTGCAGCCTGTAATTTCTGAGGTCGCCATCCTTACTGCTAAATCCAGTTCTCTGGTAGAGTGTCTGACTTTTTAATATGTCCTAGGCAGCTCAGTCATTTCATCAGCAGATTCCCTAGAATTTATGGGCGAATATCAGCTCAGCCTTTACTGGGATTATTTATCAACTCCTTCTAGCAGCTCCCCTTTTATGATACAGTTTTCATGACATCTCAGCTGTACCTGCAAATTAATACTGTGGGACAGTCTTAGTAGTGTCCTGACTCTCAGTTCCTTCCTCCTACAAGCACATTTGAAGATTTTTCTTGTCTCTGGTGTGACTTTTTCTTTTATCAGTTGAATTTCTAAGCATTGTTTTACATGCTTTGAATTTTTATGTTATTTTTCTTTTTGCATCATGCAGTTTTCTAGAGGTTACCTGAGGAACATATTCTAATCTTTTGTTCACTGCAGCAGAACACTGGCCCTTTAAGGCCAGAAGGGGTGTTTTGCAAGATCGGTTGCTCATGTGCCTAAGGAAATCTGTTTAAAAATATTTGATGCAGCCTTTGCTAGAGAGAAGAGTGTCTTGGGAGCTATTAATGTCAGAGGCAAGTTAGAATGTAGGGCCACTGGTCCCTTAAGGGCCTGGGATGAAGAATCTTGTAGTATGGCATTATAAGGTTTCTGCTTCTCCCATCTAGGACAAAGATTTGTCTGTGTTATCAGCCCCAGAACTGAGAGTGATTAGATGAGTGAAGTTAACCATGTATCTGAAGGACTGCCTAACCTAGGAGAAAAGCCTGCTGATTGCAGTTGAAGGGGAACAGGAGGAGGAGGAGATTCTAAATCAAGGAAGTCAGGACTGGAAGCCTAATAACAGCATCAGTTAAGAGATCAGTAGAGACCCCAAAGCTACCCCTCTCCCCCGCCTCCCCCCCTCCCCCCCTCCCCCCCAAAAAAATAAATTTAAGTAGCCTCTGGGAAAGGGAAATTGAGGCAGACTCTTTGCAGGAGCAGTTTCTACTATGAGGGAATGCCCTGAGGCATTCTTTGTCTAGCCTGGCCATTGAATTGCTGTAACCTTGATGTCAAGGTTATTTAATAGCTCTGCTTTAGCATTATCACACAGAGCTAATTGCTCCAGCTGGTTGCGTAAATTAGAAGTTAGCTGGGAATTTTCTGACAGAATGATATTCAGATGGGGAATACACTACATTTCAAAAGTTCAAATATTCTTTGTGAAAATTCAGTTTTACTGGAACAAAAAGATTCTTCCTGGAAAATAAGAAAAATGCCTCACTGCCTGGAAGATTTGCCAATTAGTAAAACAGAATTGACCATAAGCAGCATGCACAAAACAGACAGATAATCTATCTCAGTGGTCTGCCATGGACATATTCAGAAACTCCCTTTCCATGAAGAATATGGTTTTAAAATAATTGCCCAATTTTTTAAAAAATAAAATATTTTGCAGGAAGGGCTTTCATTTCCCAGCCACTACAGTTTCTATGGGCATGGATCATTTCTCAGTAGTGCCTTGAGTGGACTACTGCACACTAAAAAAAAAACAGTACTATGATTTCTATTCAGAAGCACACTTTGTAGGAAACTCCCAATACTACTGGCAATACTAGGTTGGATTTCAGTCCTGCTGAAGACTGACCACCCACATAAAAAGGCTGCAGCTGTGCTGGTGCCCCATGAGGTAAGAGGAACTCTGCGCAAGGGCCAAAGGAGCTTCATGTTATAAACTGGTCCTTTATGTAATATTATATCTCTGAACACTGTGCATTTTTGCTTGCTTGCAGTACTCAGATTCTCAGCCGGAGTCAGAATGAGCTTTAGACAGGCAAGAAATCCAGTGCACACTCCCTGTCCTTCTCCAGCCTTTATATGCCACTCTAGAGATCTTAAGAAGCCAAAGCAATGTTTTCTACGTAGAGAAGAGGTTGGTTCCTCCATAGCTCAAAGGCCAGGACTGTACTACAGATTTTGCTATGACACAGTGATGCACAGATCAGCACAATGGGGTGTGACCTGACAAACAGTAACGTTGCTAGAAGCCACCTGTGTAAAAAACTGACTGGTCACTCCCAGAGAATCAAAAAGTTATACTGTAAAAACTTTTTTTGCTCTTATAAGCTGTATCTGCCTTAGAATGCTGTGCCAGCATAATGTACTGCATAATATTATAATACATAATACCCATGCTGACAAAGCACATTCAGTGTGGACCCAGCCTACCCTGCTAGCCCCTGCTTTCCGCAAGCTACACAACAGAAAAGGCACAGAAAGAAGAAAAAAAAGACAGAGCCTCTTGAACTCTTTCTTGCTGAAGAAACATAGTCGTGTATTAGTAATGTGGTCCCTGATTGTTCTGCAGTTCCGAACAAACTGTTCAGATCAGTTTGTATCTGTCCCCATAATTCAGTGACAAACTGCAAATGTTAGGCAGCCCTGCCTTTCTTAACTGCATCCCATGTAGTTTACCAGAGACTGGTGTTTTCCTCTACCTGCATAACTACATTCTTTCTTTGAATCTTTTCATGTCTGCGGACCCATCCTAAAAAATTTCAGACCAGAAGATGAATTAGTGGAAGTATTTCGTGAGCATGTGAACAAATGGGATTATCACAAGGTCATAAAATAACTGATATATTGTATAGAAATTTATCTTCCTTTTTCTTTTTCTTTTTTTCATCACAAGTGACTTGAATAACATCCTTCTAAAACATTATCTCTGGAAAAATAGCGTCTGAGCTCTATTGTGTTTTCATAAGTACTCAACTGTCCCTGCAAGTTAAAATATCATCACATGCTTAGTGCACTTGATTACAGGCTGTCAGAATTTGTCTAAAATCTCTGATTCCAAAATTTGCAGTTTTGCTGTCTGCAACTTGTCCCCTTCCTCATTGTCTGCTTCACAGCTCACGTTCAACCTCTGAGTCAAGGTCACAGACAGCTTGAAAATCAATTTTCAATCCCTCTGTTACGCCTTCTTCAACCTTATTTCTTTTCTTATCTCTGTTTATGAAAATGCTGCCTGCACAGCCCTATGTCTGATGCACGGGACAAGTTCACATGTGCAAAATCTTTGCCAAATAGGAAGCCTATATTAAAATAGTCTGTAAATAATCTCTTCCTCTAGCTATCATGAGCCTTTCAGATCATTTATATTGGGTAGTCATTTGAATCTTGTCAGTGCTGCATTGTGCTGCTGTTGATTGAAATGGTAATGAATGCAATACAGTCTCTCAAATTCTTCAGTTTTAAAAAAAGGTACTGTTTACAGGCAGTTAGGAGTGTTAAATTGCATCTGTCTCATTGAGAAGTACAAGCTGGCTGTGTCTGCAGGGTACAGTCAGTCTGGACTGCAGCGAATCCTGTGTCATCTTTGTGTTGCACATCTGTGGTAATTTGCTGATTAGCTAGAGTTAGGGTCAGCACACAAGACCCTAGTAATCATTAGTAAGTATCAAACTGGTCTAAGTATGTTTGCAATTACTTTTCCTAAGCCAACTCCTTTTCTTTTTCTGGGTACAGCCCACTATCCTGCAAGCTGCTCCAGTGCTCTTTGACTCAAAATTCTCTCTGTTCTCACATCCAGACTGTGTCTGCACCTGGTCTATTCTGTACATAAAATCCTTTTATCCATATGACTAAGGCTCTAATTCATGTTCTGTTCATTTTGCTTCCGAGGTATCAAAATTTCTCTTTCTTCTGGCCTTGATAAGCATAGTCTTGCCTGTTTGTATCCGCTCAGAATGTTGTGGCAAAGATGGTATTTTTCTGTCTGCTTATACTAACCCAAATACCTGTCACTTTGCATGCTTCCCATCATTTCTCTTACTCTATTCACATCTATCATTTGGTGGTTGATCTCCCTTCCAAGGCTTCAGAAGGCCAATCCTAGTCTACCTAAATATTGATTCATGTTTATGGTTAGTCAACAATACCAGTCTGCATTGTCTCCTTGTTATGTTTCCAAAGAAGAAATTTAATGTTTTGTCCTGTGGGGGCTTCTGGTGTTCCAAAGTCCCTCCCTGAAAATATGATAATACTAGATGACACTTCTGTTTCTGATGGGCTGGCTGGTACCCTCTCATTTTTTCCTTGTACTGTACCATCTGTCTGTATCCATCTGTGGGTGTTTGCTTTGCATTGTCATTTCTAGACATCATTTCTAGCTCTTTGGAGTACAGACCCAAAAACTGGTCTTTGTTTAGGCAGCACTTACCATGAGGGGAGATGGAGGGTAAAGGGGAAGGAAGTCAGGCATCTGGGTCTGGAATATGCAGGCATGGCAGCAGCAGAAGTGATTACATGATAGTTATTCTTTCATTTTGCAAAACTGAAATTGAAATTTACTCTTGCCTGGATATTCTCCATGGTCAAGTAACCTTGATGCTATAGCTTACAAAGTCCTGCTCATTTTTATCTCTTTAAGGCCAATTGTTGTGACACTGTTTTGGTAGTAAGCATATAGATCTATATAATTTTTTGCTAAGCTTCACTAGAATGGAAATCTACATGAAGCAGGGATGTGACACACAGAGGAACAAGCCTAATTTTCCATCTGGAACAATTCCGCATTTAAAATGAATGCTTACTCTCTCAGGAAGAAATGTATTTCACTTCCTCTTATTGAGGAAGGCCAGACAGCAAGATATAGAGCTAGAGAGTAATTGCCAAGTGTTACATACAAATTTATGGGATTCATTTTGAGCCATGATGAAATAAGACAAATGCTTGACTTTTTCTGTCATATAAAGTATTGGGTCATGTAGAGTTTTTAGAGAGGTAAAAATAAAATTGAATCATTTCCAGTGCAGAACTTCTGCTAACTTGTCAACCCTTCAGCAGAGGAATGAGACTGACTGGGGCAGCCTTTCATACTAAGGGAGGAATATTTTATTCCAGGAACTTGTGGAAAGGGTTCGCATCTCTATACCAGAACTCCTCCCTCTGACAGAATGGGAAGGCATGAAAAGATAATAGCAGCTCCTTGATGCCAGGCTCACATACACTGCTTCATGGGAGATGTCTAAAAGTTCATAGGTCTCTAGTGTCAACTCAGAGTTTTCTGTGTTAGCCTTGAGGGGAGACGGTGCCTTTCTGAGCTCAGAGGTTGTGGAGCCCTCATGAAGAGACTTTTCAACACACTAATCTTTTCCGAAGAAGATAACTGTACCATTAGAGAAAATTGCACTCTCAAAGGGAGTTACTAGCAGGTGAAAATGCCTTACTAACAAAGTTCTTGTTTTTCTTGCAAGTGCCTGAATCACACATTGCAGGCAAGGTAGACTGAGGAAGCCATCTGTACCTCTGGGGCTTTAAAAACTGTTGTGGTGTTTGAAGGGCGATTCTCTAAAAATGCCTCTCTGAAAGTAAAGGTAAAGAGACCAGGTAGATTCATTAGATGCCAAGATCTGGTCCAAGCAGTCCAGGTTTGAAGTTTGGTGACAGGTATCCATCCAAACCCGTAAAAATTTTACTGTGAGAGAAACACTGCTGTCATCAGCTCCTTGACCTTTGTCTACAGTGCTCTGGAGAGAGCACCTGTCCCAGCATCTGGATTTGGATTCAGATAGACTAACAGTAACTGCAGGAGAGGCTGAGCTAGGACACGTACTGTATTGCACCTTCAGACAAAGCTGGCTGAAGTGTGTTTGGCATTTAACTCGGACTGCCAAGAACTCCAGGTTCTTTACCAGACAGGGCTGTGAGGGCAGCATTGGCCGTTGGATTTTATCTTTCTGGTCTTCAGCAAAGTCAGGCACTGAGGACCCTACAGTGCAGTTTTCCTTTACAGTCCTGCCAGTCTAATTTGTTTGTTGGCAATAGGAATATTTTCTTTAGTTGACCTTACCACACCTGGTAACTGTGTTTCTAACCACAATTCACACATTTGACCTCCTAACAAAGAGCCTAAGCATTAAAAATGTATGAGACCATGGTGAGGGGGGCAGCTGAATGCCTGCATTAGTGCTGAAGCTGAATTATTGATAGAAAGAGTGATTTTTACTTTACTTTTAGCTATTGAATAATAGATTAAAAGCTGCACAATAGGATTATTTTCATTACTCACGTAAATGACTTGTTCAGTTAAAAAGAGTGAGGAGAACAAATGAAAAGTGCCCTGGGGTGGCAAATATATTAGACATAAAATTTTTATGTTCTAGAGTATTTATTCATTTTGGACATATATTCCAATAAATGTTTTGATTTAACAGGTCTAATAAGGAATGTTTTGTATAATTTAGAAGATAAGATTATACTTGGTTTTCTCTGAATGTAACTATGATGCTATTACCAGATTGACTCATATCTGGACTTTATAATTATTACATTATTGGATCCCTCAGTCTTCCTATGTATGATGTGCCACACTGAGCTGTCACCATCTGTGTAGCCCTAGAGAAATAAGAAGTTTGTTTGATTTTGCTTTTCCTATTTAGTTTGGGTTCAGTAAAAATAATGCCTATTAAATCTTTTCAGAGATTAATAATCTGTTTGGCTTTCTACACTGCCTTTGGCTATCAGATCTCCTGGCTGGTTATAAATGTACCCAGCAAGAATCTTGTTGCAGATTTCTGTTAGTCAATCAACAGCATTGTTACTGAAGGTATTAGATGTCATCATTGCCGTGAATTTTGAATAGACTGTTGCTTTTGCATTTCCACTTGTGATACTCTCCTGCAGGGCTGGATGATGTTGACTTTGAACTGGATAGCTCCTTTTCTATCAGCTTTGAAATTTTTTCAGCACAGACTCAGCAAGTATCTGGTAGGCTGACTGCGTAGCTTTCTACTTATATCCCTTGGCAACAATTTGAAAAATAGGAAGAAAGAGCAAGTTTGCTTTAACTGAAATTATTCAAATTCATTACAGCCTCTATGGAAAAGTGGGACTGCCAAAATAGTGCATTTCATTTCTTCTGTTGGTATTTTCTTATCCAAAGAACCCAAAGTAACACAGCTACCAGTATAACTTCATAGAAGTATCTAAAAATGTTATGTTTCAGTCATGATAGGTATTGATTTAGAACCCACTCAAATCTCTGGAAAAATCTCTCTGGAATTGCAACAGTGTCTGCAAAGTCTGTTGATGGGAGGCATTCCATTTAATACAGCAAATTGCAATTAGATGTATGCAGAATTGTCCCTTTTAGCATCCACACAGGCTTGTTTCCTTACACACTCCTAGCTATTACTGAGTAAGCAATATCTATGCACCTCTCAATGCAACCTTCCTGGATGACAGCCATCAACTATCCAGCTTCAATGCCCATGCATTTTCAGATCATGAGTTCCCTAAAGGGATGCGAGAGTTTGGTAAATTTTGTGATGCTGAAGGCTGTCTGGTAAGAAGAGAAAGTCTCCAATCTGAGTTCACTGTGAGTAGGTTGCTGAGTGACTATCCAAGGGTAAAATAAAAATATGTACCACTGACCTACTTAGTGTTGAAAGTCTCCATATTCCATTATTGATGAGCTGATCTACTTAATGCCCTCCTTGTTGCCTGTAGTTAGTTCAGTGGCAGGATCATTTCATCTATTCCTTCATTTCTGGACTAATGTAATTAGAATTTCCCTGTTTTATAGCCTGATATTCAGACCCAATAGAATATGTACAACTGAAATATATAGGCTGAGTCAGAAGTTTGCTATAGGCTGAGTCAGAATATGCTTTTAAAATCTAAAGTTAGGCACACAAGACTAAATTTTAGTCTGCATGGTCTGATAAGTTCTATAAGGAAAAGCACAGATGATGCTCAAGTCTTGCACTTTGAGTTTGCAGTTTAGAACTGATTCAGTTTGGTAGGGCGTTTTTTAAAAGACAGTTTCTGCAGGATTCTAAAGTGTTGGCATTGTAATTTTGGTTTTTATATTATTAGACAAACTCCAGCAATAGATCATGGGGGTTTTTGTTAAAAAACTCAATTGCCTCTGACAAGCTAAAAAACAAATGGCGATCCTAATAAAACTATGATTTTGTTCTAAGTATTTAATTTTTTTAGTGTATTTTAAAAAGATCTATTTTCAAAACTTGCTTTTAGGTTCAGAGTATGTCATGCAGGTAACTAGAGAGATTAATATAGAGTTACATCCTAACTAGTAAAAGAGACTGTTCACATTGCTGAAGGAGGTGATTTTAATTTTGGAAGCCAACTTCTTTTTTTAACTGTCTGGGTTGAGAATCTGATAAACGTAGCTGTCAGCCATGAGTGATGTGGGGAGGAGGGGAGAAAGAAGTCTTCCTGTGCTATATTTAGCAGTGTTCATGACGTAAAACCAGGAATTGGTCTGTACTGCAGCAAGTTCTTTAAGTTTTTTGACCCTATTATTTAGAACTGACTGTATGGCTATATGGGTTTAACTTAATAGCAGCCTCTTAGACAAACAGGAAGGAAAAACAATGAGTCAGTCTAGGACATACCTTGATAAACACCTCAGGGTAGGAAAAGGGCAAATGCCCAAAGCATTTCCTTTTGGCTTTGTAACATCTAAGTGCCTGCCAGGTTGAATGGCTTGCATTGCCAGTGATGGGGTATAACAGATCACAAGGGCTATGAACTGTGGAACAGATTTTATGTTGAGAGATGAGCTCATTTGCCTTCCTGTTGAAGGGAAATGAGTGTCTCCCACAGACTCCTGTAGAGTGCTAAAGAAGTTAAGCCATCCTTGGCTTTTCTGCTAGATGAAATGCTCATGTGAAGTTAGAAATCCTGCAGACCCTTCTGTGGCTTAACATACTTCTTTTCAGACACCATGCTTTTTTCCTAATGCTAAATGTTAAACACACCATCTCTGTGTGAAGACTGACTGGCAGGTCTTTCTGTTAACAGTTATCACCAGGAGCCTGGTAGAGTGAGCTGCAGATGTTGAATCCAGGCAGATCTGCTTAGATGATGATGGAAAACACTCAAGGTACTCCTAGGGTTAGTGGACCTGCTCTAAAAGCAAGCTCAACCCAGAAGTAAATGAAAAGATGGAAGCACAAGTGCAGCTAAGTTTTCTGCAGTAGCACTTGAGCTGTGCCCAGCACTGCACTGAATGGAGAAGACAGTATTTGTGTGTCATCTTCCCATTCCTCTGTTTCAGCCATTGATGTAGGTTGCTCTGATGCTCTGTTGTTTCAGATCCTATATAGTTCCTCTGCCAACTGGAGAAGGGCCAATATGAATGTGAAACCCAGATATGTTGCCAGTTTTTCATAATACTGTTGAATGCTTTTTCTTAGCCTTCAGGTATTCCCTTTCCACACAGGCAGTCTTTGGAGAGAGGGTCCCTTCAATTTACAGTTCTTAATCAAACCTGAAAATCTGTCCTATGATTTACCACCATCTTGACTGCCCATTAAGGCTGCTCACCCAGTACTTTGTCAGAAAACGTTGAATCACTGACCTGTTTTCATCTCATAACCACACCACAGACTCTTTTGCTGCCCTTCCCCCCAGCGTCCAAAAATTAGGACACAGTCTATTGTAAACTTGCATGTCCATTAAATGATGTGAATGTAGAATGGGTTGGAGTATCAGGAAATTAAGTGTAAGGGTGCCCAACTGCAACACGATCAGCCAAACATGGCATTCTTCTTGCTCCTTACCTTCTGAGGAAGGGAAACACTCCTTGATAAAGGCAGACGATATACAGAGTTATAATTTGTGTTTAGTAAGCATTTGTATTCTTGAAGATGAATTGATAAAAGGCCATTGCATTGTAACAGCAGATGTACACAGTTACGTGGACATCCTGTTTAATTCAAAAAATGAAAAGTGGCTACTTAGACATCATAAATTAATAATTTGTCACATTTTCAAGTTTCCATTTGCATCCGCTTTGGAAAGTCACTTAGTTAGAAGGACACAGTGAGCAGAATTAAGTTTTCTATATTTTATGACTAAAATTTCTAATAAAAAATTGGAGAAGAAAGAAGAGAAAGTGATATCATATGACACATCATATGACACCTTGATCCTATTAGTACATAGCATATTGCTATGCTTTCATGATCTGATGAAAAATGTTAAGATACATCTGTAAGTTGTGTAAGTTTCTAGGATAATAGTCAATATTCATGTGGTATGTATTTACTTCAGAAGGATGACTGTTAGGAATGTGAACATAATCCATGAATGGTCCAAAATTGGTGAAAAGGTAATGATTCATTTTTTCACAAAATACAGGGAGTAATAGGCTGCTGAATATTGATGAGGCCATAGATGTAAAGTATGTAAATTTTTTTTCCATATAATGCAAAATTAAACTGTAGAATTCACTAGCACAGAATCTCATAGAGGTCAAAAGTATGTATTGGTTCAAAATGAGTTTAAATAGGTAATGGAAGATAGCTCAGTTGATTAAATACAATGGCATGAATATTGTTTGCCCTTAGTTTAGATAGCTTAATACCACTGACTGCCCTATTTTCATTCTTTTCCATAAGCATTCTCTCCTGGTCACTACTGGGGAGAAGGTAAATAGGGCTTTCATCTGCTCAGATATGGATGTTTTGGATATTCACATAAATGCAACTGTTTAGTATCAAATCTGTTAATAAAAGTATCCATCCTAAGAATCTATTTCTCTTTGTCATAACTGTCTGTGTATCATAACTGTCTCTGTCTCCCTTCCTCTCTCATTTATGAGAACAGAATTCCTCAGGAAGACTCTTGAATTATGGAAGGTGTAAATTCAGCCTTGTGAAATACTGCAAAAAAATTCTGGAATCTTGTCAGTTCTCTTACAATATTTTATTACAAATTGAGTCTAAGCCTTCATGCCTTGCTATTCTATAAAGCCTGTCGAAGTGAACCAAATTGATACCATGGATCAGATGAGCAGAAGTTTTCAAATTTTCAATTTTGATAAAAACACAAAGATTTTGTGAACGTTTTCAGTTCACTCTCATGGCACAAAAAGCACAAGGCTTCCAGAAATCAGTGAAGGGCATAATTCACTTTATACTCTTAAGTATTTGTATTCATGGAAAAGTGATTAAGAAATAATACCAAGTTATAAATTGTTGGAGAGTTCGGAGTTGCCACTTTGGAAGGTATTTGACAGTGGTGTACAAAACAGAAGGAAATTAGTCCTGCCAGTGATCCCTTCCCATCTTCAGAGACCGTGTTCAAAGAGAGGCCTGAGCCCTTTAAGCAAAATCAAATCCGTTGCTAGCCAGCATTGTTTGGTTTATGATTTTCCCTAACATCAGATTGATCTTTAGCATTCTTCAGTAAAAGGGAGTTCAGCCCATTACCAGTAACAATTTTAAATGTGGAAACCTGCATGAAGAGAGATCAAACAGTAGTCACAGGAAAGTAGAACTGAGTTTTCTTGAAGAAACAGATGTAACACCACTGCCCAATAAGCCGCTTGAGAAATCTCTAATTTTCAGTTGCAGTTGGGGAAATTAATAGTTTTGCTAATTAATGGAAGGGAAATTAGAAATCATACCTGAAAAATTGGCAAAGTATTCTAATAACGAGACTTTACCTATTATCTTCCCAGTACTATAATATGGGAGCTGCATAGGTGAAAAAGCGAAGAAAAAAATTAAAATTACAGCAATGAACGTTCCTGATTTTTTTGATGACACACATATTTTTGTTGTCACTGAGATACTTTTTTCAGGTATTCCCCAAAACCACAAAGAAATATAGTGTGCGCCAGTTTATAACTTAGTAGACATTTTTTCAATTGATTATGCTGCTTTAGATATTTATGTTACCGTAGATGTATGTCTAAGGAACTAAATAACTATTTCCTGTAAAAAGTCAGGAATGTCCTGTCAGAAAGCATACTAAAGCAAGGCTTTCAATGTACATGTCACTTGGTAATAGTTAGGCCCTTAATCAACTTAAGGATTTTCTTCCTGAGTGCTAGAGAAATCTCTCTTCATGGTAGGATTTTTTCTCCACTATGAAATATTTTCTATTGGGCCATTATTCATCACTGTATTGTGGTCATTTTAGTTTTTTATGCCTTTAATTACAACACTAAGTAGATAACTGCGTGATACAATGAGTGATAAATTGCTATTAGGGAAAGTTTGTTGATTTATATTCTTTGGATGATTGCCATATGAGGTTCTTATTAGATAACAGAATACTTTCTATAAATTTCCTGAGCTGAATAAATAAAATAAGGACTGAGGCAACATCACAGTGCCTTCAGGTCAGGTTAAAGGTGAGGTGTGCGCTCTGCTTTGAGGCAAAGAGACATATAGTTACAAGGAGTGCAGATGCACCAGTAGCAGCAGAAGATGGCCTGGAAGTCCCTTCCTGGATACCTTCCAGGGAGTCTTGTGGCTTTGTGTCCAAACAACATACATGGAAAGACAGAGGGAGGTGGAGAATGAGCTATTCTCTCTACAACCTCTTTCCTGGGGACAGCACATAAAGTTAATGCTGCTTCTAGCAATGTTATCTTCAGGCCTGCATCTCTTCCCCTCCTGCAGAAAGGAATCAGTGCTAAGAAAGGTGAAAGAGGCAGCAGAAGCAGAGCAGTAGCACAGAATTGTGAAGAGGTTGAGTCTGATGATTAGAAGTAAGAAAATTTGGTACCACATCCTAATGGAGAGTGCTCAGGGTCTACAATTGCTAAAAGGCAGGGTTTTTTTAAAAGACTATTTCTGCTGAACTGATTTGTTACAGATCAGTGTGGAAGACAGTCTAAAACATATTTAGGAATCCTGTCTTATTTTTCCCCGAACAATAGTTTGGTGCCACAGAGTTGCAAATAAACTCATCTATTCTAAATACATACTATCCCAATTTTTGTTAATTTAAAATAACTTTTAACAGCATTTTTCAAAAGCTTCATGAGTAATTAAAAAAAAAATAAAAGAAGGTTAGTGGTAGTTTACTAAGCCACTAATTCTTATAACTCAACATTAGGAGGTGGCAGTTCATTACTAACAATGCTACTGTTGTCTGAGTCCTTCTAGGCAAAGAACCAGAAAACATTTCCAAGCTAATTGGAAGCTACATGAAGCATTCATTCTTTTAACACATATAGCATCCCATCAGAAATCACAGCGACTAACACTGCATTTATTAATAGAACCAGCTTCAAAGACTAAACAATTCAGCTGATTTGAGCACTGTGATTCCTGGGCCAAGTCTGTGCCCACTCTATCCCACAGACATGCTACCATGAAGAAACTATGAGATGGCTGGGCAGTGAAGCAGATTGTGGAAAGGGGATGTAAAAGGATGGTGCATGGCCTGTGCACCACAGGGAACAGTGCTTTTCAGCAAATCACTGCATGGAGTCAGAGGTGATCAGGGGATTTGCAGTTACAGTTAATGTTCCATGATCCATGGGCAGTTACTCAGATTGTGGATAAAGCAGACTGTACACACAAGGCTAGCTTAGGTGCCTCACAACGTAAATACGTGGAAACATCTGACATTGTGCTCTCCCAGAACGTAGGTTTTTCTGGGTTTCTTAGCTTCGATAGCAGGCCAGCCCAGATGGAAGCTGTTCCATGCAAAAAACTTTTGGTCACAGAATCACAGAATGGTAGGGGTTGGAAGGGACCTCTGGAGGTCATCTCATCAGCACCCCTGCTTGAGCAGGCACACCTAGAGCAGGGGGCACAGGAACACATCCAGGCAGGTTTTGAATGTCTCCAGGGAAGGAGACTCCACAGCCTCCCTGGGCAGCCTGTTCCACTGCTCTGTCACCCTCACAGGAAAGAAGTTTCTTCTCATGTTTAAGTGGAACTTCCTGTGTTCCAATTTGTGCCCATTGCCCCTTGTCCTGTCATTGGACACCTGTGAAAAGAGTCTGGCCCCATCCTCTTGACACCTGCCCTTTAGATATTTATAAGCATTGATAAGATCCCCCTTCAGTGTTCTCTTGTCCATGCTGAACAAACCCAAGTTTCTCAGCCTTTCCTCATAAGGGAGATGCTCCAGTCCCCTCATCACCTTGGTAGATCTTCACTGGGCTTGCTCAAGCAGTTCTCTGTCCTTCTTAAACTGGGGGGCCCAGAACTGGACACAGTACTCCAAGTGTGGTCTCACTAGGGCAGACTAGAGGTGGGGGATAACCTCCCATGACCTGCTGGCCACATTCCTTTTAATGCACCCCAGGATATTGTTGGCCTTCTTAGCCACAAGGGCACATTGCTGGCTCAGGGTCAGCCTGCTGCCCACCAGCACTCCCAGGTCCTTCTCAACAGAGCCACTTTGCAGCAGGTCAGCTCCCAGTCTGTACTGGTGCATGGGGTTGTTTCTCCCCAGGTGCAGGACCCTACACTTGCTCTTGTTGGATTTCATGAGGTTCCCCTCAGCCCAGCTCTCCAGCCTGTCCAGGTCTCGTTGGATGGCAGCACAGCCTTCCTGTGTATCAGCCACTTCTCCCAGCTTGGTATCATCAGTGAACCTGCTGAGGGTACACTCTGTCCCTTCGTCCAGGTCATTGATCAATATATTGAACAGGACTGGACCCAGTAGAGACCCCTGGGGAACACCACTAGTTACAGGCCTCCAACCAGACTCTGCCCCATTGATCATGGCCCTCTGAGCCCTGCCCTTCAGCCAGTTCTGTCCACCTCACTGTCCAGTCATCCAAGCCACACTTCCTTAGCTTGTCTATGAGGATGTTATGTGAGACAGTGTTGAATGCCTTACTGAAGTCAAGGTAAACATCCACTGCTCTCCCTTCGTCGACCCAGCCAGTCACACCATCCTCCTGCAGCGTCCTTCTGAGAGCCCATATTATCTATGTTTTTTTCCACCATCCAGGTCTTCCCAGCCCACTGAAAAGCCGAAATAAAGGAGAGTTGTCAGCACTTGAAGAAACCTATGCCTCATAGGAACACAAAATCCGATGTTGTGTTGACTGGGGAGGACCGATACTGCTTGTGTGTCCTGGACATATGCAGGAAGGAGGTATGTGATCTTGAGAAGCATAACAAAATAAGTGCCTATAGGGTAGCTAAATTGTGCTGATTAGGTTGTTGCCAATGTTTCACCTGTAGGTTTCCCAGATACCAGTACTTCATAAACATTTTCATTGCCCTTTTTAAGATTATACCTGCTGCAACATTCCTTTAACTTCCTTCCTCAGTGTCAACTCAGCACAGTAACTATAGCTCAGTGCAGGAGGTCTGGCCACCACCTCCATTTTGGAATCGTATCAGTGGCTTCTTGAATTGCCAAAAGGGCCATCTGGTATACAACATTCATCCTGCCCAAGCCAAGTGATGCTATCTTGCAGGGGATTGTGTTCCTCCCTTTGTTGATTGCTCATTGCTGGCTTGCTTGGTTCTCAGTACAGGTAAAGTGTAACTCAGCTGTTCTGTTATGGTCGCCTCCTGCCCTTATCCCTCAGGCCTGTTTTGGTGACAGTAGTAAAGTACATAGTCTTAGACGGCATTCCTACAAGAGACTGGTTGTACTTTGCAAGAATTTATCTCTAACCCTTGAAGTATATAACCAGGGTAAAGGTAATGACTTATTCACTCTTGGCTTTCAGCATAAAGTTTTTTATATGTGCTAGATGAAAAATCATAATTGTGGGCTATATCCAGTCAGGTGATTTATGTACATTCATGTGAATTGCCTCATTTTCCATTCCTTCTGGTAGACTGTAAGGTATAATGTTAGATAAAGAAATGGAGTAACTGGTTGGGTTGTTTGTTTTAGGTTTTTTTTGTCAGCGCTGTCTGACAGTGTGGGCAACTTGGACGTTCAATCACCTATCTGCAGAGAAGTCAAAATACAGCTGAGGTCACTCTGGGTTAGGCCAATCATAGTATCCAATAATAGTTACTGCAGTTATAGACCTTTCATTTTTCCTTTAGCAAATAAAAGAAGATAGCATACCTCCTGACATAGGTCACATTTCAGCTCAGGGAAGAATCCTACTCTGCTCGTCTGGGGAGATAGAACACAGCTCAGTGCAGCATGGTTCACATGAGCATACACATGATGGGGATTAGTGAAATTGATTTCTGAGGAAATCCCACAAGTATTAAGAGCAGTATCCTATCAGCTTAAATAAATCAAAATTCCTAATGGTGTTTACTGGTTGTTAGGGCTGAAAATGAACTACAGGATTTGGGCTTGCAAAAATACAGCTTCCCTAAAACACAATTAAGGCATAGAGAGGAACAGCAGAATGGGAGTGGTAGACAGTGGTGACTGATAAGGGGTAGAACCAAGCTGGAAATAAGCTTTTATTGGAAGGTGGACCCTTCCTTCTCTGCTCATGAAATCTAGATTTTTTGGAGGGCTCAGAAGTACACTGCAGAGCAGCAGTTTGTGTTTTGGGTTGCTGGCTTTACTACTGGTGTATAAAACATTAGAACATGGCTAGTCAAAAATTTGAGAAAATAAAGAGAAAAACATACATTTTTCTAAGAAAACAAGCAAAAAGTAGAAAAATGGAAGTAAAGTATGAGCAATCAATACTTAGACTAAATTTTATTCAATTAAATGAATGTTGCCTGGTCTCTGGATTTCTTTTAAAAACCTGCTTCATCTTTGGATTTTTTTTTTAATTTTTCAAAGACTAAACGGCCCTTTAATTAGGTAAGTCTGAAACATTGTGCAATGGAGACTAGTCTTGCTTGGGAAACAATAAGCTGCCCCAGCATTTTATGTTTGTATAGTTTGATGGCTATTTGATTGAACCACTGTGAGCCAAGGGCATTAAAATTTCTATATACACTGATAAGTATCTTTACTATCTTTAATAATAATTTTTATTATTTTGAATTAATTTTAATTTAAATTTAAATTTTATTTTAATATTTAATTTTAAATTTTTAAATTTAAATTTTTAATTTAAATTTTTAAATTTTAAATAATTTTTATTATTTTAAATTAATTTAATTTAAATTTAAATAAAATTATTTTTTTAATTTTATACTATCTTTAATAATAATTCAACTATCTTTAATAATATTAAATGTGTGAGGTTCAGAGGTCAAGGAAGCAATAGAGGCAACTCTTCCTTTTAAGTGTCTGTATATATGTTTGTCTCTATAAAATCTAATAACATAAAGCTTTCACATTTCTATTATTAGCATCATACAGCCTTCAGTCAGCAATAAATGTCATTTTAAAATAAACCTTATTCATTCTTAATTTGCGTTTCAGGGATTGCAGTCATACAGTCTAGCTGTCATCTCCTTTAATAAACACTGAAGGGAAAGCTAGCATAACTTTCTGTAACAGAAAAATTACTTATTAGTTTTATTACAAGATTTTTAAGTAAAACAGCTTTTGAATTGTGAAAAAAATGCTAAGGGCATTTTTAGATTTGTAAGTATGATTCATTAGGTGTTCTGAAATTTTACAGATTATAGTTGAAGGGTACTTTTGAAAGCTGAGATTATTCAAGCACTGTCTTGTTATTGATTGAAGCTTTAAGAGATGTGGGGAAAAAAAAAAAAAAAAAAAAAGGATTTAAATTACAACCCTGCTGTTTCCTGGCATCTTTTTGCTATCTTAGCAGCAAACTACTTCTAAATACCTAATCACTCTTGCAAACTAACCTAACTAACGTTGCCCTGACCAGATAGACTTCCTGTAAAAACATTCAGTTTTTACTTGGGAAGCTGTAAATTTGTGGGTTTTGCAATATGTATTTTGTAGGTGGTTAGACCACCATCTTAATTATAAATGGGTTTCAGGGAGTTGGTTGCTATAGCAACAGTCTACTTAGTGCTTTTTTCAGAGCAAAACCCAACTTGCCTGTATGTTCGAGGGAAGAAAAAATGGATAAGGAAGGGAGATTGAGCTTCTATCTCTTCAAGAGCCACGAATTGCAGCATCCTCTATTTAAAGTATGCAGACAGGAGAGCTGCTCCTTTTCCTCAGTGTTTTTCCTGCCGCTGACAAGCCCCATTGGATGTTTGTGTAAAATAAAACCTTCCCTTATTTCAGAAATGCAGCTGCACCAGGGTTAATTTAGGCTAACACCCAGCTGAGTATTTCCTAAAAATGCAGCTGAAAACAGAGGGCACAATCTCTCTTCAAAAGCTGGAGCTGTGAAAATTTCTCATGCATTGTTTTTATTAGTGTCTCCTGCTGTAAATAAGGCAACATTGCCATCCTTACTGAAGTCAGATGGAATTTGTTTTCCCATTGATTTCTCTGCAAACATCTCTTTGGTTGGGTATCACAGCCCAGAAGCCACCTTGGCTTGATTTTTTCCCCTTTGTTGGCTGTGAGATGGAAAAACATAACAAAGGTGTTGGGAGGGGGGGAACAAAAGTCCTTAATCCTACCTAATCTTGGGTTGTGATTCTCCTAACTCTGTGCCCTTCAGCCACTGTCTGCACCTCTATTAATGTGTCAAAAGCACAGAACCCAAGGCTCAGTTCTGTGGCTGCTGTTGGGAGTTAAACAGAGACTGACTGGCTTTTATGGGCATGGCACTGTGGGTGCTGTGCAAGCCTGTCCTCATAGTGTGATGAGCACTAGATTTCATTTTGTGCATAATCATTTACAACATGCTGCAGGTTAAGTTTCTGCAGAGTTGGCACATTTCCTTCTCAGAATGAACAGGGAGGAGGAGAGAAGCCCATGATAGCAAAGGGCCAGTTCTAAATTATGGCTTTGCTTCCTCTGCGTTGAATTCCTTTCCCAGCTGTTCCCCACTGCTTCAGTCTCAGCCAGTGAGGCGGGGATGCACACGGATCTTATGAGTCTGGGGAGGAGATGGGGAGAATTTTCTGGGAGGGGTACTAAGCTGTGAGGAGGTGTCAGCTTGGCAGGCAGGTGGGAAAGGGCAAGGGCTTTTGAAGAATGTTCAGTCACCAAGAGGGAGCAGAAGGAATGTACAGCATGTGAGAGGAAAGAGTTGAGCCTGTTTGGGGCAAGTTAGAAGGAAAGTTGTCATAAAGGGAAAAAGAGGTATATTTGGAAAGCATATATCACACTTACGGAAGACTAGTAGAGAGGAGGTGGGGCAATACAATCTGCATCTTCCTACCTTGTTGTCCGTTTCAAACAGAAATAAGGACAAAGACAATCTTCCTTTTTCTTGAATTGTCAGTAATCTTCCATGTATCTTGACCTGCAGACTGACAGTTTCCCTTTGGATTATATAATTACCTCAAAGGAGGGGATAGCTGGTGGTGGGAAGACAGAAACTTGCTGGCTGCAATATCACGGTATCACTTGTGCAGTTTTCATTACTGGCTGCCACTACCATTAAGTGCCACAAGATCTTTTAAGCTTTACCTGAATAGGCCTGCCACAATACATGTAGAGAGAGGCCTAGGTTTAATGCCTTACTCCACAGGGAAAATCTAGCATCCAGTACGTTTTTGCTTCTCTCTATCCTGAGCTGTATTGCTGTCCAAGAACTGCGAACACCTTTCTCACCTTCAAACATTGTAAATGAGATGCATGATTCAAATGGCATAAGAAATTTGCCACACCAGATGTGTACAGTCTAGCTGTTCTTGAAGAACTGACAAGGAGAGTTTGCCTTCTGTCAGACCTGATGGGGAACCGTGTTCATTTTGGACATTTCCTTGGAAGAGTGCAGGCTCCCTGTGCTACTGTTCATGAGCACTGGCCGAATGCAACAGTGCTTCATGCCTTTCACTGTGATGGTCAAATTTTTTGCTCTTACTTTAGCCAGCTTTAAAATGTTTTGGTTTAGTTGTTTTGGGGTTTGGTTGCTTTTGTTTCTTTTTGAGAAAAATGCAGGAAATCCACTGGTGCTGAGGATTTCTGTGCTTTCTATCTCCATGAATTATCAGTCTTTATTTACACAGAGACCCCAGACTTACATACTGAAGCATGGCTTCTGCCCTGAACATACAATCACAACAGTGTCCGTAATCTCCCAACTCTTGTCCCACAAAAGGGACAGTGCCTGTTTTGGGGACAAACAGATGTCAGAGAAGGAGGAAATTCAAAAGGAACATTTTGGAAGTTTTACAAAGCAAAATTGATACATATAGCACAATGGACATCAGATTTTAAAAGGCGTTTGAAAGATGCATGCTAAACAAACTAAAGGTTCATAACACAAATTGGAAGGCTTTGAAGTTCATATGCTTAAGTAAGTTTGGAAAAGGGAGCACTAAACCCAGAAATCAAGGAGGAACCACTGTCTAGCTCAGAGTGTGCTGGTTGCCAGAAGATGGGAGGTTGGTTATTTCAAAATTCTCCATTTGCCCTGTTTCTGACACTCCTTTTCCAAGCATCTACTGCAGTCCATTGGCAGAGGTAGGATGCAGAGTTGTTTGGAGGGCTCTGGTTCTGCCCCTCTCTGCGTGTTCTGATGAGGGGAACAGAACTCGAGGTTTTACACTTGAGGTCCAAAAAGCTGAGGCTACCAAGCTTTTCCTCCTACTCTTTTTTACTTGCTGGCTGGTGAGTAGAAATGGCATCAGATCTGTACAGAGCATTCCTGAGCTGAGGATCTGCTTGCATTCAATGTCTCCAAGACTGTACTCCAGATGGGGCAAGGTTCTCTCCTGTTTGAATGAAGAAGCCTGCTCCGTAACTGGATACTAAGCTTCCCCCTTTTTCCCACCCTTATGCTTTCTTGGCCATCACAGCAAAGCAGAAGTAAAGTAGGTTTTCTTCAGAATGGTAACAACTGATTCATCCCTTCGTGTAAACAAATGGGGTGATGTTTGGCTCAGTCCCATGCAGATAATTTTAAGGTCTTCTATAGCCAAAACTTGACTGGTATTTTTGCAGTTAAGTGTCAGGCAAGACACTAAGCCTCTGCATAAGCAGTTAATTTGTTTGCATTCTGCCTTGGCTTCTCCCCATTTCTCATACAAAGGCACTGTGTTTGTTCATATGTCCTGTCACTTAGCCCATGCTGCTGCCCACAGTAACTATTTTCCTTTTGTTTTTTCCCTCCGTTGCCATCCCCCTGAAAATCTTACATTCAAGGCTGAAGGGGACTGGGAGCCAACTTCTGCTCTCAGGGTTAAATCTGGTTCCTCTGGCTTCAAATTTATGCTGGTGCAATGAAAATGAGAATTTAGCTTTCTGTACTGTTGTCAATAGGGGAAAACGAGAGTCCCTATCCTGTATCCATGGAAACCATTCTACTGCAATAGCGGGTAAAGCAGCAAATCAATTTCTTCAGTTTTAAAATTAAACACATGTAACAACATTATAGTGCATCTGCCATTTAAGAGATCATCTGTGCTGATAACTGTGTTGAAAAACCCTTCTCTAGCAAATAAGCTGGCAAGAACATTTCTTCCTCCTGATAGAATTCTGATTTTGGGTAGAGTAAGCACTGATGACAAAGTACCATGAAGACATTACAGCGAGACAGAGCCAAGTCCGGAAGCAACAGTGTTTAATGAAGGAGAAAATTGTTTAATTTAGCATTTAGCCCAAGTATCTGGGCACATGGTGACTAACACTCAGATGTATTAGCAGAGGCAGTGGCCTGTTACCTCTGTCTCCCTGCTCTTTCCTTCTGCGGTACTATGTGTGACAAACAGTACATTTATACTTTGTAATGCATTTGTCTGGACAGGACCATGTGTGTATGTGCTTGTGTGTGTGTGCGTGTGTGGCTGGTGGACTGTCAGATGAGATTTCAATATCTGGTTTAGTGCAAAATGATCTGGGCAACTCACATTATAAAGGTGTATGTTTCAGAGCTAGAGGCATTTCCAATGCAGAGAATGTGCCGGCTGTCTCTGCACTTTGTTGTTTTTACATTTCATCATGTGAGACTTGAGAGAGGGCCTCTTTGCTATGCCATGGAGGGAACATGGAAATATATGGATTTCTCACCCTAGGCTTTGAACATGTTAAGGTACTCTTTCCCTGCTATGTGCAGAGGGATTCTGCCTTTATTTTTTCACCTATTAAGGCATCTCTCTGACCATTTTGAGAAATAATACCATAGTTTATCAGACACTTGCCTATATGCAGATGAGGCTCCATTCTGCTTTTCCTTTTTATCAAATCCAAATACTGCAGTCTGCCTTCCCTATGCCTGGCAGATAGAGAAATACCACTCTGGGAGAAATGCAACCTTATTTAAGACAGAGGGAATAAAAAGCATTACAGAAATTGCCTATACTGCAAGTAGCCCTTCAGTTGGTGAGAATCAGACACACTTTGCAGTGTCTAGGCTGTATTTTAGCTGCTTCTGAATCACAGTTCCTTGATAACAGCAATCACGTATGCCATACCGTGTCCTTTTATCTACAGCTGCCCTATCTATTATGGCGATCCCGCTTTGATTGACAGTTATCTATTTTTTTCTGACCTGAGGGCAAGCTTATTGTAATGCACTCCTTTTAATGCTATCAATGAAACATATCCTAAAGCTTCAACTGGTGCATAACGTGATGGTTCAGCACTTGAATGAAGTGAGCACATATTGTTGGGAGCACGTGTGGTTTTTGTTGCTCTGCCACGTCTACCAGTTAACAGAAGACAGTTCAAACCACGTTAAGTGGTAGAAGTGGCTCAGTAGTCTGAAATGCTGTTGTTTGCAGAGAGTGCTTTGTTCTACCTGTGTCCAGTTGCTATGACATGCAGTGTTTTCTGTCTGTTTGGTCAGTTCCAGAGATTCTAACGGTCAGGAAAAGACAGCCAAACTAACTGCCCTAGGACAGTGTTCCCTTGTTGAGGATCAAGAGTTTTCATCCGGACAACATCTGGTCAAAAAGCATAAACTTCTGCAGTTTGGTTTCTATGGTCCATGAATACACAATCTAGGAATCCTTCCCATATTCAGGGGATGGTCTGCATTTACTTTCTAAGTCCTAGCCTTTTGATACTGAAGAATGAAAATTATGCCTTTCATTGCACTTTCTACTGATAATTTCCACCTTCTACATAACCCTCCTATATCCATCCTCATGCGAGGATGCCATTTGCCACTGGGGTTCCTTTACCATCAGGGTTCAAATTCCTGGTGAGCTCAGATATGAGGCATTTGCAAATTTCTCTCTGAAATTCCAGAGAAGAGAGAAATGGAGAAGGAGTTGGGACTGGCACTTCTTGTACCACTCTGCATCACAGTTGTGCATCTGCGTTCAGCAGAGCAGTGAAGCCCTGGAGACCAGGCATGGCTCAGGGGAATCCTGCACACTAGTTGGAACAGAGAGGATGGGGGCATTTGTTACTGTGGGTACTGGGACATGTGGATATGGTGGGGTGACAAAACCTGGAGATTTTAATGGCTTTTGATATCAGCTTTTCCTCTGCCCCATGGTAAATGACAAGAAAGTTGACCTTCTTCCAGGTCAGGCTTGGGAGTCCATGGCAGGAGCCAGGGCTGCATTGGAGCTGCTTATGCAGCAGTTGTTCTGAGGGACAAAGAAGGAACCGTCTCTGGATCTGTCACTTCACACTCGGGGGCTGTGAGAGGCCTTATAAAACAGTGAACCTTGGAGCATTCTTCAGGTATAAGCTCTTGGGGTTTGCACAATCATGTCCAGTGCAGGAGTGTTTATCAATGATGTCTGTCTCCACAGATTCAGAGGTGACATCATGTTTGTATGTTGCCTCTCCTACGCTACCACCCCCATGATTAAGAGAAAGATCCTGAGTCATCTCCAAAAAAATCTAAAATTTCCAGCAAACCTGTAGACCATCTGTTAATGTGGGTAGGCAAGAAGATACTGGGTAGGAAAACTCAGTCACATGGCAGTATTTATATCTGACACTGCAGCCATTTCTTTTAATTATGTTAATGCCATTTTAATTATTGTCTCAATTCTTTTTCTGTAAGAAATTGTAATAAACAGCAAGCCTGTAGTGAAATGATTCCTTGAAATGACACCATTCCTCAAAGTCACTTGATGAATACACAAATCCCATCTATATTTTAAAATGCCATTCTTTTTACTGTTAGAGAAACCTCTGTGAAAAATCAGCAGATCCCTTCTGGAAAAAACTTGAATTTTTTCTCTCTGGGACTGAGGTGATAGAATGTAAACTGCATCACATTCCTGACATTGCAGGTATTATCAGTGCTGACACATGGTGGCATACAGCAGCTGCCATTTGATACAGTGCAGAAGAAAGTGCCCTGAGTCCAGTAATGTCTACTTGAGATATATCTTGTACAGTATAAAGATACAGTCTGTTACCACTTCTGACAGTCATGACAGCTATGACTCCCTTCTCCGCTCCTACCAGAAAGCGACTCCTCAAAATTAGAATCCCTTTACGTTCCTAGCCTGTGAAGGCAGGGATATTCTTAGCAGTACCCTGCGGATTAATATTCACAACAAACTAAAAATATCAGGCCAATGCATACATTGATCTGCTGTTCTAACCCTAAAATCTGTGCCTAGCACTAGTTTCTTAAATACACTGTCTGTGACCGCAAACCTTTCCTTATCTGTACTGAATTTTAAATTTCAGAAATAATCTAAAAGAGGCAAGTAGTTCTAAGGACTATGGTGTGTCCTTGAATGGCAAGTTCTGCCCAAAAATCTGGTGACACAAGAAGGTGGCTTGCTAGTCAGCACTCTTTGCAGCATTGTTAGCAACAAAAATGAAAAAAACAAAATCATGTCTTTCACTAGAGGAAGACCTAGTTCACTGATGGACAGGTTATAACTAGACAATGTGTTAGTAAAGAGTATTGAAAACTGGCAGTCTCTAAGCCTTAACTTCATGCAGACCACTGGAAAATATCCCTCCCTGCAATGGGAGACTTGTTAGTGGGGAAGGGCACTTTCACGAAGATGTAAATAGCAAAGTGGGTGGCTGAATCTCCAAAACTTCAGAACATAAGGGTGTTTTTGCCTCATGCAGAGAGAGACACTGTCCTTTTTAGTTTGTGCTGCTTGAGAAGCCTTTAGCAGTCACGCTGCTCTGAGCAACAAGAGCCAGAGAAAAGTGTTGTGTTCCCTGGGTCCCTCTGTTCAATAATGAGCTGTTCCTTAATTCTCTATCCTGGCTTTTCCTGCAGCCTCCTCTCCTTCTTCCACCACCTCCAAAGGCTCCTTCTGAGAGTGCCAGGGCTGGGCAGAGTCCAGCCAATCTGTCAGATTTGGCAGGGCACATGACAGAGAATTTACACAAGTTGTATACTTCTATGATAGATTCTTCTCAGCAACTGGAGGACAGAGGATTTCTCAGCTGGCTTGAGTTAGAGCAGTCTGTACAGATAGTATCTGTTCTGACCTAAAGCCTTGTGTGACAGGTAAATCTGAACCAGGCCAAAGGCTGTGTACTTGATCAGCTTTTTTCTGTTTTACAGCAGAGGTGTTTCTTACCCTAAATCAGGGATTGATTTCTGTATCTCCCTATACTATGTAAACATGGCTCAAGGATTTTAAAAAGCTTGAGGTGCAGCACAGACCCTATAATCCCTCTCCTGAAGGACAGGGTATGTCTGTCTGCCCGCACTGTGACTTAATATTGCAGATCTCTGGCTTTCTTGTGTGACCCCCTGTGTAGCAGCTCACAACATCAGGACTCCAGTAGAGAGCTCTGTCTAATATCCAGTTATCACTCCAGAGGAGAAGCAGGGCATAAATTTTACGCTGTCATTATGTAGCAAGAGGATTTCATGAGCCAGTAGTGAGGAATCTGAGCTGAATGCTGCTGGCAGTCTGTGGCCAGGCAGCCATAGCCACCATGTTGTTCCAAACGTGGCAGGTCCTGGAGTGGGAGAAGTAAAAGTTTTCCCTGCTTCAGCTGGTGTGAGAACTGCCACACCTGGGTGGAAGATGGGGCTTCAACCTTTGCATGGGACTTGTAAGACTCAGTGAATGTGATACCTGCTATACATGGCCCCTGATTTGGGCAATTGTGTAATTTAAATTCTGATTACTTTTAACTACCATGCTGAAGTGAAAGTTAAGAACAATGAAACTGGAAACTAAGAAACCCTGAGTATTTATCAGGGTTTATCAGTATTTTAGGTTTATCTGTTTATCAGTATTTATCAGGGCCACTGCCGTAAGTGGCCCTCTGTGAAAAGGGAACAGATGTTACTTATTTTACATTTAGTTTCAGACTTCCCATAAGCACTCACCTTCTCAATACAGGTGTGTTACTGGTGGTTCCTCCCTGTCACTGCCGTGTCTGAGGTTGCTGCCTCTGCGTGAGGGGACAGATCGCTCCCTCCAGCCAGGCCCCTGCAGGGGGTCTCTGCATAACTCCACAGCCCTGGGCTGCACTGCTTGGCCTCCTGAGGCTGCAGTGAGTCAGCTAGAGAAATGGTGGTGCTGTATGAAGCTTGTGAAAAAGTAGCAGGTATGTTTGAGCAGACAGAGTTAAAGAGAGGTAAAAATGTTGGTCTACTAAGAGTTGTAGCAGGGGCAGAGTCATTTGGACTGAGATCAAATGTAAAGTCTTTTAAATAGGAGAGGGCTTGATTATTTAGCTGGGCATATTCAAAATTTATCTTGCTTCTGGTAACCTCATTGAGGATTTTTGCTCTACTTTCCTGATCTTCAGAGCAAATTTGCTCCCCATTTGGCTTCAGATGATACAGACCACTGGACTGGAAACTTGTCTCATAATTGTATTGGTTTGGGCTAGGAATACTGGAGTATTCTGGATTTTGAGCAATGCAGTTGCATTCATTTTGCAACAATAACTTGTTTTTGTACTGAGACATCTTATGAATGATATTGTTCATTTCATTCCCAATGCATTTGTCTTTCAGATGCTTGTTTTCATAGCTGATTTTTAATGATGCCACTTGTGTTACACAGCGCTCTAAGAGCTGCACTATGTTAGTGCTGCTCTCTGTTGGTGTGGGGCTAATGTAGCTCTGGAAGCGTCTGAGGGTAAGAGGCTGCAGCGTTTTGTCACAGGAAATAGAGAGAGAGTGATACATGGGTTTATTTCTGTCCTCCCTCTCAAGGGGATCCAGGAGTGAGGTCGCAGCAGTCTTGTAGGAGTAACATGATTCTACTTCATGACTATCATCTAACAAAGGGTTTTCAATGCTCTGGGAGCCACTCTCTCTGTTCAGCTTTGCTGGCAGTGCGTTTTTATCTCTCGATGTCTCACATCCTTCTGAAATTGTTGCCTTCTCATTCTCAGTTGAAGATGTCTGCAGATTGTCTCTGTTAGCCTGTGATTGTGGTGCATAACTTTGTGCTCTGGTGGTTTCCCCAGTCCCAGGCGCTGTAGATGAATCCTTGCAGTGACTCCCTTCCCTTCCTTGGAAATCCAAATTAGATGTGTTAGGGCAAGAGTCCAGGCTGTGGTCTCTTTCAGCAACCTTTACTGAAGAGGCCTGGGTTGCAGGTTTGCTTTCATCCAAAGACACGCATAGGTTAAATGTGTTACATTCTTCCTTGCTTGGTTTGTCCTGCTGAGCTTCTGTGCTCACTTTCTGCTCTGGACTGGGGCTGGGCAGGATCGATGTATCATTAGACTTTTCTGGCTGTGACTGAGGACTTTGAAGAGAGTCAGGGGAAGAAATTAGTCCCGAGTGTTTTCGCAGCCAGTTTATTATCCCCATGGTAAGTGAAAGCTCAGTATCGCAGAGCTTTAGCAAACATTCTTTGCCTTTCCATGTGCTGTGGAAGAAACCCTGGCTGATAATGTCTAGAGCTGGTTGGGAAGCCATGTTCTCCTCAGCTCCAACATGAAAGCTGTAAATGGACAAAGGGATTTCAATAGCTTGTTCTGAAATGCTCTCAGATGTGCACAAGTCATCATCTAGGACTGGGTTTATTTTGACTTCGTTTGGGTCATAGAAGAGCTCATAAAGGGCATCTCCGCTGTAGCTGTCTCTTGGAAATCTACCTGGGACCCCAGGGGTCTGAGCTTCCTTCACTTCATCATCTTGTCCAGGAGAGAATGAATCATAGTAGCCTTCATCACTTGTGGATGTGGATTCCTGGTTGTCACTTTTTGGTGTTCCTATTTCTGTGGAGTTCTCTTTGGAATTGTCACCGTCTTTATCAGGTGACATTTGAGGGTCTGTCACAGATGCAGCAGCCTGGCTTCTAGCCTTTTCCACGTCAGGACCAGGTATCTTCAGTAACTTCTTATCAAACAGAGCACTCTGATGTAGCCTTACTGATTTGTTGATGTTGTCCCAAAACTTTGCAAATTCAACAGTCTCATTCTGGCCAGGAGATGCCAACTGCTCCACACCCCCTTGGAAAGAGCCCATGACAGGGCTGTCTTTGTGCTTGCTTCGTCTCAGCAGAACCTCTTTGTTGTTCTCCAGCTCCAGGTGAGCAGAGCTCTCATCAGCAAAGATTTCCCCACAGCCAGTGAGAGAATCAAAACTCTTCAGCGAGGCAACATCTTCGCACAGGGTGTTGCAGCAGTCATAGGAAGAGTCAGACTGCAGTTCGCTGTCTGAGCAGTCTTGTGACAAGCAATCAGCTGCAAATGTTTCTCCGGTTTTGAAAAGATACTTTGCAAGACGCCCAGACAACTCACTTTTGCAGCCTGGAGAGGACAGATTCTTGTCCTTCTCAACCAGGAACGTGAGGCTTTCTGGTTTATTTTTTTTTATATGAAATATATCTCTGAGCCCTTTCTTAGATCTCTTGAGGGAAATCCTCTTCCTCGGAATGGTTTTTGCGACAGCTGGTACAAAAGGCATCTGTGGCACAAAGTTTCTGTAATCGATCATCTGACTGCTGCATACAGACTGGCTGGGGCTGACCACATACTCTTTCTTACTGCTGGAGCTGGACATCCCTGAAAAGCTGATGCTATTGACAAGTCGGCCCTTACCCTTTCCAGAAAAACCTTCTTCACAAACCCTGCTGCTGGGGCTACAGTGCTCTGTTTTGTCTGCCTCAGGAACGCAGTCATGGGTTTTACTCTTCCTTACAAATTTGTAAGAGGACCCAGATGATTTTTCCAGGCAGTTGTCACCAGACCCATTCCTTGCTCCTCTGGTGGAAAATCTGTAGTTCTTGTGCGTGGCCAAACATGCCAGCTGGACTTCAGCTACACTTTGGTTTCCCTCCAGAGCTGCCTTTTTGTCTTTCCCTGTATCATCTTTGTTGTTAGGAATTGTGGGCACTGGTGGCACCTTCTCATGTTGCACACTGGATTTTATGAAGGTCTTTCCTCTCTTGAGCTCCATACTGCTTCCTTACATCTGTTTCTGCAAAAAAAACAGCAGAATAAAAATATTGCGAGGTTGGTAGCTAGCACTTGTAAACTTTGAAAACATCTGGAGAACAAAGGATGGATATTAAGCGTTATATAATTGTTTTGTTTGTCACCAGAAACTTCCATCACTGGGTCATGGTATTGCGTGAGAAGCAGATCAAGTGAAACTGAAGGTATGTTGGCAATGGCTGGAAGATCCAGCAAGGAGAACACTGTACACAATATGGGTTGGTAGCTGAGACTCAGAGAACATTTTGTCTGTTAGAAATGAGGGGGTTTGGATTTCAGATTATGACTTCAGGATGGGTTTTAACAAGATAGAGGTCCTGATCCAAATGTAGAAGAGGCATCAATGAAAAGAAATTCCTGAGGAACCTTAACGTGAGGGAGGCAGCAGTTCATAAATTTGTACCTTTAAGGAGGACAAAGAGCTCAAAATGGGAAATCTCCTGAGAAAATGGATCAAACACTTGACACATGATGCTCTCTTTATATTAAAATAATCCTTACCTGCGAACAGAAAATCCGCAAATCTCACTACTACCCTGGGAAGCATGCTGAAACTGAATTACCAGTTTTGCTTCCTCCTGAGCATAATGTATAATTTTCTGCACTACTACTTTGATTGTAAAAAGTCAAAAATGTCACATTGAAAATCACTGCTAATTATGACAGAAGCATCATTTCCAATGTACAAAGATCAGTGTAGTACTCTCAGGCATTGCCACACTGAATCTGCATTTTGCATTGATTAGCTATTTCTAAAAATACTGTTACCTGTATCAATGCCAATTTTGGTCTCTGCCTGGATGGTTTAGTATTGAATCTGTTTTATGTTTTCATACATCTAATTAGTCATTAATTATTTTAGCCATGACACTTTCAGCTTTCTATCAGTTATTTCATGGACACATCTCATCCTTTCCTGCCTTATATCAACTTAAATATTAAGTCAATTGACTTACATAAAGGTAGGTGAGGGAAGAAGCAAGCACTTCCTAAAAGCCATTAGAGAAGCTAGATTTTTACTGGATGGGAAGCAAGACAAAAACTCCAAGTCCTGTTCTTGAAAGAATGTGCTTGGATCTTTACTTAATGAGACCTCAGTTAACAATTTATCTTTTTTTGAATAGTGTAGACATATCTAAAACCATTTAGAGCCATTGAACTCTGCAACACATACAAAAAACACAGTGCTAGCTCCAGCAGTCCTTGACAAACTGTATGTAACAGCTCTGGTGAAATGAAAAATTACCAATACTCCCTCGAGAACAAACTCAGATCACATCCCTGGATCTAGACCTGCACCCAATACAAAGACAGGCAGAGATCTTAAATGCAAGACCAAACCTAGCCTTTCTATGCTCTTAAAGTACAACTTAAAGCAGTCTTTAGTCACCTTGAACTGTAATAGCTGTCTGTAGCCTCCAGAGCCTTTCCAGTTGCCAGGGCTTGCTGGGAACAGCAACACTCTGACCAACACCTCACCGGATGCAGGGCTGCGTACCTGGGAGTTCTGTCGCCTGCAGCACTTCTCCAGCAGGCGGATCAGTGACAGCCTGTTCCTTATAGAAGCTGCAAACTGGCAGGTGATTAGCAATATTTACAACTAAATGTAGGTCAGTGACAAATGGTAGAAAACGTAAGGGTAAAGTGTGAGTATTTGACATCAAGAGTATGGCTGTGTGGAAAACGGGGTGGGTGGTGATAGATGAACTTCTATCAGTATGACTGAGATGTTGGCACATTTATTTGCATTTGGGGCTGCATGTGAGTATTGCAGAGCATTCCTAATGAAAGCCAGTAAACATTTTACTACACTGTCAGGTATCGGGAGTTCACTGATGCTACAGGAAACTTGTTTTGCATATTCAGAAATAGGTCACTGGGATATGATTACATTCCTTTTCTGAAAAGCAAAGTGTGATTGAGAAGACATTCAGTGCACAGAACTCCAGCAGAGTTGTGAAAATGATCAGAAACAGCTGGTGCAAGACCAATTATTAATATTGCAAAAGTAAAGCGTCTGACACCTCAGTCCTTTGCATTTGTAGAAGTAGGTACTGTGTCCCTGCGGGAAGTCCTGCTGCTGAGAAGCTCCTTAGAAGTGTGTGACATGGCAAATGCTAGCATTATAACGATGTTATGTAGGACTGCTTGAAGTCTACAGCTGTTTCTGTCCATTCTGAGTATGAAGCAAGGGTCATTTTTGTAGGAAATTGTATACTTTGGAAATTTTTCTGTAGATGCATTAAAAAGGCTTTTAGAGGTTTTATTATCAGGTATGAAACTTATTAAACCTAAGAATTCGGGGCACCATTATCTAATCTTTTGAATAAAGAAATCTTTGATCTGAATTGTGTCTCCGTTATAAGAAAAACAATGGATTACCAGTTTGATAACTGGGTCTAGAAACTTCAAGGCTTGATCTTCTGTCTTTTTTTATAGATTAGATGAACAGTTTTAACTTGAAAGTCTAAATAGTCTGAATAACATCTGTACTGAGAATATATGTAGTATAATAACGTAAGACACACTGATGGTAGCCTATGCTACCTTTTCAGTTTCCTCTGATAAGGAAAAATGTAAGTTAGGATGGTTTTGGGTTTTGTTTTTTTTGGGTTTTCTTTGTTTGTTTTTTAAGATCTACTATGCATATAATAACCAACTTTGTATTATAATTGTTTAATGTGTCTGTTTAATCCCATATATTCTTTTTCTCCTTTTTCTGCAGGATTCATGCCAGACTATTTAGTATCTAGTTCATTGTGTCATCCTGCTTATCCTGTTTGAAAACTGGCGGCGTGTCAGAAATCTTCCCTGTTAAAAATGCTATTAAAAATTAACACCAAGAAAGGGAAGATCTCCTCAGTCAACTCTTAAGGGCTCTTAAGGGCAGACTACTAGAGTCTGCAGATTTTTAAAAATATTTGTCTCACATGCTGTTTTGTCAATTACCATACTATGAGTTCCTCATATATTTATATCATCATATGCTCTAAATTATCAATGAGCTTCTTTCCAAATACAGAACAGAAATATTTGTGATGCTACTTTCTTTCTATACTGATTAATACTTTTAGCAGTTTTGGTTGTAATGGGCTATACCATGATACCTTTTTTCCCCTCTCTGCAGGGACACAGTCATATGTCTAACCCCGGAAGATGTACCAGTGAAGTTAGAAACAGATTAAAGTGCTGTAAGGGAAAGTTAGCCTCCAGTGGTTATGTAAAGCTAATCAAAATTCTGTGAAAAATTATTTTAGGCATTTAAAAAATGGTACATCTTCTCTGGGATTTCTTGACCCCTGCACTCAGCTACACTATTGCCTGTCTCTGCTCCTTTTTAATTATTCTCCTCTTGGACTTAACTTGCAGTATATCTTTTCTTCCACAGGGATAAAGAGTATATGAGGGACTGATTTCCACCTTTGCAAAAAAAAATATATTTTGAAATTAAAAAATCACTGTAAAGAACAGAAACCTGTGGAAACTAGCAGTCCATCTACAAAGGCTAGCTTGTTCTGTTTTCAACAAGCTCTGGATGTTTTCTTCATTAATGTTACTTGACCTCTTTTTTGAATATCTGTGAAATCACTTATGGAACACATGTTTAAATAGAAGACATCCTCAAATCTTATACTGGGGTACAGTTTAATTGTAATTTAAAATTATCTTAGGTGCAGCAGCATTGAGACTTCCCATCTACAGCAAACAGTACTTTTATCTGTCCTGATCATGCCAGCTGCTCACTTTTAAGATTTCACACGTGTCTAAGCAGGCAATTAGATCCGGATTTTGGGCTTATAATGGAAATAATGTTTTGGTTTAAATTTGGATAATATTGCTCATAAAAATATAGAGATACTTCATGTTCAAACATGTACCATCTGTGCAGGGTGGCTGACAGCCTTTTCATAAACACAGAAGGTTTTATTTTGTCTGGGATTCATCAAAAAGTAAGTGAAAGTTTTAGAATGGGAAGGTGAGCACATTCCTGTGGGCTGAGGAGACATGGTTTTAGGACAGTCACAGCAATTGCTTATAGTCTTAGGTTATGAGGACCTGAACAAGACTGAGTTAGGTAACTGTTCTGGTTAATAAGAGCCATATTCAGATGGCCTAAATTCTACCTAAGTCCAGGTCAACAGACAAGGAGGCCAAAGAGGGGTGCACTGGAGCTGGACTGGACATTCATTAGGAAGCAGGAGGAAGATGGGTGGAAGCAGGATTCAAACTGTTCAAATATTGCCTCTGATGTGTGGGTCAGAGAAAAGAGGGGTCACTTGCCTCTGCCCATGGACCCCAAAGCTTTCTGCCAGGCTGAGCTGTTCACAGTTTTAACTCTCTGGAGGAATTGGGAAAGACTTGCTTTGGGTTTTGGGCTGGTGTCAAAGTTATTATCCTATATCTTACTAGCTTATCTATGGTGGGAATGTTTGTTTAAGTTATCTTCTAAAAGGTAAAATAGATTGTGCTTTAATGTACCAGTAGCTAAAATAGCAGTCCTCCTAAGCATAACTCTAGGAAGATCATCCTACTGGGAAAGTAGAAGTATCTGCTTCAGTGATGTTGCATGGATAGAAATAACAGTATTGCAAAGAGGAAGATTAGATGAACTCTCTGGCTGTGGCAAGTTTGGCTCAAAATTACTTTTGCTTAAGTAGGAAAAAATATAATTAAGGTTCATTTATTCCAAAATCTTACCAGCTGTCTGTCTTGGACACTCTTACTTGCTTGTTTGATGTGTCATCTATATATAATTGTCTCTCTTTGGTACAAAAATAAGCAAAATTTAGAATACAGTCATCATTTTGCAGGGGAGATAGGAGTGTTTTCTGCTTCTTTACGTTTAGTTCATTCTTAAAATTGGCAGGTTGTGGAGATGGTACCTTGCTGTCTCTTGCTAAGCAGAATTCTGCATACGATTTGGAGTCTTTATTTCACCTCCCTCCAAGTGTTTTCCTTTTATTAAATGAAAGAGTTAATAAACATTGCATACTCTTTTAGATTTTTTTTAATTAAAAAAAAAAAACAACTCTGTTCAGACTGCTTTTATTTTTTAGAATGCAAGTTTGGAATGAGTCTAAAATCCCTTCTCCACAAGTGGCTTCATATCAATCAGGCTTAAGATCCTGAGCATCAGAGTTACCTTTGAAAATGGTACCCCTCCTTTCCAAACAAAAATGGTAGCATAATTAAATTTCCTGGAAACTTATATCTGGTTTGTGCATTTGGACATGTATTATGCTTAAAATGGATGCACTTAAAGATTAAATTATTTTAAAAATATTTTTTTATAAATTGTATAATGGGAAAGGGAAAAAGAACAGAGCGCTCTGGGAGGCTCTCTCTTCCTATGCCTTGTTAACCTTGGCAGGATTTCTGTGGGGCACCAGTTGGAAGTCCTAAAATGTAAAGACAAGCAAGCATGAGGTGATCAGAGCCACAGCTACTTTTAAAGTCAATGGACAATACAAATTTTTAATGTTTAGGATCTAATCAGTTAGCAATGCATAAAGAACAGCTGGTGCTCTCAGTAAAGTTGGGGCAGGGGATTATTTTTGGAATAAGATTTTATTTACAGTCAAAAGCCTTAACTCTCTATCTCAGAAGATGAAAGTTAATAATGGAAATACTAATAATCATGGCATATATTCCATTCTGTTAATTTGATTTTTAACTACAAAGCAGTAAAATGTTTCCTTGCTAAAGGGTAGTGATATCCTGCCTGCAGTAATTCTAATACTGTTTCTAGTAAGCAAAGAAATATAACAGTTCTTATGGTGAAAACCAAAGAGGATTTTAAAGCAGGGCTCATCTGCTCACTTAAACTGATTACTCTGCTAGTATCTCATCTCCATTAGAAAACAGAAAAGAACAGGGTAGAAAGGATGGAGGATGTAATCAGGGACGGTCATGATTCCGGAAACAGAAGAATGTTTATTTTTTAAGACGCCTGTGTGACACACAAACCTGCATTAAGATCATGCCTCTTGATAGGACTACTCCTCTCATCATTAGTGGCTGTACCTTATCATTCCCCTTAATCAATTTTCTCTCTTGGGTAACCCAGGATGACTAATTATTTGCATATACATTTAGGTCAGGCAATGGCTTTCTCATGAACACACAAAGTAAAATCTTACACCCTTCAGCAGAATACTAGAAGGATGTGTAGTTAAATGCTTAATCTTATTAGCAGTGTGGTATAGGGAAGCCTGAACCTTCCTTTAAGCCCTGCCAACTGTTCCGTGGAGCTCAGGATTTTTTGTAGTAAAATTAACCACGTTTCTACTCCCAACATAGTCCTGCTGTATGCTGACAGGAGGAATCCCCATGGGGCACCCATCGCTTCCCCCAGCCCCGTGTGGGGCGGGCAGCAGGGTGGAAGGAGGCTGAGACCATGACAAAAGGAGGCTGCCTCTGACAAAACCTCTGCACCCCTCACTCAGTTTTCTTCTATACCTGCAGCTGAAAGAAATGTAACTGCTTGAAATGTTCCAATTCCACCATGTAAAAGGGCAGCATAAACTCCTGCACAGGGAGCTATTTAGTCATCACTATTACAAGGAAAAGGCAGCTAAGCAGATTTCTGCTGTGTACCTGAGGAGAAAACAGGGCATTTTTCACTTGCTCTGACCAGCAGTCTGTTGGTACCAGACAGCAAAGTGTTAATACTGTCAGCTTTGGCTGTTTTCAGTAATTTGTTGCTTTAAAATGAGATAGGCTGTGCATTTTATAAATACAGGCACATACTTGTCAGATGTATGGAAAAATAAGTAAAAAAAAATGCTTCAAAAATGAGCAGTCATCCCAAATTAATAGTCCGTCAGAGTTCCTGTGAGTACCAGAGCAAAGGAAATGCCATTGCATCAGAGCAAACAATAAGGCATATCACAAAAATCCTACTCACCATGCTTTATCACTGAGCAGAAATCCTCTGTCTCCTAGCCTTGCTACTGGGGCAGGTCTTTATCCAGAGGCTCCTGTGATGCTTTTCAGATTCTGAGGGGCTGGACCACTGCTGCTCTCCGGTGTTACTCTCCACCCCCTGTCTTTTCCTCCTCCTTCTTCCTTCATTCCCACCCCCTCATTCCTCCTGCTTGTAGCTTTTTTGTACTTTACATAGATTCTAGGCTTCCACATGTAGCTTGATTTAGGAAAGACGCTTATTTCGGCCATCTGCTTGATGCCATGGAAATGCCTCCATTTCTAAGGAATAAAAGCCCAGAAGGTAAGCTTGGGAGTCCTGAGCCAGCATTTTGATTCCTCTCTATGTGACTGCTTATTAAATAGGGAGAAACACATCCAAATTAATTTAATTTCTCACATATTTTTTTTGTTTCTGGCTAGGGTTCAGGAAAAGTGGTCATAACATATTCTTAGGTTAGTGAGATGATTCACTGTGCATCATATGCAGATTATTGGACTGTACCACCCCTTGTAGGGCTTTTGTTAATTCTGAAGTTAGAGAGGATTTCATGTGGGAGCAAAGTGGCAGAGTTAATATTTCTGCTGCCCAAAGCTAGAGTACTTGATGTTGGCCTCATATTACCTTCATCAAACATGATTTACTGAATTCTCCTTGCAGTAAGTCTAACTTCTGCTTGAGTGTGCAGTGAAGTCAACATCTGATATTACAACATCATTCTTTTTTATATAGGTGAGTTTATTACCATCACAAACACCAGAGCTTTAATTTCACAAGAGTGTGAAGCTGGCATCCTTGCCCCAGCCCTGTCCCTGTGAAGGGCTTCCAACTTCATCATATCTTGATTGTCCCTCCCCATTAACTCTCCTCTGAGTCCTTTACATCAGTCTCTCAACTGCCCTGCCTTCTCCTTCCTCCTTGTTGAAAACCTTTATTGGGGGCATGGTAGGACCCTCTTAATAGCAGAAGTGTGTGCCATGAAGCAGTGGCTTAATCCACTTCAGCAGTTCTCCTGTAAGCTGCAGTTTAGAGCTGTACTCTAGGATAATGCAGTAGTTTGTGTACAGACTGGCATATCTGCAGGCAGTTTACCCTTCCGATGTAGGGGCTAACATCACCGTTGCTCTAAGGTAGTGAACAGGCAGCTCTCAGATGATTGAGACAGAGCAAGTTCAGAGAGGTCCAACCTGTGCACATATTTAGAAAATCCTCTGGCTTTGTATGAACTGAAGATAAGTGTTGCCTCACAACTGGAGCGGGTGCATCAGTCAGAGAGCTGATCTCTTCTGTCCCCACATGACAGCAGAAAGGGAACAAAAGCCTTAACGTGCTCCCTGTTCTCATCTTCCTTTTCACAGTGTGCTTTAGCTGAACCCTGGAGATGGGGGAGGGAAGGAGCTTAAACTTTTGTGCTGTCTAAGCTTCTAAAGCTGAAAAATCAGACAGGTAAATTTTAAAGGAGGCAGAACAGAGTCCTCCTGCTCTGAGTGTCATCCAGTAAGACACTCAGGTGTCCCCAATGGTAGAGACTAGAAAGTTATATCCTGGAAAACACCCCAGGTTAAGTCTAACCTTCAACAAGTAGAAAGCCTTTGTGTGACTACACCAAAAGACCGGCAGGATGGAAGAACAAGCTGTGGGTGAATCCTACTACCTCTGGCAAGTAGATTAAGACCAACCACGAGAGAAAATACATTAACTATAAATAGATTTGATGTTTTTTTGTTCTGCATGAAATATTTGTTTTAATATAGGAGGAAGCCTTTCTTCATGATGGGTATATGAAACCACCGAGTTTTCCAGTAGTACGTTGTTGCTCTGCAGTGATGTTGCTTTTGACAGCCTCTACTTTGTGCACTCTGTTTTGGAAACAGACAGCCTTTAAAACTTTGTAGTCCTTCTTTGTTCAAAGTAACACCAAGGCTTGTTAGAAATGCTGATAGACACGAGAGTCAGTCAGATGTCACTTCTGGTGCTGATTCAAGGCTGATGGCTGGTGTTGGTATTGTCTGAGCAAACCTAGCAAAACTAGGAGTTTAGATTTTTTAATCGGAAAATTATTCATGCACACAATTTCTGAGCTGAGTTTCTCAACTCTAAAGTGTAGGCATTAAAGTTAAAGGCACTATGCCACGTAGAGAAAGAAATAAATAACAGAGAGCACTTAAAATTGCATTTGAAGCCTACTTCATGTTCAACTCAAGCTCAATAAGGCAAGCCATCCTCAAAGATTTAGAGAAGAGAATCTGGTAAGGGAGGAGCTCTTAGCTCCAGTAGTGTTTCAGGTAGTTTCCATACCTGCTGCCTCTGGGACAGTCTGCTGCTGCCCCTCAGGAGCTGGGAAAGCTCTCGTACAGATGTCCCTGTTTCTAACAAATGGCACTTGTTGTTTTCCCTTTGCTGGAGGAGTTAGAGGAGGTCACTCTAGATCTGGATGAGATACCCAAATCTGTTCATGGTGACTCAGGTAAAGCATCTCCTGTGATGAGAGAACACCTGGGTTTAGGCTGTTTACTTTAGGATGTCCATATGGACAAACATTTCCGTCTCCTGGGCCTTTTATTTCCCTTCGTCACAGGAAGTGGTCTAAATCCATTGGCCAGCCACAGGATAGCTATCCATAGCTATCTGTGGCCATGGCCATAGCCATCCATAGGCGTAGCCTGCATTGGCCTAAATCACAATCTCATTACATGCACTGGTAAATGCACTGGTATGCTGAATAGCAGCTGAACCATGGTAGCCTTTTGCATTGCAATAAAGCTTTTTTTTTCTTCCTATATAGTTCTCGACTAGTAGTTCCATAAACTAGTCTTTTCTTCTATCACTTCATTTCAGGCTATTTCACTGTGGCCATTGAGCACCTTGGTTCAAAATGTTGACTCTTGTAGAATCTAATAATCCTCTCTGATTAATTCTGATTAATTCAGTCTGTCCAGAATTGTTTTTGGCATCAGTGGGCATAAAAGGAAAGGCAAATCAGAAAACTGTAAATGAGGGGCACACAGAACAGCTGCCATCTGTTTAGCAGAAGCACACAGCCCTTGTCATGGGGAGTAAGAAGAGGGCCCTTGAGAGAAGATGGACTAAGGAACGTACAGTCCCTGGCATGGCAAGAGTAGGGCAGCAGGGTTCCTTGGTATCCAATGAGGAGGACTGGGGAAAGGAGGAGAAAAATCCACATAAGGGGCTGTATGGAAACACACAGAGGGAGTTTTTAGATGAAGCAGGCCCAGTCTTCCAGAACTTGGAAGCCTACATCTCCCCAGTGTGGGTAGCAAATGTTTGCAGCAAGTGATTGAAGACAACTATTAGCATGAGCAACTCACAAAAGCAAACTATTTTAAAAAATCCTGTCATGGAAGAATGCAGCAGATTCTTTAACCCTGAGACTCAGAACAAAGCTGTTTGCTGAGATAGTTCTATTTGTTTCCAAGGAATTACTTACAGAGTGAATTTGACCAAGGCTATTTCCTGCCAGTGAACTAATGACGAGCCTAACATCCCCAATCCAGTTGAGCTTTCTGCTAACATCAGCTTACATTTAATTATTCATGGATTCTTATCAGTATTTCTTGGTTTTGCATGTCATAGGGAATTGGTAATGGGATATGGAGCTCTTTCTCTCCAGATTGCTAGCAGAAGACTGCCCTAGGTTGAAGGGAACAACCTTTGTTACTTATCTGACCACTTCCCAGGACTTACATAAAGTTAATTGCTACTCTTTTCTCAGTTACTTGGTGAGCTAGTGTCTGCTGCAAAATTTAGGATTGTGAATTGCTGTTAATAACATCAGTACTTAGCAAAGGAAATAGAAGGGGTTTTTATCCACAGATTTCTGTAAGGGTATTCCACCTCAACATCTCCTGCCTGTTTTCCCTGTGAGGCGCTGTTGTTGCCATATTTGCTGCCAAGGGGATGAGGTCGAGCAGGTAGGGTTGCAAGACCCCCTTTCAGTACTGGTATTAAAAAGCTTGGCTGTTCTGCCTGCCAGGCAGCCCTCAGAGTGCCTATAGTGATGTCCTTGAGGGCAGGAAGGAGTGTTGAGTGACTTCAAGATGGGACTAATCATGTTATCACCTCATGGGTGGTATGGGGGCTGTGAACCAAATCACAACTCCTGTTCTGAGGGAAGAAACCTCTTGGCTGAGTGTATAGTTGGTGGGACCTCAAGGAAAAAAGCATTACAGCTAGTTTGCTAACTGACAGGCAGCACCTTACTGTACGTAAAATCCCACTTATCTGCCAGTTGGTATTTAAAAACAGGCAAAGAAAAAAACATTTAGAAGATGGACAAAAAATGAAGCCTTTGAAATCACCAGCAGTGCAGCTGGTAGAAATGCAGTTAGAAATGCTTACGGTTGATTTACTCAGTTGAACATATATTTTAGAAACAAATCTGTGTGCTGGATTCATCTTGATGGTGGTAATGTCACAGCCAAGTTTCATTTTAAAGCAGCAAGTTGTACATCTTAGAATTGAATAAAATGCTGGCTTTTAAATGCAGCTTGCTAGCAGACCTAGAGATAATGTTTGGTGGTGTTTGTTTCTCTTGTTTCCTACCTCCTGCGTGCCAGCAAGGCTCTCATGGTAGTGAAATATGACCGTTAATATGTTTTTGCAGTTAGAGTAAATAAAGCAGTAAAACTGAAAGAACTCAGCTTCTGACAAAGTGATCCATTAATGTATCATGAGTATTGACAATGCCAAGGTCATCATTTGGTTTGCAGATACACTAATTACCAGCAGGTTTTAAAAAATGGTATTTTATGGGTCTTCTAGCTGGCAGGCTGTTTAGAGAGGGGTGATTTGCTGAGCACTATTCTTTGGGCTTTATCCTTTCGTGGCTTTGGCTTTGCTATAGCTCTGCAACAAAACAATCTCTCCCAGCTGTTTGATTTTTTTACAGTGGGATTATTAACATTTCTAAGCGAGCCGATATGCCTAGACAGTATTCAAGCACATTAACCTGTTACATATTTCTCTTATGAATGTGCAGTAGCCATTTTCCAACCAATAGCCAAGTGCCAGTGCAAGCCAGGGTGGTATGGTGGCTGGGAGACAGAGGAACAGTGTGTTTGAGGACAGAAGTCTGGGAGCTGAGCTCAGCTGGGGCCATGCAAGTGGCGCTATCTTACAGTAGGGTGGATACTCTGTTCTTAGTTGCTGTGTGTTGAGGGGGGTGGTAAACTTGTGAAATAAGACGCCTTCATTTGGGAAGAGCAATTCAGAAGTTATTCTTGATTTTTGATACAGAGATGGTAATTTCTTGCCCTGCAGATACTTTTTTAAATACCTCCATTTCTATTCACCTGGTTTGAAACACCTTACAGGGAGTCCAACTCTTCTTGAAAATCAGCCGCCTTAAGGTGCTTCAAAGCCCTTTATGTGTTATGATTTTACTGTGAAAAAAACCACCAGGAGACTGCTGAGTTCACAGAGCTTGAGTGGAATTAAATGAAATTATGAAAGAATATGAAGTGGGGAGTGCTGCTGACTGCATGGTCATTGCTACATAGTCATTTGAAGCTTGGCAGTGTTTCAAAAAGCCTGATCCATTCAGAGCTGAGAGTGGTATCCCAAAATGGACAGAAGCCAGCCACAAAATGAGTTAACTTCTTCCTCAGCTCATTAGATGAATTGCCCAGTCAAGAATGAAGTCTGGGTTCACATGTAGGTACGTGTGTTGTCACAGAAATGGCATGAGAATGACAGAGGGATGGGGACCTTGATTTCCTCATTTGTTGCTTTAGCATGAAGTTTTCTGTTCAAGAAATGTTGCTGCATCTCCTCGCACTGTGTAGGGCAGGGGATCTGTGGTGGACACCCTGCAAATTGGTCACAGGAGTGCTAGTACTGCTGGTTGGAGCTGGAGGAGGCAGATTTCTCTGCCTTTGGCTGTTTCCTGTTACAGATGTTTTCCCTAATGCCAGCATGGATGAAAATCAGGTTAGTGTGCTCCAGATTGGGAATCATTGCCCCAGTAATTAGAAATTACCCAAAATAACAAGGTGCTGCAATACCTAGGTAGTGGAAGGGCCCAGGTAATATGCAGAGAAACATGAGTCAGGACGGAGGCTAGCTCTTAACCGGTGTGGTCCTCTTCCCACAAGTGCTACTGCCCGCAGTGGTGAGTGGGGGAGTGGGCAGCCAGTGGGCAGGAATTGCCTGTTTTCCCAGCAGCATCTCCCAGGTGAGTGTGTGTGCCCAGTGCATGGCACAGTGCTCGCAAGGCACCCTGGTCAGGGCTCCTAGATCCTCTGATAATATTATTTTCCATGTCCCATATAGATCTTTCTTCAGCACCTAAACAGGTATTTGAAGTTGTGAATTTTGTTGCATGACCTACCTGATGTGTGCTGCTGTTTCCACCTGAAATGCCTGATGTATTTCTGATTATTACGGTGCTAGCCTGCTCAAGGGTGTGGGATGAGCGGATCAGCAACGTGTTTTATTTCAGGGTTCTCATCTTCAGCTGTTCGTAGGAGGACAAAAGCCTTCCGTGGAGACGATATGCCTGTCAGACCATGGCAATCATCAGCACATTCTGTGAGGAGAGGGAGGCCAGATCCACTGCTGAAGCAAACAGGCATAATGACACTGCTTTTTAGCTCCCCAGCAATAGATTATCATCTGTGCTCCAGCACCCCCATTCAGAGCTGTGGGTAGCGTACTGGTGACAGACTGGCTGTGCAGTGGCATGGCCAAGGACAGGAGGCAAGGGAAGGGGAGCAAAGCTGCTGCATCTACAGCTGGGGCCTCTGTGATGTGCGGGAGCTGCCTGCGGTTGGTGCTGCAGCAAGAGAGCTGCAAAAGGCCATAAAGCAGCTCTAGGGTCTCTTCTCCCTGGTTTGTGGGCAGTGTGTATACAGTGCACTCATGCAATAAAAGGGAAGTGGAGTTAAAAGAAGCTAGAAAAAATAGCTCTTGTTTAATAAACTTTTGAAATTTTTCTAGACAGAAAAAAAATGTGAGGATTTATTGTTCCCATGAATTCTTTGGGCTTTTTCTTTTTGCTGAATTAGGCATAATTTGTATTAATATGTTAAGTACTGTGCTTATAAGAGAGATGCTTGTTGGTTAGAGAGCAGTCCAAACTACACTCTCAGACACTGCATGTTCTTTTTTAATATAACTGTGTTTTAATTTGCTTCATAATAAAATTCTAGTATATATGATATTATAATATTAATAATATTATAACCAAATTATATTTAATAATTATGTATATTTAAAATATCCGAAGTCAGCTTTCATGGAATTAAGTAATTGGTTGCACACTCTTAAAGCATTTTTAACAGGAAAATTTATAACAATATTGTAACTTCTTTATAGCTTAATTTCCAGATCAGCAAGATTTATGAAATCTTGTTGTTTGTACCCGCCTACTTGTCTGTGCCTTTGAATAACTTCTACACCTATTAGCCAGGTTTATCCTCACTCGAGATAGTAAGAGAGCTCTCAGAAAATACTGCCTTTTTTTAAAGGTTTCAGGAAACTAGGTGGCAAGCTGGCAGAGAGGGGCCATGTAAGTACCTCCACTGGAAAAAGGCTGGAAAACAAACTCAGTTTTTATTAGAAATCAAAAAAGCAGCATTGCAGGCAGGTAGACCAAAAGCAGTTAATCAGTGACAGATTACAAGGCCCTAGAAAAATAGGCTTTGGTCCAGTGCTTGAACTATTTACTTCGTATGTAAACCAATGGGGAAAAACCCCCTCTGTTAAGCAGCAATTTTTGTAAGTTTTAATGCAGTAGTAAATAAAATATGAGAAAAAGGTAAAAACCTAAATATGAGAGATTATTCCATGCTTTTGAAAATTGTAGTTGTTTTCTAGATTCACAGTGGGATTTATAGGTAGCCCTATAACTGCCGTAAAACCTACTTCTTACCCTCCTCACTGCACAGATGGGTAGCTGGGTAAATTAGTCTGAACATCTCTGAAAAGACTCCAGTATTTTCTGGGTTATCACAGTCGTCTGACCAGAGAATCTCACTCAGAACACTCGATATTTCTGTGAAAAAAAAATACTGTCAGCCAGCACACCTATCTGATTAATTCAGTCAAATACCAGAGACAGTGTTACGTATATACTAATGCCTTTATGCACCATCACTGTATGCTGCCTGATAGTGTCGCGGAGCCTTTTTTGAACTTGTATTAATGAGAACGAAAACTGAAACTGTGTTTTGCAAGGGGGACTGTGGGGGTGGTGTTCCTTTTTCTTGAGGAAAGCTTCCTGAAGTCATTAGTCAAAGGAAATTAACTTTAGGAAATGCATACTTTGTTGCAAAGGATCCTGCAGCAAGACAGGCTTGATTTCTTGTTCCAAAGTAGATGCTGTAGTGTCTCAGCCTGGAAGCCTTCCATCTGAAAACAAAAGCTCGTAAAATGCATTTCTGAGATGTTTACAGGCAAAGATGCCTTTGTTCAGACTGTTGTAAAATACTGCCTATTATTTGGGCTGTTGTTGCAAACGAGACTTTCCACTAGATGGCCCTCCATATCAAACATTGAATATGTTTCCATGTAAATATGGAAAAAATTTCTTGGCTTTGAATTTCACTTTAAGCTTTGTCAACAATCTCTGTCCCATGATTCACATAGGCCAAACTCAAGCCTTCTCCAGACGCTGGGCAGCCCTATTCCTGCAGCCCAATACCTACATTAAAATACCATGTCTTTTTTTACTTTACTTTACTGTCAACCTGTACTCAGAATATGTATGCTTAAAATCCTTCCTTCTCGTATATGAGAGCTATAAAAGTGGCTGTTAAATGTTCTTTTTATCCACATATAACAAATTGAGATCTGGGACTTAAGGTGGCGAGGTTGTCACGCATGTTCATGAACAAAAGAGAAAGCACTGACATTACAGCCTTGTGCTTTCTCTTGTTGCACTGTTCTGCTTAAAATTTTTACATCTGGCAAGGTTTCATGTGGGGAAAAAACACAGACCTAAACTTTCAGAGGATGTAAACTGACATTACTCTATTAGAATTTAAAGACTTGCATTAATCAACCTCAGATTTGCCTTTGGCCAAGGAAAATTGAGAGAGATCTACTCTAAATATTCTGCCTATGACTAGCCAACAGGAGGCCATTTTTGGAGGTTTCTTCCTTGGAGTGTGGCACGGAATACTCCTTGTATTTGTTCCTCCAGGTCACTGCTGTTTGTCCAAATAACACCTTTTTGTCCTTCGTATGTTTTGCTGATACTGCCTAGTGTTAAATAGCAGTCTCATCTTCCTGCCATGGGCTCCATGTAGGCAAACTCCTTTCATACAAAGCTCTTTCCAGTGCTAGTTATTCCCAGAGGACAACTCACCGTTAGTGGTACACAACCACTCCAGAGCTTTATAAATGAGCCTGATGGTGGATATGTAGCAGAGACTGTGTCTAATTCTGTTGGTGCACAGGTGCTTGCGAAGAGACTTTCAACAAGGAGCTGACCAGGAGTTAATGTGAAGCAGGTCACTGTTGCCAACTTGATGCTTTGTGCACAAATGGCAACTGGCAGCACCTGCAGGAACCACACAACGATTTAAGAGATGGAAAGAGGCCCAAGGTATAGAGTGAGACTGACGGTAAGGTGTTGTTGAGCCTGGGTGTGTTTTAGGCTGGGGTAAGGAAGGGGTTGGGGCTAGGTTTATTGGTTGGAGACTGCAATAAAAGGATGGGATAGAAGAGTTTTGTATCCTGCCTCAGTGCAGTGCATGTAGCTTGTTGCAGAGCTGGGTTTTATTGCTGTCCTCTGAGTTGCTGCTGCTAATAATGGTATCCCAGCTAGGCAGGTTTGGAAATGTCTGTACTTAAACAAAAGCAAAAGTCTTCCTTCTCATTTTGTGAGTGACCTGTGGAGCTAGGGTTTTAAACTGCTGCAAAATATGAAATAGGCTCAGGACTATTTGAAGTAATGAGTTGCTTGACAAGAAAAGAGTAAACAATGGTGCAGGGCACTAACAACTGATGCTGGTAATAAGTAAATTAAAACTGTCACTAATAAGGTAAGTGTAGGGGGCTTTCACCAAGTAATGCACAGAGGGGTTAAAAAGTTGAAATCAAGTTATTTTGACCATTAAAAACAAAATAAGAAAATGTGCTTCTGTGAGTAGGCAAGAACAGGTACGTTCACTGGGAAGGAAATGCAGGTTGATAAGAATGTGAACTAATATTGCTGTGGTCCCTGGTGAGTGCTCTTTGTTTCACTGTGCTGCCTTCAAGGGGCTGGAATCAGTTTTCCTTGCTGAGAAGGGTGGTGTTGCTAAATGATATTATGATAACACAGTGAGAAATCAGAGCAGCTAAGTCTTGACAAGGCATCCAGCTCAAGTTAATTAAAATAGAGAAGTCGTATCATGGTGCCAAGGGAAATAGTAAAAACACAGATGGGGAGATTTGATTGCTTACTGAAGAGATGTGGGTATGTGGATTGCAGATAAGACAATTTTAAGAGTCACTACCAGTGTGAATTTGTGAAGGAAAAGGCAAGCTTTAGGATTAACCCAACCTTTCTCTAATTATTGGAGTAGGGTCTGGGAAAAAGGGTGCCTGTACACAGTCATGGCCCATCACAATAAAAGTAATTATGCTTATACTGCAGTAGAACCAAGCCCAGACCAGATCGGTTATCCTGAGCCAAACTATTCTCATTCCAAGCTAGGCTGGCCCACCCTTTTCAAAGTTACAAGGCAGATGTTGTTCAAAGCGTACCTCAACAAGCCAAGTGAGTCTTGGAGGTGCCAGTCACAACTCTGCTGGTGTCCAGTAGCAAGAACCTGTCTGCTCTGGCCTAGAGGGGGGGAAAAACACATGTAGCGTAGGATGAAGCGTTAGTGGCTTTGCTGTGCTGCTCGCAGCAGCCATAATCCCCTAATGCCTGCTTCCCACAAAAGTTCATAGTGCAGAAATATAAGTAGATAAGATGTCTTCCATGCTCTGTTTGGCCTAAGAGCCCAGAGGACACTGAATTAGATGTCTATAATCTCTCCTCTGCGCAGCCTCTCATATTGAGCTTCATTTCTGCATTCATTTGGAGGCATTGTACATAGGCTTATTGCATATGTTGCTGTCTTCACTGGGATTGCATGGAGATAGAGGAGGCCTGGGCTGATCAGCTACTAGGACAGAATTGCACAGAAGAGCCTCTACCCCCACCACCCCAGGAAAAACAAGCAAACAAACAAACAAAAAACCAAACCACTCAACCCAACCCAGTAAAAGCTCAGGGCATGTGTGATATTTCCCTGAGAAGAGGAAAGGGTTTGTCTGGAGGCAGAAGAAGGAAATTCCAGAGCAGATGAAAATGGAGAAAAATTTCCAGATTAAGAGGGGTCCTTAGAAAAATAAGATGCATGAGTATAGGAACATGTTTCTTCCCACTCTCCAGCAGACTAACCTCTGATTGGCTCTGTCAGATTAGAGATCTTGTGCCTAAACAAAGAACACAGGCTTCTTGTTCCTAGGCTACTATATGAACTGCAAACAAAAATACTGAATTACTTAGTAGTTCAGAGCTGCTTTTGTTGGGCCTTTTGTTGGAAATCAGTCCTGATTACGCATAAATTGCCAAAGAAGCTGGTGATGAATAGCACACTAAAAACCAGACAGGAGAGTATGTAGGGAGGGTAGGAGGAGCTGACCCTCCTCCAGTTCATTTACAAAAACAAATACCTTTTTATAATTCTGTATCCCTGCAGAGACTCTGTGAGGCTCCAAGGACCCTATCTTGAGTCAGAAAAAGAGACACTGCAAGCTGCTCTCTGGCAGGGCGAAAGACTTTGCTTGGTGAGGGGAAAGTCCCCAAGCTGGTGTTTATTGATGGCTAATCATGGGACAGACCTCTCTCTATTTTGGGAACAGGATGGGTGGGCCTGGGAATCTTGCCAGTAAGCAGCTTGGGGTGTAGCCTGCAGGGCACTTACCTTCCCCTGGTCTGTCCTTACATGCCATTTCTCTCACTTCAGGGCTGAGGTCACTGCTTTTGTAACGTTTTTAGCAAAGTGTCAAGGTGAGATCCTTGCTGTGAAACTGAATATAGACCACGTGGCAGGCAGCTGCTATGTCAGCCCAAGCAGGCAGCAGGAGTTCAAGAACATTTGGTTTATGTGAAAAGCCTGTACTACTGGTGGTGCAGATTAGAGGCTATGGGAGCAGAAGAGTGTCCCCTTGTACTGAGTTCTCAGCTTCTCAGGCTGCCAACAGCAGAAACAGCCTTAGATACACTTTTGCTTTGACTAAGAGTGGGGCTCAGCGATGCGTATGAGAAACAGCCTCACAGAGGGTGTTGACAGGGGCTGAAGTGGTTCAAATATAGACAGTATAGTAGTCTTTCAGGGCAGATAGCTGAGGATGAAAAGTGGCATTATGCATCTCTTTTTCATCATTGCTTCAATCTCCAATAGCAGGCAGGAGAGAGAAATAAGTAAAGAGACAGTCTCAGCTCAGAAAATGATGTGGGAGAAATTGGCATGATATTTGGCAGGAAATGAAAAGACACAAGTGGCAGGGGTTGAGGTGGTGGCCTGGGGGATGGCACACACAATTCTACAGCTGCTGTGCTAGAGCTGTAGCTGGCACTGATGTAACAGCGCTGTTTTGAACACAGCTTGGGCAGTATCCAAAACCAAGAGAATACTGTGGGCTTCCCAGGGAAGCCAAGTGTTTGAAAGGGGAAGGAGTCATCAGGCAGCTAGTATTGGGGTGACCACCAGAATATCTGATGGTGGTAGCACTTCCAGGAATGGGAGCTGCGCAGAGGGGTGTGCCCCTGAACTGCCTCAGAGCATCGCTGTGGGGCTTCAGTGGGGGAACCAGTGCGGTTCTGATCTGGTTCAACTCACAGGTCATTAAAATGGGTTGCTAACTCATTTAAATTTTCTTCCTGTATATGTTGTCTTGCAGCTTTTGTGATCTGTAGCAGTTTTGTGCATCTTTATGTTCATCTTAGTTACTATCCGTTGTGCTGGGCTGGCACTGAAATGTTTTCTTTGGAGCAAGAAACTGCTGCTTCATGGGAGGGAAAAGCAGCTCGATTAAAAGGACCTAGGAATTCCTGGGAAAATGCTGAAAATGGGTTAGAATAGTTGTTTTCTAGTTGCCCTCAGTAACTGTAAATATAATGAATTCTTACAGGGTGGGCATTTGCCTGTGGATAGCTGAGCTGTATCTGAGCTACCCGGAGGCAGTCTGGAGCTGGCTACCATTCTAGTAGGTAGCAATGCTTACACAAGCATAGAGAGAATGAAAAGGGAGTATGATATGTTGGCCCTGAACCAAGACTCAGGAGATGAAATTCTAATTTCTGGCTCTGCCACTGCTTTTCAGTATAATTTGTGTTAAATTGCTGAAAATGCATCTGGCTTCAGTTCTTCATCAGGTACCATTGTGCCTTTGTTCACAGAGCCTTTGTTGGCTCTAGGCACTGCTGAGGACAATAGCAAAGGAAAAGAGAGGATGTATCTTCTCTGGTGCTCCTCATACGCATCCTTTAATGAGCTGGAATTTGGATTGGAGAAGAAACAAATAATTAAACTAGAAATAAAATTGACTGTTTAGTGAAGATCTCAAGCTTGTTGGCTGCCTTCAGCAATGTGTTCTCCATGCCTCAATCTCTCCCTGTCATGAGCTGTAACTGCCAGTTTGGTGAGAAGTTCTGGGCATATCAGGGGGTGATGTGCCCTCTGCTTCATGTCTGTGGCGGTCACCAGGAGAGTGACACTGATGTGGGCTTATATAACCCAAACACTGGTAGTCTTGCCTAAAAAAAAAGAAAAAACAAAGCAAACCAAACCCTCTCTTCTTTACAAGTTGGGAGCATTTGTGTTCCAATATTTGTGTTCCTCTTCCCCCCTAACATTGCTTTCCTGCCATGAAGCCTGAATCTCCCATGTGAGAGGACAGGGTATTGCTATGGAAATGAGTGGGAGCAGTACAAAGACGCTGTTAGAGGACAAGGCAGAGCGAGGCTTCGTGTGGAGAAAATCTAATTTTTAAGCACCTGTGCTGGAAAAGTAACAAAGGAGCTGCTGGGAAGGGACAAGAGAGCTTGTGAATGGCACTGTGTATTCAACCCACATCATATCCCCACTTGGCTAATAAGAGATTGTGACTCTTATTCAGCACATGCTGGCAGTTAATCTCTCTGCCATATGGCGGCTGTGCCTGGCACCTG